>NW_025335409.1:18132256-18327761 GCF_004798865.1 Varanus komodoensis | reverse complement strand
AGAGATATTGCAAATATTCCAAGAATAGGTGTCACGAGCAGACTGTTCACCGGATAGTAACCAGCCAATGGTGAAGTGGGGGTAGTGTTGAGCGTTGGGAAAAGGAATGTATATAAACGTATGTATACCATGCAGAAATTGCTCTTTGTTCCTTGTACAACTGGGGACTCTGAGCCAGCCTTTGCAAATGCTTCAATAAACTTTGCTTGCATTTACTCAGATTCTGACTCAGCGAGGTTTGTATCTCACAGCACATTATCTTGAAACATTTCAGTGGAAGGCTTTATAAACCAAACCATTCAAGACGATCTTATAAACAATATATGGCATATTGAAATGTAAAAGATGAAAAGCAACTGCAACTGCATACAGCTTTGAATGAGATTTTGCAAGCCAGATCTGCTCATTCTTCAGTGAGAACTGACATGTGCTTCCATCTACCTGGGCACAAATAGACTATATATTTGCACACAGTGCATTCAATTCTTCAGATTTTCTTAAGAAAATGAATATTGCCTTATGGAAGGCAGGAGTCCATGTAATCCCCTCTCACTGAGACCATTAGCAAATAAAAAAAAATCTGACATAGCCTCTTATGTTGGGTAAGCATTGCCAGAGAATTTACCCATTGACCCAGTGAGAGAGAGAGAGAGAATTCTCCTTTGCAATCTGACAACACAACAGCAGTGATTTAAAAATGTGAACAATCACTGCAGCGATCAACCTATAGGCTGTTTATAGGGTGGCCATGTGCTCCCCTTTACAGAAGACAGCCCTCTGTTTGAAGAAATGTCCACTTAGAGGTGTCCTCCATGAAAGGCTGTCCTGTCCAATTCTGGTTTAACCATCAGAACTGGTGCCCCTCAACACTGGGGCAGCAGAACAAATAGGCAGGGATGCAGGTCACCTGTGTCTAGCCTCCCACACCAGGTTGTAATGTATTTCTATTTAAAGTACAGTAATTCTTGCTAAATTTGCATGCATGCATGTATAATAACAAAAGCAAATATACAAACCAGTGCCCTTATCTTTTGTCCTCTTGATGGTGAAACATTTCCTCTTTTCTATCCTAGGTGTTCTTGTTCGGTTTGTTTTGGAATGCATAAGTGACCACCCACCCCATTTTCCGGCTGTGTAGCTGCAGTTGCCTCTGGCTGACACCCGTGTTTCAGAGGCACCTCCTGCACTCAGAACAGCTCATGGAGGCAGAGGGCCTTTTTCCTGGCTACTTTTGCCAATCAACCAAGCCAGAACAAACACAGCTGTGATAGCTTTTTTCAACTGGGGCATCATTCTGCTATCTATTCAGAAAGCAAATATTACTATCATCATTATCAGTAAAATATAATAATTATTTCTAAATGTTCATCTGTACATATAAATTGGTATATTCAATTTTATGCAGATTGCTTTCCTCTTTTCCTCTGTTTAGATAGGTCATAAGTAGCTACCTAGCAAATCATGTAAAATTGCTGTCAAACATCCTGCAGTCTCATGGAACCATATTGTTTATTAATGACAAACAAGCTAATTACTTGACAGCTTTATCTGAAAATTGACCCTGGACTGTCACACAAGTGGCAGTCAGAAGGTAGATCAAAATATGTGAGAAGATCCTGGGTGTTTTGCCATAGATCAGTAGGGTTTTCCATCTCCCAGTAATTTAGCAACGGTGACAACAAAACAGTCATTAAATTAGGCCGCTGAAATCCAAGAGGGCTTGAGAGAAAAGAGGAGCAGATCTGTGTATGAAAGAATTGGTGTGCAATCTCCAGTACTGCACTCTGGTACTTGAAAACAAATTCCTGAACAAAGCAAGTGCTTACAGACACTTTATTCTGCAATTCCATGGTCACCTTTTTCTGAGGCACTACTTTGCACCAGCTCTGGTAGTTGGATCATGGGATCCTAGCGGGAAAAAAACAGATCACATAAGCTCAATTCTACAAACTCTGTTCTACACTATTGTTTCTGCCACAGTACAATTGAATAGGGCAGCTATGACTAAATTGAGCAATATGTATTTAACCCAAGTTCAGTCTCCAGATTTGGCAAAGGAGGGAGAATGATCAGCTAGCATCAAAAATAACGCAGATAATACAAAAGCAAACTTTTCTTGCCACTGGTTCTTAAGATATGTCAAAGGAAATGGTTGACAATTATAATCAGAAAACAGATTCTCTCTCTTTCTCTGACACACACACACAAAAGATGTGCACAAAATCATCTCCCAGCTGATTACAGGATGCACACTGGGTGAGCAAAAGTCACTATACATCCCTCAGTTACTTCTTGTATCTGAGGAAGGTGCATAAGGTAAAAACATAAGAAACACGTCTGGAATACTGCCTAAGAGTATACATGCTGCTAGCCACTGTCAACATTGCTGTATGAATGTCCACTTAATACTTACTGCATGTCCTTATAGCTAACCATATGAAAACATTTACACAAAGAAATTTTGCAAAACATGGGGTTAAATACAGCTTTATCATATGTACTGCCTCCAAGAAAAGGAATAATATTACTGGGATTTGAGAGGAGATTAACCTGTCTGACCTAAAATGGAATCAAGTACACTTCCTGCTGGTGATTACCTAGAAAACATCTGAAATCACATGACCTCACTGTACTAGTAAGTTATAGTTGCTAGGCAATTGGAATACGAGTGTTGATGTGTAACTGCTATCTTTAGGGCCCAGGCTGGCTGGGGATTGCCAGGAGTTGTAGGATTTCTGCCTCAACATGCCTATGACTGTGCCCTTAGTGATGCAGATTTGATGTATAACTTAGTTTGTGAAAAACGGAGTTAAAACATTTTAGGGATGGAGCACTTTAGAAAACCTCCTGATTGAAATAATGAATTGACAAAAGGAGAAACAAGCAAGATCCTGTTTGTACATTGGACAGTATGAACTTACTTGGCTTTTGGAAGGGAAAATTGTGGGGGAGGGCAGGGGATTTGAACTGAGAAATAGTGGCAACAGAACACCACATTTTAGAAGATCCCTGGCTTGAACAGAAGGAGGAGGTTACTATTTCACCCAAACAACATGTGACAGGGATTCAGGCAGAAATAATTGATCACAGAGCAGCATTTCATAAGGGATTTTGTAAGGTACTCAGTTTCTCAACATAAGATGAAGCTATGACTGCAGTGAAAGCTGCTGCAAGAATATTGCCCCAGCCAAATATAGCTGCTTCTCCCCAGTAACTCTGCATTCAGCCTTATCCAAGCAAATTTTAATCCACTGCATCTATGGCCATGCAAATAGCATTGGCAGTATGAACTGGCTTTATGAAATGCATGTATCCCAAGCAATTTCCTAATTGTACAGCCACTAGGGAGTTCTCTACAGCTGATGGGCCCTGCGCAGTTCTCCTTCAACCAGAAAGGAATCCCAGAGTGCGCCAAATAAAATGTTTTGTTTTGAAAAAGATGAAAGAAGATGCTTTGGATGAGAAAGGCCATGACAAGTTAGTCCAAGCAGGCTACTGGGCAACAATCTATCCTTGAACACCCGCAGCGATGGAGCCTCAACGACCTCTCGTGGAAGCATCTGAGTGACAACTAACTACGAAAAGCAACAGCCAAAAGAAGTTGGCTTATCTTCGGCTCTAGCCATTGTCAAGTAGCCATGTGAAACAATGTTTAACTCTACACTGGAGTTTATGTCAAAATCCACAATCATAGGAGTATCATACTTATTCAGCTACTTCAGAGATACAAAGATGAGCATTAAATTTTAGATATTGGATGAAACCTGCACTGTCTGTGCAGCTTGAAGACAGGTAGTACAATGTACGGATGGGTTGCTGGTTCAGGGGCCAGAAAATGCAGTGTAACATCCAGAGATTCCTCTGAGCTAATCTAGCTAGAGTTTACCCCTGGGATTTCTTTTCAGTACCAGGACTTGTAGCTCCCACAGCATGCATTAGCTGGGACTACATTTACCTGCATCTGTGGGCTGACTAGATATGCACATCCTTTAATTTCATCATCAGTAACTAACAATATTCATCACCTAGGAATCTACAAATAGAAGAACAGGTATCTAACTCAAAGTGTGTCTTCTAGATATTACTGAGGTCTGCTATTTTTCAAACAGAAAACCTGCCATGATGAAAATCAGCAGAGAAAGCCTTCTGATGAGTTTGTACTTGTTTTGTTAGATTTTATATTTCAATATTTTGTCATAGTCAAGTCAGATATTATCAGCAGAAAGGTACCCTATAAAGGGATTTTCACTGTTTTCCTTTATTTTTCTAGAAGAAATTACAAAGATTCTTTCATACACTAATCCTAAATCCACTTCTATACAAGTTAGTCTGAATGATTTCAGTGGAGCATTCTTCACAGATCCTAGATTCATTACAAAAATGCAAGCAATCCCAAATATATATATAGGGATATAGATCTCTCTCTCTCTCTCTACACACACACACACACATGGGGGGGGGGTAAAATTACCTAATTGGAACACACTTGATATCTTTTTAATGTAGCACTCCATTTTCAACTATGTCTAATGAACAGAGTTGTCATGTTGTTTCTGGCCCTGCTCCTCTGCTTTTAACTGCAGCCTGACATACAGATCACTTTTACTACCACTGTATCTCTAGTTAAACAAAAACATTTGCATGTCAATACAACTACCTATGGTTTGCATGAGGTTGGTTCAGAAATAAGCCAAGGCTTTAAAAACTCAGAGATAGTTCAGCCTGGCCAAGCCCACTCCACCCCTGATGTCCTTTTATCACATTTGCCCTACCAAAGTGGGGCTTTGCTTTAACCCTCCCCCCATAACCTTGGCAGGATGGGCTGGTGATACACAGTTTGAGAGAGTTTTACTTACAGTTTTACTTCCCAGCTTCCAGGACAGAAAGCCCTTTTAGACCCCAGGAAGTGCATTTTCTGTTAAGAAGGCTTTGGGTTTTGACATGCCTTTGGAATGCCCTGGTGCTGGGAAATCTAGCACAGGCTCAAGTGTGCTAGAACTGCACAGTTCTGTTACTGATGGTGCACATTTTCTTAGTTCTTCTTTTTCATTTTCAAATGCAAGTCATGGCCTGTCACAGAGCCAGAGGCCTGTGAGCTGGTTCAACTGGCACAACAGCACATTGGTTCCAGGGTAGGCTTAACAACCTTGAGTCTGAGGGTGGAGGCACTGGTGAAAAGCTATCAGATTTTCACTTACCTGCTGGATTGCTTCCACATCCCTAACCAGAATACAGCGTAGCAAGCATCAGAAAGCAGGGCAAGATGGACATCTTTCATCTCCGCCCCTCCCCCCCCATTGATTGCCACCACTGGCCACACAGATATATGGGATTTAAAATGAGGGAGTGAGAGCTTGGAGGATAGGTGGGGTAGGTGGAAGAGCGCTTGGACAGGAATTCTCCTCTGACTTGAGTTAAAACCCAGCTTCAGCAGAATTCAGGGTTTCTAAAGTTTACTTAGAGGCTCATATTTGAGCCATCTCTTATTTTATCCCCTGCATTTGGTAAATAAGATATACAGTCAGAGTATATTTTTTGATGACCAACAAGAACCAATAAGAATCATGGCCTAAATTTCTACATGGTTTGGTTGTTTTTATTTTCTGCACTCCACTTACAAAAACTTATTGCGGGATTAACAGAATAAGACTCAGGCCAGTTTGTTTCGTACTTCAGGACACAAATTATCTTAAATAATGATCATGCAATAGTTTCTCCAATGAATACTAAAGTCACTGTAAAAGATGCAGTTCTGGTGAAGCTTACCAAGGAAAACTAAGTAGAAATATCTTCCACAACATTTTGCTACCAGAACACAGGCTGCATTATTAGACTTCTGCACCATCTAAGCCTTTTTCTAAGGAACCTATTTAATTCCCATAAACTACCACAAAAATCCAAAATGTGTATGTAGCAGAAGATAAACCATATGTTGGTTTATCCACTGGGATCTCAGATATTCAGAAAATACCAAGACATGACACAGTAAAGGCCCACCAATGCCTGGACAGAAACTCTGCAAGCAGAGATGCATTCAGGGTTGTGGGATGGGGGCAGCATCTTGCTTGCTCACCATAGACCCATGCTGCTTCCAATCACCAGGCATACATAGGCCTATCTGTATCACGCAACAGAGGATGCATGCAAACCTGTAGAGAAATGTACACACACAGGACCCTGAACAAGAAGGACCTGGAATTAACAGAACTTACAAGTAGCACTGGGTAGAGCCAACAGGTGCTATTCTACTCATCCTTGTGTGTACTTCCACGCACACACTAAATTTTGCATATGCCTACAGATGGAAGAGCATGAATATTTCTGGTTCTTTACTGAAATCCAATCAGTTTAATTCCAGAAGACCCTCTTGTCCTGCTTGTCCAGTACAAGAGAGGCAAACTTGCCAAACTGTCAGAGTCGTCACATCTTGGCTAAGAACAAATGCTGGATCCATCATAACACTCCACCATCTCAATGGAAGCCATTATGGTAATGCTTATACACACTCATCCCAAGCCAGAGGAATAATAATATTGAAGGAATATGAACCGAACCTCAAAAGTTTCAATATGGAGACAAGAAAAGCAGTGCTGCACGTCTGCATAGGACTTGGTGCATGTGACCAAGGAGAGGGAAAAACAGGGACCTCTGTCTGAAAGTATCTGATCTCCTTGAGAGCACATACATGTATTAACTACATGCGTAGTCATCTGAAATCCAGATTGCTTCTTACATGTGTATGTAATCAAGTACTGCTACTTCCGATATTAATATGATACATTCCCCAGAGAAATAATATGCCTGCTTAGAATCAGGAAGATTAAAAGAAAGAGAATGTTTTTCCATCCAAACTCCAAAATGAAATATATTGAAATGTGTCAGAATGAAACCTCACAGTATGAAAGAAAAAATAAACACAATGGCTAATACAATCATTGTTTCCTTTCACAACTTCTAAATGCTTAACAGTTGAGACTAAGTGGAAATGAAAATCCATTTAGATTTTCTTCTAGATTCATTTGCCTGGGACCTGGTTCATATCACCCATGACAAGAAAACCCGTCATGCATGGTTACCCATGGAGGGTTGTCATAATGTCAGTTTCAAGAGGTTGGTGTTTTTTCATTCCCAAGCCACCCTGAGAAGCCATGGGCTTGTTGGACAGGAAGGATAAACTTCTTGTGGGTTGTTGGGAATGGCTGAAGAGCTGCCCTGCCAGAGTGGCCCAAATCCTTGTTGGTTGCCATGATCTCACTAGTGCTACTGCCATACTCCATCTCCCCTTCCAGGTATCCTCCATGTCCTACTCCCAAAAATCAAGAAGAAAGGACAGTGGAGAATATCCCAAATGCATGCATAACCTTTAAAAAAATCAGTCTTGTACAAATGCCACTTCTGAAGTCCATGGTTTTGAAATTTGTGTAGCTTTTGCTTCTGTTTTCCTGCTCTGCCATGAATTATTTTGTTTATTTACAAAGACATTACTAGTCTGCCTTGAAATTTGCATGTCTCTCTCCCTATTTGTCTCCTGAAATATGTACACACCTTTACTAGTCTTATATACATATCTGATGGGTGACAGTAGCCCAATGTAGTGTAGTAAGGACAAAAAGAATGAGAGGGGAGCCAAAAGTGGCTGGCATGTGTAGCTGAAGGAGCTTTTGGGTAGGTATAATTGGTAGTACATGAAGGAGCCTTAAAATAGTATTTGGCAAGCACAGAAGTAGAGGATAAAATTGCCAAGCACATTGAAAATAAGAAGATACCACTATGCTGAGCGAAACTGCAAGAAGACAGACTTGCATTCCTGTCGCTTTTGCAACTCACTGCTTTGGAAAAAGCACAGCTTGTGACTGTGTTACCATGTTCTTTAATTCCTTTTAGTTGCCCTTGGTAGCCAGCAATCCCACTGGACCAATTGCAGATACAGTGCTGATGTAAGGACCAAGGAAATGGGGAATTCTGCTGGAAAGACACATAGGGTAGATACCGAGAGCCAGTGGGAGGACTAAGGGACAAAACGGGCCATGGAAAGCCATAGAATGCCCCAAAATCTCTTGAATTATCAAGTAAATGACCAATCCACAGTATTTTTTTCTTCAGAGTGACAGGTCAACCTCCCCAGTGAATCCTCTTTCTCAGCCAACATTAAGGTATTGTACTGTTAGATATCTGCAGAAGTTGCAACAATAAATGTCTCAATTTCTGATTTTTGTATAATTGCTCCATATAAACCTGTGGAGCAGAAAAGGATGATGCCTAATACAATGGAACATTAGAGGGGAGGGTAACAGAAAGATCAATACTTTTATTTTAAAAGCCAGGTGTTTTTTCTTAAAAAGCTGTAAAAAAACAAAATCAATAATAAAATTATATTAAAAATGGCCTAGTTTAAAGTGCTGTCTAAATTTCATACCCACATTCTAAAGCAATACCTATTCTGAGAATCTCTTAAAACAAATATATAACCAAGTATGGAACACAATGTTAAATACTGTTTTTCTGTGTAAAGAACAAATAAAAATGATGGTTTTATAAGGTTAAGCACATTGCACAATGTGTGGTGTGCTGTATTTAGAATCATGAAACAGAAAATTGCAACAAAGAACTCAGAAACCAACAAAGCCACTGGAGTCTAGTTCCAACATGGATGAGCCAATGTCCCACAAATTTGCATCACGTCTCATGGGGCAAAACATGCATTCTCCTCCTACCACAAGAATATTCAGCCATTTGAGGATTTTGGTCTGCAATAAATTGCCTTTTGCACAGGGAGAGAGAACAGGTCCTATTTTAAAACAGAGCATCAATTATTTGTTATTTTATTATCTGTGTCATTAATTTCTATTTCTTCTCCAAAACCCCAAATTAGTTCATAAATATACTGTCCACCTTACTAGTTCTAAGATAAAGATTCCTTGAGAGGGTGCTACACAAACGAGGTGTATTCATTTATATCAGTGCGAAAAATAAATTGCATTCAATGAGATACAAAATACATCTGCTCCTCAATTCTGCTGCAGGGCTTTGCCAAACTATTGGGTTGTTTCAGCAATGTCTGGTTTCAGGAATAGGAAAAGGATAGCACCATGGAAAGCTCCAAGTCATGCTGGGGATGGGAGCAAGACAGCTTGTCTTGTTTCAAAGAGCAGCTGAGCAAAACTAAATAAGAAATGTGGCTACATATTGGCTGTCTGGCTGGCTGCACCTCCATACAGCCGGAGACTTTGTCTCTTGAAGAAGCCTGGTCCATTTTAGAAATCTCAGGCTGTAATCATGAGAAATGGTGGTGTCCTTACATTCCAAGTGCTCAGAGTGAGAGAATGATAATGTAGACACCTCTGGACATGGGTGTCAACCTAGAGGGCTACACTGGATGCTGGGGAGAGGGAAGCCTCAATATTCTTTTCTTTGCCCAAGGCTTTCCCATTAACTCTGGAGGACAATGGGTTGGCATTCTTTGAGGATGAGAGTGCAGACTTGGTCTGTGACACCCACTTGACGAAGTTGAGAGATTTTCTGTGAGAAGCAAAGCCAGGTGAAATCCAGCAATGGCAGTTGGATGATTTTTTTTTCAACCCATATATCTCCTCACCACAATGCTACTTTCTGATGCACTGTTATGATAAGGAACCTTCAGGGTTAAAAAAATGCCAGTTATAAAAAGCAATACCAGAAGTAGTATCACTGTTGCTACTAACTAGTTAACAGTATAACCACAGAAACAAAAAAAAGTGGAGTTGGAAGAGGCCTATAGGGACACTGGGTCCAACCACAGCATCCCTAATAAATGCATTTTGAATGCTTCCAACATGGGAAGTAACTCTTGAGGTAACTGGCTCCATTGTCATATTCCTGTAATGGTCAGGAAGGTTTTCTTGATGTTCAGTTGGAACCTGGCTTCCCATAACATGATCCTAATGTTCAATAGCCTGCATTCTGGGATGACTGAGAGGAGATCCCAGACCTCCCCTCTGTGACAATCTTTCAAGTGCTTGAAGAATGCTATCATATCTCCCTTCAGACTTTTCTTCTAAAGGTTAAACATGCCAGTTCCTTCCTCAGAGGGCTTTGGTTCAATTGATCTTTTTTTCTTTTTAACTTCTCTGCATCTTTTCCAGTTTATCTGCATGATTCTAATCTCTGGTGCCCAGAGCTGGACAGAATACTTAAGATGAGGCCTAACCAGCACTGAGCAGATGTAAACTATTACTTTGGAAGTGATACTTCTATTAATGCAGCCCAATTTTCAGATGATAAAATGAGGAAAAAAAATTAACTCTTTGCTTAATCAGCCAAATATTCTCTACTGAGAACTTCAGCTCAGTCCTAATTTTATTTCAAAATATGGATTTTCAATGTGCTTGATTTCTTTGTAAATGCATAATAATATGCATACAAACTAGACTGGTTTTCAGATTTCACACTCACTGGAAAACCTTTCCACATGGGTATGACTGCTAACGTATGCTCCTTAAGCATCTTAACCCTGCAGAGAATTCTACAATGTGGTCAAGGAAGTACATTCCATTCATTTCAGTACCACTGCACTGTGTCAAGGCTGTTTGTAGAAGAATCCCTAAGAAGCTTTCAAGACATTTTAGAAGCTCCCTGATCTAGATGAACAAACCAACATCTCTATAATATATAGACTGGTAAACTCCTCAACTCATTCAAGCTCGGCTTCTTTAAAAGGAATTTAACTTGGAGGGATGTTAATTTAAGGGCTGATAATGTACAGTTTTAGATTTTACTTACCTCTGTTATATGAGGATTAGGATTGAACCCACACAAACTGCAAACTACAGTTTTACACTGAGTGCATGTATTGTAATTGGCCTTTTCAGGAGCGTGCAACAGCAGTTCTGTGGTAGTGCAAAGAGGACAAAAAGTTTTCTTGGGGGCTGAGCCTTCGGGCAGAGAAGAAGCTGCTTGTTGTTGCTGGAGAGGCCCAGGCTGTTGGTCAGTTATCTTTGTAGGTCCTGCCTGTGGCTGTGATTGCTTTGCGGGCCCAGCCTGTTGAACCGATGGCTTGGCCAGCCCTCCAAACTGCTGTGATGTTTGCTTTATGGGACCTCCTGGTTGAGGAGCTGGCTTTGCTGGACCTCCTGGCTGCTGTGATGGTTGTGTGCTGGTCCCTCCTGGTGGGGGAACAGCCTTTGTGAGCCCTCCTGCCTGCTGAGATGGCTGCTTGCCAGGTGGCATCCCTTGTTGGCCTGCCGGTTTTGTAGGAACAGGTGCCTGCGAGGATGTTTTAGCAGCATCAGGTTGATGTGATGATGTTGCTTTTGCTGCTCCTGGTTGTGGTGGTGAAGGTTTTGCAGGACTCTGCTGTTGGGTAGATTTTGTAGACTCTGGTCGTTGGGACTGACTTTTTGGTGGCCCTTGCTGTTGTCTTGCTTCTTCTGACTGTGGGACTATTGGTTGGCCAGGCCCTGGTTTCTGAGCCTGCTTAGGTATGCCAGGTTGCTGTTGCTGCTGTGACTGTTGCACCTGTTTGGAAGGTCCTGTTTTCTGTGAGGTTGGTTTGCCAGTCCCTTGTTGTGGACCTGTTGGCCTTGGAGATTGTTGTTGTGCTGGTTGCTTGGTGGGTCCTTTCTGCTGTTCAGCTTTATCCTGTTCTTTCTGAATAGGTTTCTGTCTCTTGGCAGCTTCTTCCTGGGCTGAATCTGAGTCAGATATCAAATCAAAAGGATTGAATTTGTTTACAACCGAAGTGACTGCACCAAATGGGTTGACATCTGAGAGGAAGCTGGGCATCATACTTGGCTTCTGATCTTCTTTAAAATCAGTTCGTGATTTAGACTGTCTCAGACTTGTGGAAGACGGGCTCCTTCCAGGCACCTGTTGCTCTGCTTTCAATGCATCTACTGTTCTGCTTTTGCTTAGAGTATGTGGCACAGGATCTGGAGGCTTGCCTGGCTGTCTTGGATGTTGACTGGTATCAAGCGGAGCATGTCTACAAGGAAAAGATACAACATAAGGATTAAGGTTAACCATACACATAACTGTCAACAATTCTGGTGAAACCCTAAATTTTGTATAGACTCAAAAATTCTGGCCCTTAATATAAAACATATGAATGTAACTTAGTGCCTTAAGTATTTGTCTCCTTCATTTCCCTTTATTTACTTGGAAAGGACATTTTCCCAACTGCAAGTGTAAATGTCACTTAACAGGTACATGACACAAAGATTTCTGACATTTTCTGCCGGACCTCCTAACATATCATTAAGTGTGAATATGAACCATAGTCAAGTCAATATTTACTCTAACAAATAATTTAGTGGCAGAGTACTTGGGTTGCAGTTTAGAAAACAATTTGGGCTGTGTGACTTAGGGTGCAATCCAGTAAGGCTGCCTGTAATCCTCTGGATTGAGATGATTATTGGCATCCACTGCATAGTAAAAGGCACACGAAGAGGAAGATCACCTCCATGCTTCTCTCACCATGCAGATTCTTCAGCCAATTTCAGCCCTAAAAGTGTTCTGTCTTGGAGCAAGCAGCCAGGAGTGCAAGGAGCTACCAGAATACCTCATATGCTGGTCGAGGATGTCTGTTCTCCTTCCCAGACTCCAAAAGCCCATCGTTGAGGTTGCTATTGCAACCTTAGAGCTGCAGTTCTTTCCACACCAATTGCAAGAATGGGGGGAAGGCACTCCAAGTGCACACTGCTGGAAATGACCTTGGAGCAAGTTTCTGAGGTTGGAAGTACAGCTCTGAAAAGGCTATCTAAACTCTGTCTAGTGGGTGTAGGATTGCACTGTTAGAAGTGCTATCCTTTAATGTTATAGTTAATTAAATTATCAAAAGTTCAAAGTGTTATCTAAGGTGAAAACATGCCCCTCTCAAAAAGATTGTGTGAAGTAATTCTCTGTGCTCTTTCCCTAAGCTCTGTGCACATTACCTTGGGTGGTACATTCCAAGGACACAGATCAAATCAAAACATTCTTTTTGCAGAAAAGGCTAAACAGAAGGCCAACTTTGAAGAACCAGCGGTGTAGCCATTTGGGTTACTGTTCAAGGTAGCAGTAACTCAACAAGTCAAATACATTCTACCAATAAAGTTTTTATTTATCTATTTATTTATTTAAAACTTTTTAATACTGTCCCTTACTGTAGTCTTGGGATGGTTTAGCAATAAGACAAAATAAAATAAAATAGTATTGTGGCCTGTGGGATTGCAGGGTTTAAAAAAACCCCAAAAACTACCGGCCAATGTACAGCGCTCATGAACTTCATCTGGCTCAGTGGGTCAGACTGTACAGATCTTAATATTCAGAGGGTATTTGAAACTCATCCGTGAACCAAAGAAAAGACAGTCTGTTCTTACCTACAGCAAAGTCTATCATGATGAACAGATGAAAATTGCAATAAGTTATATTAAGCAAAACTTAATAAAACACCCTTTAATTCATAATGAACTTGAAAAGTTTTCAATGGATACTGAAACATTTCCATAAAAATGTCTCTCACTGTAGCAGAAATACGCAGCTCTTGGTTCAAAATTGAGAAAGGAGTTTGGCAAGGCTGTATACTGTCACCGTGCTTATTTCCTTTATATGCAGAGTAATCATGAAAAAGGTGGGGCTAGATGAATCACAAGCTGGAATTTAGATTGAGAAATATCAACAACCTCAGATATGCAGATGATACCATTCTCATGGCAGAAAGTGAAGAGGAACTAAAGAGCCTCTTGATACGGGTGAAGGAGAGCGCAAAAGTTGGCTTGAAACCCAACATTAAGAAAACTAAGATCATGGCATCCGGTCCTCTCACTTCCTGGCAAATAGATGGGGAAGAAATGGAGGTAGTGAACGATTTTATTTTCCTGGGCTCCAAGATCACCGCAGATGGGGACTGCAGCCAAGAAATTAAAAGACACTTGCTCCTGAGGAGGAAAGCTATGGCAAATCTAGAAAGCATACTAAAGGGCAGAGACATCGCCCTGCCGAAAAAAAAATGTGTATAGTCAAGGCTATGGTTTTCCCAGTTGCAATGTATGTCTGTGAAAGCTGGACCATAAGGAAGGCTGAGAGCCAAAGAATTGAGGCCTTTGAATTGTGGTGCTGGAGGAGACTCCTGAGAGTCCCTTGGACTGCAATGGGATCAAACCAGTCAGTCCTAGAGGAGATCAACTCTGACTGCTCTTTAGAAGGCCAGATCCTGAAGATGAAACTCAAATACTTTGGCCACCTAATGAAAAGGAAGGACTCCCTGGAGAAGAGCCTAACGCTGGGAACAATTGATGGCAAAAGAAGAACAGGACTCCCGGAAGACAATGAGGTGGCTAGATGGAGTCACTGAAGCAGTTGGCATGAGGTTAAGTGGACTCCAGAGGATGGTGGAGGACAGGAAGGCCTGGAAGAATGTCGTCCATGGGGTCACATGACTTTGCAACTAAAAACAACAACAACATAAACTCAGTACACTCTGTTCCGACAAGTAACATTGTATTTTTGCTGAAAGGTTGAGGTCCAATGTGTTTTTCTCTTTCTGGAGTGCACAATGTTCCTCTGCACTTCCACTGTGCTGTGAATTTTGTTTTTAAGTCTTCAGCATCTACAGTTAGAGCCCCACATGTCCAGAGACATTATTCCCTACTACACAATAATTTTTAAAAACGGCACTCATATTTAGCCAATTAAGAATTTCCTGCTTTGAGAACAATAAACATGGAGTGACTCTGCAATAACTTTTAATTAAGCGTTTCATCAGAAATGAACTGCTTCATTTGTATAAATAGTAGTAGCATGCTTTATTAGAATTCTCCAAATGCAGAAGTATGTTATTTTAATTGGTTAATATTTTCAGTTGGCATATTCCTTACGATGGAGGAGTACTACTGGAGAACTTCCAAAATAGTGTTCTGTTCCTAAATTCTTCTGAAGCGTGCCCTCCACATTTATCATTTGGGTTCCATCAGGCAGCTGTTTATGGCCACCATTTATCACTGAGAGAGTATTCACTTAGGCTGTGAACTGGTGGCTCCAACATACACATAGAGCTACATGTTTGCAAGAGCTTCCTCATTCTCATTCATAAACAGAAGAATGATCTGTGCAAATGGTGGCCAATCACTGACTATTCTTAGTAGCAAATGAGACTATGTGACTTGGGATCGGGTACCAATTCTTTGCTAAACAGACTATATTTCATACCTGACAAAACACAGTTTCTTTAGCAGGGCTGGTAGGGATCCATACTACCTAATTCCACTAAGGCCTAAATATGCCAACTGGACATGCCTTTGTGTGGGTATGCTTTGGATTATATTACACATTTCTTATTTAAAGGAGGGGAAATGTGCTTCAGAAACAAATACACATTTAAGCCATCCATGGCAGGAGGGAGACATGGAGCCAGCCAGGTGGGACAACCTAATGTTGGCACTTCAGGGCCCTCCTTGACAGGCATTATTCAGAATTTAGCCTGTGACATTTATCTGGGGTTATGAGGAAAAGAAGGTAGCAGAAAAAAGGTAGCCAGGAATAACCATAATGATGAAGGAGCGGAAAACCCAAGTTCTACCTCTAGGGAATTTATAGATACATAATTGCAATATTTATACAATATAAATTTTATCAAGAAAATTAAAGTATCAGAATTCAAGGAAACCAAATACAGCAGTTTCACCACATATCATTAGCCAAGGAAATGTCATTACCAAAGGGTATGCCAATAATTACCAACTCACTTGGGGTGCAATCTTATGGCCACTAGGTAGAGTCCAGAAGGTCATAGGATTATTGGGAGGCTTGCTTCAAGGTCAGAGCTGAGACCCTGAACTCAGAGCATCCTCTTTCCACCCTCCTGTCACCTTTGCACCCAATGCAAAAATAAGCACACTGACTGTGGTAGTGAGGTCTCAGAAGACAACTCTGTGTTCCAGAGATGGGGAGGAAAGGAGGTGGCATATGCAGCATCCTGGCAGCACCTGAGCTTCCTCTCTTCACACTTCAGGGCAAAACACTTAGAAGGCTGAAACTGGCCACCAAGTGGTTTTCAGGGGTAAAGAAGCATGGAGGTGATCTTTACTTCTGCACTCCTTCCACCCTCCATCAGATGCCTGAAATCCTCAAAGTTCAGGGACTCCAAGCAGCCTCATTGGATTGTGCTGCCACCTTTTAAATGCCACAAGAAACAGAAAAATCCATACAAGCAGAACAGTTAGCTTCTGATAGCCATGATCACTAAAACGAATCTCCAGGAACAGAGATGACGTAACTGAAGAATGGGACAAAGAGCAGAGGAAGGATATCACTTTAATGCTCTCCTTGGGAACCCCCAGGAGAATCTGGACAGCTACTGTCAGAAGGAATCAGTTTTCACTAGGTAGAACTTGTTTTCATATGGTGGCAAAATATCTGAAAGTACTGACTTCAGTATTTATCTGTCCAACATGTAAAAGAATGTTTCAGGCAAGAATCTGGGGTCACTGATAGATATCACCAAATTCTACTACAAGAGGAATGCACTGGAACAATTCCAAATGAGGTTGCAGGGAATGGGAGAGGTAGAAATTAAAGATCTCTGCTAGGATCTGAACATTCCCACCTAAGAGGTTTGCAAGTAATGTGCAAGTAATGACATTTTAACACCAAGATCTGTCTTTCTGTCTTTGCAACTCAACTTGCAGCATGATCCCATCAGCAAAATTTTACTTATTAGTTAACTGTGGACTCATAGAGCTAGTTACCATATGCAGATATGGCTTCTCAACTTACAAAAGGACTTTTCTGAAGGATGCATGAAGAAGTTTGTTTTCATTCCTATTTTATCAGAATTCTTCAAGTTTGCACCTCCCAAACCAAATATGGTCTCAAACATGGTCAGTGGTTGGTGTTTGCATATTTCCAAGCTTGAGATGTGATTTGCAACCCCCGCCCCCCACAGAAAAAAGAAAAAAAGTGTTTGACATTAAGCATGTATTTGAAAAACTGTGCATGAAAGAATTATATACTTTTGAAAAATGCACACAAAGAGGTCAGTCAATAGAAGGAGAATGCATATATTTCAAAGATGAGCAAAACTGAAACATACATTTGAAAAATACACACAGAAATACACAAAACAGGCATGTAAAAAGGAAAAAAGACAAAGATCACAAGCTGATATGATGCAGATATAATGCACATGAACTTCAAGACAGAATTTGACATATTCTGTCAAACTCAAGTTTTGCTTGTATACTTATTCCTGCTTTTCTGACAGCAGTGTACAGAAAAAGCATTTTTTTTCACTAATCCTGGAAAATGGAAGGCTAGGATTGTTCAGCTGTTCCCTCAAGAGAGCTGTATAATGGCTTTCATAGCTTTGTAAAACACCAATCCTAAGCATAACTACCCATAAAACAGAAGATTGATATATTGCTTAGCTTTCTATTTTTACTTGTAGATCATGTTGAAATGCTGAAGAAGCATGGAGAAAATGATCAAGGTGCCATACAAGACGGATTTTATTTTTAAACAATAATTTCTGTGTCTTCAGTATGAACTTTGAATACTTTTCACCTGTTCTGTGGATTTGTGCAGGTCTCTTGTTTCTAGGCCATAATCAGTAGAAAAAGAACTCTGAGTAGCAATACTCCTGCGGATAAATCTGAGATAGCATTGCAAGAGCACAGAATTTCTTAAAAACAAAACAAAAACTGCACAACTTGGATAGTGCTTATTGATAATTCAGTATGCCTGAGTGTACTGTATTTCAGTAGATAAAACTCCCGTAAGCAGCACTGGGAGATGTCTCTGTAAATGGTAAGATTTTTCCTGCCCTGGGATACTCCTAAATCAGCTACCTAAGCTGATATCCTTAGCTACCTAAGGTATAAAACAGCTACCTAAAGGCTATATAATATAGCCTAAATTATTCCCTGGCAACAATTTGGAGCCGCACACACTGAATTCTTTGCTACACGGTAGATAATATGTATTTCAGTATAGTCAGTACCCATTAAATCTATATAAGAACAAAATCCTGCTGGAACATAACAAGGTTTTTTTTTTCCTTAGGGAAACGACTGTTAGCAAATTACAGACACTTCAACAGATGTTGGTTGATCTTTCATAAATGATTGTGTGAGCAGAATCTATTGAAAAGAATAACATGTGAGAAGATACTAAGTCTCCACTATGGCATGTGATGAGGAAGGACTTATTTTACACATATGACACCACTCAAGGAGCATGCGTCTATAAACAGGGCTACTCGTGTGCAGGTACCCGAAGGTGCACAAATAAGAAGTGATGTAATCTTTAAGGTATCAGGCTTTCTGTTCCTATTGAACTAGTGACATTTCTGTACAATCCTAAGCATTGTCAAGTGAATGAACCAGATTACTGAGAGTAGTAATCATTAACTTTTACTGAAATGGCAGAGGGTAGAACACCAACATTTCCCAAATTATTCTCTGAACAGGTTTAAAGATGTATTTTGCAGAGTATCATGCATGTTAGACACTTTAAAAACAATTATAAGCTTTGTCAGCTTCCTCAATGGACTTGCTCAGGAAAAAACAACCCTATGCCAGCATAAATGTGCTAATCTTTAAGGCATCACATAGCACTTTTGTCATTTTTGCTAAAAGAGGATAACATAGCTGCTGCTTCTTTAGAACACAGTGCAAGACAGCACTGCTCATTCAGAAACATGTTTACACCAAGGTAAGTGTTAATAAATTCAAGGGGCTTAATTCCTTGCAAGTAAGTTTACTTTAACAGGCTGAATCAAACTATTCTCAACTCCTAAAACCCATGTTTTAAAAAGTATGTCTCCTATTAAAAAAGC
Source organism: Varanus komodoensis (assembly GCF_004798865.1). Lineage (NCBI taxonomy): Eukaryota > Metazoa > Chordata > Lepidosauria > Squamata > Varanidae > Varanus > Varanus komodoensis. Next base: position 18,308,974 of record NW_025335409.1, on the reverse strand, counting down.
CTGCCCAGAGCACTTTGGAATAAGAATTTAAACACATTCCAAGCATTGCTGGATTACCATATCCAGAACATTACAATTTAATCTTTATAAATTAGCCTAATTTGACACAGAGCATATACAAGTTTAAAGGAATAAACCATAGCCTAGCAAAAATCCTCCATCCCCTCAATCCCAGGTATATAGCTAAGAAGAGAAAGTGGAAATCCTCAATATTTAATAACGTATCACACAAAATGGCATAAGATGCATTTCTGGCTCTGTTACTAACTTGTGAAGTGATATATTTTCCTTCTTATCTAAATTGCTTTGAAATTATTACAGAAGGATGGTATAAAATATCATACCATAAATGCATACACAATATTTCTGTAGATGTAAAGTCCTAACTGCCTCAGTAAAGCAGAGATCTCATTAACCCTGGCAATCCTAAACCAACAATTGGAGAATGCAATTTCCTGCTGTTTACCACTAGACTAATATTTGGGGATAAGAAAAATTGATTGTCAGGAACCACATTACATTAGGCTGGTTCAGATGTAGTACTAAACATTGTGGTGCTATAATTTAGCCTGCAGGGAGGGGGTTGCCCTCCCCTTCTTCCTCATGCCCATGACGAAGTGTTCAGATTTTATTTGATTTTCACATCTGTTTTCAACTGTTCAGAATATAGTTGACTTTCACATCTGTTTCCACCATGGTTTATGAAACTGGCTTCTTTCCACTATCTGTAATTAAGATTTACCACAATTTAGGATTTGGCTGTAACACAAACTTGCAATCAATCTGAAATGGAACTAGCGGATGGTGAAGCAAGCCCAAGGCTTGCTACAGCTCATTTGTATAGTGTTGAACTATAGTTTGAACATTAAGTCCCAACTTCCAGTAACAAAATTCATGTGATTTAAGCAGACCAGAAATGTATTATATTCTATTACATATGAGTAACTGCTTATATTTCAAGTGCATCACTTAGAATTAGGCCTATCAAACTAAGCTTTACTGGGCATGAAATACATCAGTACCTATCTTAGATTTAAAGGAGGAAATGGCAAGAAGAACATACAATACTTATAGTTCGGTGTACAACACTATGACCCTTAGATACTCTCTAAATAGACAGGAACATCTTCAGGGTAGGAGCACACGGAAGCAAAGGTCAAAGATTAGGGACTTCCTATCATCAGGGAGACAGTTGATAGGACTGCACTCTTAACTTTACTTAAAATTACTCTTACAAATGGAGCTGTGACAAGTACCAACCAAAGCCAATAGAAATGTGAATGTACTTGACTACAGAAATACCATGCACCAAAGGCTACTGGTCCTTCTCTCCTAATGTATTTAGATACTTTTAAAAAACCATGAGGGGGCTTATTCAAATATGAGTTCTGACCAGTTGTAAAATGTTACAACTAAAGCAACACACATGGGAACACAGACTGATGCACAGGCAGATGTACTAAGATTTGCTTTGGGGCTTTTTCCCCAGTTCTCCTGCCATCTGAGATGAAACATCAGGTGACCGGAGAGAAGGTTTTCTTGGCTTTGACAACACTGGTGAAATTCACACTTCAAGGCGTAACTGGTACCTGTGCCAATACCTTTAGGCGCTAGCTAAAGACTTATTTCTTAGTTTTTAATCAAATCTGCTAGAGGCCTTAATTCTTCTATTTGCTGTTTAGAGTTTTATGGGATCATTTTGTTGTGAATTATCATGAAAATTGAAAAGTAATGTACAGATGTTAGAAATAAGTAAACACAAATAGCACTTTTCTTACATATTTTGCTTTGTTTATTCATGCAGAATGGACAGCTTTGTGTAGCTGAAAAGTATATTTTTGTATCGTAACTACACTGATTCAGTCAAAATCTCCAGAGATATCACAGGAATAATAATTTGCTTCCATACAACATAATTATAGCCACAAACTTAGACAGCTTTGAAAGGGGATTGGACAAATTAATGAAGATTAAGTCTGTCAGTGGATGCAAGTTATGACAGCTGTACATTATCTCCAGTAACAGAGATAGTATTCTTCTCAATACCTTTTGCTGTGGAACATGAATTGAACATTTGGCTGCTATAAGCAATTAGTTGATCACTGTGGAGACTGGACTGGGTTTTGGTCTGACTGAGCAGGGCATCAGTAACAACAGGGACAACATTACATAAATAAAAATGCCAACTTTGGAGAGTGATCCTATGGGCTCAAGGGCCACAGGATACATTAAATCCTCAGATCAAACATCAGAAACAGGGTCAGGGGTCTGCACTCTCAACCACTTCTCCCTTCCTCACAGGGACACAGAAAGAAATCCTCTTCAATGTCAGAGGATCAACCTCACAGCAGAAGTTAAGAGGGCAGTGAGCAGGGGAGGGCAAAAGACCGAGGACACCACATCCTGAAGGTGCTCCAGCCTTCCCACTCCAATGCGCCTCCACAACAAATTGGGCCATCTAGCTGAAATGCTGAATGGGGGAACAGGGAGGTGAAGTCTACTTCCACCTCTTCACTCTCCACCCCACCCCCCATTACTCTTCTGCTCTACAGGTTCTTAACGCCCTGCATTTGGAGGTCTGTGAACAGAGAGAGTGCAATTGATAGGCCTGTTCAAGATTCTGTGGATATATTTATTTATTAGATTAGATCCCTTTTCTCTCTCTTTTTTAAGGTGTTCAAAGTTTAATGTGTATCATTCTCCTCCTCCTGCTCTCCATCTTATCCTCTGAAGAACATGGAATGGATCAAAGTCACCCAGTTGGTTCCATGGCCGACTGGGGACTAGAATCCCAATCACCTGAGTCCTAGCCTATGCTCTTAACCACACATGAAACTGAACTTGGCATAGAATTTATTCCAGCTCAAAGGGTATATTTCTCTCACAAGAAAGTCAGGAGAGCAAGTTGCATTCCAGTTACACTCAGGAATTGGGCAAGGAGGGGGTAGTAGATATAGAAAGGTATCAAGGTACAACTTCAAATGATAATTTATTTCAAATGAACATACTTGAGTGAAATGTTTCATATGTACTTCTAAATAAGCCAAATAGAAGACCCTTCCCTTGCACTTCCAGAATGAGAACTTTCACACTGCACAAGTGTGTACATGCACATGAAAACACAGAACATGTATTTCTATAATAGGTGTACAGTCAATTTACTACCAACATCATTAAAGTATGTAACAGTACCAAAGATGATTTAGGAATTACTTTATAGTATTGGTAGCCATGGGAGTTGGTGCCTGGCAGTCATGGATCCTGAATAGCTTACATCTGTAGTAGGCTGTTTGGTTAGGGATCCTACACAGGTGGTTATTTGTGTGCTATTGACTGCCACTGTGGCATTAGTCCCAATCCACTGCTGATAACCTGATAATTTCAGGAAAATGTAAAGAGCCTTGCTGAGCTTCAGTCTATTTTTCTAATTTCTATCTGCAATTGCTTGTCCACGTCTTATATAAATCAACAGAGTGGAAAATTGACTGGACCCAGAGACAAGCATTTTCAGTCTTTAGCAGTTTCATCCATAAAACTGCAATCATACACCAATTAGAGCGCAAATCTTATTGAATTCAATGGACTGATCTTCTGACTATTCATGTTTAGGATTTCACTTTAAAACCAAATTTGCTTTTCTTTAGAAGGGTTAGGTGTATATTTAGCAAGTGCTTGCCTTTTCACAGCCTATAAAATAATGGATTTACATTTTTAAAAATATATTTTAGAAAATACCTCCAAGAATCTTTAAAAAGGGGAATATGTCACCTTTCATAGGTGTTCCTGGGTAGTGCCTATAACCCTAAAATGTTTATGGTGGTGGTAAAAGCTTTTCCAGGGTATAGCTTGACATGCTTTGGCAATCTCCCAAAACCCACAAGAATGGAGAATACGGCAAGACAAAGAAGAAGAATTGGAGAGAAAATGCTCAGTACATGGCAGGACTACACCAGCGTCTTCTATGTTTCTGAAAAACCTGAATCAATAAACAATAAGACACCAACTGGAGTTTAAAGTACAGTGGAAGGGGAACAGATCAGTCTAATCTATTATGTTGCATGGATCACTCTTGTAGCACTTCTTTGCATAATCCTTGAATTGTATCAATCTAGTTTACCTAGTTTAGCTGAAGCTAAGAAAAAAGTCCAGGCATAACAAGTAGGAATTACTATAAAATGGTGTAAAGCGGGCCTTTAAATATACACCGAGGAAAATATTTTCTACTACAGGTCTGGGTTTGTTGGGGTTTTTGTTTGTTTGTTTTTTTGTTTTGAACCGTCACAAGTACCAGAATGAAAAAGAATTAGAAATCACCAAGGCAGTCCTCTGTAGATTATGCTCAAGAAAAAACTTGTAGTTTCAGCACCATGGACAAGGGAAATTGAAATTATGTTCCACATAATCACCAGGCGAGGTAGCAGTAACTACTCCATGTTAAAATGCTTCTCTGGCAGCATACTAAAGGGAATGGGGGTGGAGGAAGCAGCAAGGGACAAAATAATCATATGGCTATCGAGGTCGGTACCTCCCCATACATCATACACAGGCTGATAGCTGGGAGGAAATCTATTTCGCCTTATTTGCTTTAGCATAACCTGCGACGAAGGTACAAACAGTAATCCAAGATCAAAGGGAGGCAAATGATCACGCAGGCCAAAACAACATATGGACATTAAAACAGAAAGAATCTTCAAGGCTGAGCGATTCAAGGGCTTTTAAACGAGAATCAATCTCTCCAGGAGCAGAAGCTACAAAAGCATTCGGCATGGAAAAGGGCTTTGCAGGCTTCCATTTTAGCTCTAGCAAGCCAAGTGGAAGCTGCAGAACATTTAAGGTGGGGTTAATAATGGTATGCACACAAGCTTTCCTCTTCCCTAGAAACTGAAACTAACCAGATTCACTGTACAAAGCGTGAAGAAGAGGTTAAAAGAGGGGGGAAGGGCAGTGGAAGTGCTCCGCTAGAGAGAACGATTCGATTCATGGTGATTTCAAAGCCATGCCAGGAGAGGAGGGGGGTGGGGTGGGAAGCAGCTCCTCGTGCAAACCCCCACACCATCCACTCCCTACCCCTCTGTAAAAAACGGAATGCAATAGACTGCCGCGCCGTGCGACACACCCAGCTAGCCGCGCCAGTCGCCCACCCACCCACCGGCCCTCCCTAACCGGCATTTGAGTTACTCTGTGCGTGCCTGTGCGAGGTAAGCGACTCCGCGCTGGTGGCGCCGGCAAGGTTCCCTTTAGACAGCCCCTGCTGCGCCCTTGACATGACGGCGGCGATCTGCCTCCTCTCCTCCTCGCTCAGCTGGCTCAGATCCGTCTCCACGCCGGCTGGGATCGCGCCCTGGACGGGGGGACCTTGTTGCACCCCGTCATCAGCGGATCCTGCTCCAACTGCGGCCCCTGCCACACCTTCGGGAAGCCCGGCCAAGCCTTCGCCGCCCTCCAGGCTCGCTTCGTTGCCCATGGTTGGAAGGATCGCTTCCTGCTAGCGAGCAGGCTCCTCTTCGAGGGGCGGAAGGAGCTGGTCCGTGGAGGCCAAGGCTGAAGCGCCACCTTTCCCGGTTTTCCTGGGGCGCCGGCGGGCTAGTAGTCCTGAGCGGCGGCTACCTCCATAGTTCGGAAACCGGGGTGTCCCTCGCTGTTGCTCGAGACAGAGAAGGGAAAAAGCACTCGATGGCTCCCCCTTCGCTGCCCACAGAGCGCATGCTCTTTGCACAAGACGGGTGATTTCCTCTCCTCCCCTTACACACACACACAGCAGGATAGCATTCTCCACCCTGCTTTCCATCATTTAAAGGAGTCGCACAACTACTTTGGAGAATCTCTCTCTCTCTCTCTCTCCACACACACACACACACACACACACGATGCATTTGTTCAGGATGAATCCTGGGATCATCAGCGATATATACAAGGCAATACGCATTTCACAAATGGCAATGCTGCCTATTGAGCAGGACAGATAAGGGTCCGGGGTTAGGAAACATAGAAGGTGTGCTAGTAACCAGACCAGCATGGGAAAGGGTTTTTCAGATACTGAATTTCTGTGATCCTGCAAGGGTTAAATAGCATGAAGGAACTTTGCGGGGCTGGGGCGGGGGGGGGGGTGACAGTGAAATCTGGTGACAATATTATTTTAAACATAGACCTTTAGACCCTAAGGGGGGTCTGTTAGCCCGTTAGAGTTTAGCTTGTACTATCCTAGTAAATGATACTGTCCTGTGTTTAGCCTCTGCATGTTGTGTAGTAACTTATAGGTGCTTTACAAATTATTAATAAAATAAAGCGGAGCATTTGAATTAGGAGATTTGCTCCCAGGGATGCAGCTTTGGGTTGAGTGCCCTATTTTCTTGAGCTTTTTACTGAGGTTTTATGTTCACCCCTAATAGCACATTTCCAGAAGTTGGTTTTACATTTTGTTGGTTCTTTTTTCCTATCATTTTAAATGTTTGTATTGTGTTATGTGCAATGCAGAAATTTATCAGTTTTCTGTAATTTGTGCATTCAACAAATGGAAATATAGGGTAGAAACTCTCCAAATAAATGCTAGATTTTTGTTCTTATGTGTTGTTTTTTCTGTAGATCACTTAACGACATTCAGACACATAGAATGATGCTCCTTATTTAATTACAAGTCCATGACATTACTGCAATGGCCACTGAAAAAGAATTAACAGCTGCTACTGTTAATGGAAACACAGAACATACTAGTATGTCTCAAAAGGAGTCTAGAAGACTGTCAAAAAGGCAGGCAGGCAGGCAGGCACCAGGTGACAAACACACAGGTCACATCTGCTGAAAGCTCTGCTCAGGCTCCCATAGCTCAAATGTCTGTGATTCTTCAGCCCATGTGGTCTCCCGCCCATCTGCTCAGGAAGTAGAACCAATGTACACTTAGGTTCCAATTGCACTGCTTGTTCTCTTATGATGCAAGGCATTAAACTAGAAGAAAAGGCTGCACCTTATAACAAGAACAGAACCATTATGAAGGTTTCAGGAACCAAGCACCTGAGGGATATACAGTCCTTCCTGAACGTTCAGATTTCATTTTTTAAAAATGTTTTCACTTACAAAGAAATATGCAAGAAGCCTTCTGCCTGATCACCCAATGAGATGCAAGTGTGCTTCTGCATTTCAATGTTTTGGCCTATGAACACAAAAGCATTGGTATGACTGGCAAACTGTTAAGCACTGAGCACTAGTGAAGGTATGGCTACTCAAGTACTTGGGATCCTAGCCTAAGTTACAATAAGCCTGTACCCTGTGCTCTGTGTGTGTGTTTCTTGTTGACAGGGAGCTACAAGCTACATGTCCATGAGAGGCCAATATAAAGAAGGATTCTAGAAACCATCAGGCACATCCTGTCATTTAATGTGCACCAATGGATCCATACTTCTTTTATTTCTCAAAGTAAAGTAAGGAGAAGACCTTTGTTGAGCAGAGCAAGAGTAACAACTTAGCTACAGGCTCTCAAATTCTCCAGAATTCTTCAATCAGACCAAGTGATAAACAAAAGGAGAGAAAGCCATGCAATCTGCAGTGTTATACTCTTAAAATTGGAGGAGATTGCAGATATTCAGATTAGACCTTATCAGGTACTGAGATGGTTTAGGTAATACACAGGACTCTTCTAAGAACTGCTGAAATAAAGAAACAAACAAGCAATGGATTCCAACAAGTAAAATCTAAGTCCTGCTTGAAACTGTTTGGCAAAACACAAAGGTTCCTTGGCATGTGGAAAACAGAAGCAGGAAAAAAGTTAAAGGTTGTTCTGTTATCAAAGTTTGAGATGGCTTTAGATTGTATACTAGTTAAAAAGTAAAAAGAAGTTAGATTGAGTAGTTTTATTACAGTAGAGAATAAATTTATCCTCAGATAATAAATTCTTCAGGTAGTAGGAACTTGCTGGTGAATGGCTAAATTTGGTATCTTCTTAAGTCACAACCTGCCTTCTCTACCAAAGGTATCAATGTTGGCCATAAGAAAAATTCCAAAAACAATATACATATATTATGCTAACTACAGGTAACACAATAGTGTGAACATTTTCAGAGAACCTTTCTTTCTGCCACCATATCTGATAGAATCCTTCTACAATCCAACTTAAGACTGCAACTCACTGAAGGGAACTTCTGGTCCATAGTTCAGATCGAACTTGAAAAGGTTCCTATTCTGGGGGCCAAGGGATGGTTTCCAAGCCCAGGGTCCTGGAGGAATTCCCACTGACCAGTGACTGTAGTGGAGAATGTGGGAAGAGGACTCACCTGCTCAGTCTGCTCCCACTGGTGCAATGTGCCCACGAGAGCATCAGCAATTGGTGCGCTCCAGCTACTGTCTCAGTGGTGGAGGCTTTGATTGTACCACACATTCCCCACTGAGGCATTGCATGAGAAAATCATTCTAAGCTGAGCGCGGGGCTGGAGTTTTCCTCCAGCCACTGCCTCAGTCAGCGCAGTCTTCCCAAATGCTGTCTTCCCAAAATAGAGGACATTTGGTGCACCCTGCATGCACCAAAGCAGAATCCAAGGCAATGTGATAGCTGCACATGCAATGGCCTATAGTCAACAGCAGGCAGGAGTTTGAAGAACGATGTAAAGAAATCCACAAAACTGAAGTCGGGATAAACACATTCGGAACTAGCAATTTTCCAAAGCCATTCCCACCTTCTTGGTCCCTGTATGTTCTGCTTTCAATCATCACTGCCCAAATGGCATTTCATGTTTCCTTCTGCTCCTTGGTCCTACTTACCTTAACGTTCTATACGCCAAGACTTCTCACCCTATCACCCTACAAACATAAACTCCAGACAAATGTGTTCTTTAGGATGTCACAAGACTCATGAAAAAGAAATGCTTTTGTCCAGTTTCACTCAGTCTAATGTTACATAAGTACAAAGAATATACTAAGAAGCACATAATAATACATACATTGCTGGATATGCAAGGAGAAGAACAATGATATATAGGTGAAAGACATGTGCACATTCCAGCACAATGTTTATGTTTTCAAGTGTCTAAAAGTCTCAGACTTGCCTAAATCCCATTTCTGAAAGTGAATTACATTATTTAAGAGCCTACATCACAACTCACACTAATAGGATTAGACACCTTCAAATCTAAGCTACTTAGACTGCAATCTTCCAAGTACTTACACTGAAGTAGGAAGACAGAACTCCATGTTAATTGATTACATGAATACATTAATAAACATGGATATTACTCAAATTTCAATAAATCGTTGTTCTGAGAAACTGAAGGTAATATATGATGAACTGTATTGTAATAAGAAAAACTAACACTCACTTAATTTCCCCCTTGTCCTATTATAAGAGAGGAAAACCACCTAAAATTTTAAAATTAGTTTTTATTGTAAGATTTCAACAAAACAAGAAGAAATGAAAAATACATTCATATAACTTAGAAATACCAACTAAAAGGGATGCATGGTATTTGTGAGCATGGCCATGGTGAATAAAACACAGCCTTCTAAGAATTAAACCAAGAATTAAACCAAGTACAGGACAGGCTGACAAAATAACCTTATATATGTCAATTTGCCCATGGCCTCGGCATACCACCTATTCATATGTGGGAAATGTCATTGTATTCTCAATCCATTACATTATAGGAACTAAATATTTCTCTTTCCAGCATTGCACTATCAGTCTTTAGCTGCTGAAAGGGCATGGAAAAATCATTTTTGCTGATCTACCATTAACTTCCAGTAGTAAGTAGATAATTTAAGAGGACATGTACATCAATGAATACTAAACAGTATTCCAGTATAAGGTTTATCCCTATAATAAACTCCCCCTCCAAATGAGGTAACAATTGGATAAAAAGCTGTATGAGCTATATTACACTTTCAGCAATTAGCCAACTTAAATAACCCCTTATTAAAGAGATATTGTGGTATCCAATAGGTATGGAGCAAGAATTTTTGCTAAACAAGTCATAACCTGAGATCAGTTGGTATTTCCAACACAAATGCTAAAGTTGTGATTGAGTGATGGGGCAAAATGGGACAATCCAATTCCTTGTTTCATTGCCGCTTAAGACCCTGTATATCATATTTACTAACCACTAATAAGTATTTCTAAACTTGGATCCTGGGTTGATGTAACTGATTGGCCTCAATAAGTAGTTCTAATAACTAAGTCAGTTCAGAAGCTTTAAGAATGAAGGTGGCAAATCTAGATTCAAACAAATATTGAATTTGCAAGTATTGCCACTCAGCCATAGCATTCTTGCATTCTTTTCGGCACCAGGCTAAAACTTTTTAATGTACCCATTATTTTAAAAATTTATTAGGTTGCTAATGTATGATTTTATTACTGGATGCTATGCTTCATTTTTATCTTGTTTTTATTGTAAGACCATCCTGAGACAGTAGTAGTCAGGCAGTATACGAAAACCTAAAAAAATAAAAAAATAAAATAAAATAAAATAAAATAAAAAATACAGTGGTACCTCGGCTCATGAACACCTCAGTTCACAACTAAATCAAGTCGCGAACAAAAATTTCATAAAAATTTTGACTCAGGTTGCGAACCCTGCATTGGGTGGTGACTGTGATCATGCCTGTCTCCCCACCCCCACTGAGCTAACATCCATGTGCATGTGCCACAAAACTTTTCTTGCCAATGCTTAAATCTGCGTTTCCCCAGACAGCAGAAGTAGATGTTTTTCTGGAACTCCCTAGCTTTCTCCATGATCCAGCGTATGTTGGCAATTTGACGATCTTGTACATACCTTTAAAGATATAGGTCCTATTGAACTCAATAGTGTTTACCCCTGGGTAAAACTGTATGAGATTGCAGCCTCAGTTTCATCAAAATTAACCAGACTTAAGTTCATCCATGACTACCTTGTGATCTGAATAGGGCATAGGCATTAAAGTATGCTAAAGTCTTAATTGATTAACCTACCAGTTAAATGCTTGCAGACCCAGCAGCAACTATTTGTTATTAAATTGAATGAGTTCTGAATTGTCATGTTCCCATTTAATATTTGGTCATTAATTCTGGCTCTTTCAAATTATGGATTTGAAAACTAGATTGTGTCTACATCTATGTGTTTATATCAACTGCTTTCTGAGCACAGGTCTTTTTGTCTGATTTCAGTTGGCATGCATTTTATACCTGTAGAACTTAGTCTAGTGTTTTTTTAAGACATTGCAATTAATTATTGATGTTAAGCATAACTCACCATAGGATTATGCAGGAGGTTTAAGCAGCCCTTTAATGTTCTCTGAATACAATCTAAAATGCAGATTAATTCCACTCTTCCACCTTCTGTCACAACAAATAGTTATGGGGTGATCCTGTTCTAATAAGTGAGGTTTCATTCCTACACCAACTGTTTCCCTGGGAGTAACCCTCACTCAGTGCAGTGTGAATGGCGCAGGCATATATAAGATTGTGCTCTCAATGCCTTTAAACTTTCCTATTGGGTAATTTAAAGTTCACGGTACATCTAAGGCTTCAATTCTGAGCATACTACTTGGATGCAACCTATGAATTCAGAGGGACTGTTCCTCAAATAAATGTATATATTATCAGGCTATAAATACTGACATTTCTTTGAAAATTAACCTGGAATTCATCCAGAGGTAAAGGTCATGCCTTGCATTATCACTGCATGCTTAGTCTTGGATATAAACAGTTACATTTAAGTGTTTTAGATGAGCAGAAAGTTAAGAGGTTAAAACTGTGTGAACAAATCTAACTAGTCAAATCACAGATTCTTGATATGGATGTTCACTTACAAATCTGAAGGAGATTCATCCTGGTAAATGCTGATAATTATTCTAAAATACGAAAATATAAATAATTTAATTTATTAAGGGCATTTGGTTGTTTTACAGTGCAAGTCTATGCACTTTAGAAATAAAGAAGAAGGGCCTACAATTCCCAAATGCCCTTAAGGTTTTGTGGTTTTTTTGTTCCTGTCTAAACTTGCACCCTTATAGATGACTTGGTAAATGTCAGAAATGATTGAGATGAAATTTGTTTTTAGTATTTGTGCTTAACTATGATAAATGTCTTTGCCAGTAAATTTTGGAAATGAAGATGTTATTAGGCTGAAGACACATACTTAACCTTGAACTTTACTGCTAAAAACCACAAATAGGCACTTTTTAGATATATAATTGGACATATACATACTAAACATTGTAAAATACAGCCTTCACCAGTAAGTTATGGAAACAAAGAGGAAAGTTGACAACTTAAAAGGAGGATGGGAGAGGACAGTTAAGAAATAATGAGCAGATTCTGGAAGCAAGAAATTGCTATAATATGCAAATAGATTGAAATGTAAAATTCCTATACAATCCATCCATGGGTTTTAATGATATAATTTTCAAAGGAAGAACTATCATAACTGAATGGCAGTAGCAAGAAGCACTGGCCAAAGTATGCTTGCACAGGGGCTCCAAGTAATCCTTTCCCCCTCTTCCAGGGCCTTTGCTTGTTGCTTCCACTAAAGAGCAGAGCCATCTGCAAGAGGGAGCGTATTTCCTCCGAGGCTTCCATAAACAACAAATGAATTGGCACTAGATGGTCTGAATGAGTGAATGGAAGCCGACCATCCTTTTCATGTGCGTATCCTCTGGTAAGAGAAATGAGAGTCCATAGGTGGCTAGCCCAGGTCTTCTAGCATTTGGGTTCAATGCCTTACCTATATCAACATGAGCACTTTTCTGCTGCAAGCACATCACTGAGCCCTGTGTTTTAAGGCTGCAGCCAGATGACACCAAAGGCTAATCTTTGATTACCAAGCTGCATAAACCCTAGTTCAGAGCTTATTCTTCTGTCTCAGGAACTTGTGTTTTGCATGAGGCTATTAAACGCTGGGAACAATTGATGGCAAAAGAAGAAGGGGATGGCAGAGGATGAGGTGGCTAGATAGAGTCACTGAAGCAGTCAGTGTGAGCTTAGGTGGACTCCGGGGGATGGTGAAGGACAGGAAGGCCTGGAGGAATGTTGTCCATGGGGTCGTGATGGGTCGGACACGACCTCGCGAATGACCTATCATTCCGCTATTGCCTACTTTAGTGTCTGTTGACTTTTCTACATAGCTGCTCTTCCAGTTCATCCTCTTGCTGGTTTTGTCAACATGCTTGCTTCTGGCCCTCAAATGCTTGGTTGCTTCTTTGAAACCTGATCCCTGTCTGTTTTGGACTGTGCATTTGTTTTGGGCTAGAAACACAAGCACCTGAACCTTGCTAAGGTTGGGTAGGGCTCAAGGAGTGGAAAGTGAGTTGATGGTTTTTAATTGAGTGATGGTTTCAAGGAAGAGTGGTTGTTCAGAAGTCTTCTGTGATAACCATGTAGCCATTGGTTGGCCACAGCTGTATGGTACATCTTTAGGTGCATAATGGACTGGAGGAGTGCAGCAATTGTTAGTATGTAAGAAAGGAGTGTGTAGTGCTAGGAGGAGGTGGGCTAATCAGATGAGAGGAAAAGTGGTCAGACAGGTAAAAATCCTCATTCTTCTTGATTCAATTGCCTTAAAAATATACTGCAACAAAAAGTGTCCTGGAACAGCTGGTGGAGAAGTATTTGGCTTAGTACATGGGTATGGATAAGAAGGAATAGAGCTGTCTGTGATCAAACTACACCCCAAGTGTTATATTTTTTATCGTTAAACCTTTGAAAAAGAAAAATCTTTTAAGTGTATCCAGAGAGAAACAAAGGAAATGGAAAAGCTATTGAGAGACTGTTCGGACTTGAAACACACTTTCTCTCATCTCTATTCAGTCATAATTTCAGTTAACATCTCCAGAATTTTTCCTCTAATAAACTGCACATTCACATCTCTTCTTTGGTGATGTTAGAGCAAGGAAAAGAAAAGAGGATATTTTCAGAATGAATAATTATAGAACTGTGCACATGCAGATCACAAACTGGTGAGAGGTGACAAGTGGGGTGTCACAGGTTCTGTACTGAAACTGGTGCTCTTCAACATTTTTATTAATGATTTAGATAAGGAAGTACAAGGAAAGATTATTAAATTTGCAGATGACACAAAGCTGGGTGGAATAGCAAATACCCTGGAAGACAGAGATAAGATTCAGGGCAATCTCGATAGGTTAGAATGCTGGGCAGAGAGCAGCAGAATGCAATTCAGTAGGGACAAATGCCAAGTCCTCCACTTAGGGACACGGAAACAAGTGCACTGCTACAAGAGGAAGTACACTTGGTTCCACAATACTGCACTTGAGAAGGATCTTGAGGTTGTTGTGGATCAAAAGCTAAATATGAGCCAACAATTTGATGTAGCTGCAAAATAAGGCAAACCCTATTTTGGGCTCCATTAACAGAAGCATCACTTCCAAAACATGTGAAGTACTAGTTCCACTGTACTTAGCACTAATCAGACCTCACCTGGAGTACTGTGTCCAGTTTTGGGCACCTAAGTTCAAAAAAGATATGGAAAAGCTAGAAAGGCTACAGAGGAGGGCAACAAGGATGATTCAGGGACTGGAGGCAAAGCCCTATGAGGAAACATGTTCAGCCTCAAGAATAGAAGACTGAATGGTGATATGATAGCACACTACAAGTACCTGAAAGGAAGGACCAGATCTCTTCTCATTCATTCCAGAGTGCATGACACAAAATAATGGACTTAAGTTAAAAGAAACCATATTTAGACAAGGCATCAAGAAGAATTTCCTCACTGCCAGAGCAGTAAGACAATGGAACCTATTACCTGGAGAGGTTGTGGGCTCTTCCTCACTGGAGACATTCAAAAAATGTCTGGACAATCACCTGAATGGGATGGTGTGACTTAGTGCCCTGCAATAGCAGCGGCTTGTACCCAATAGCTTTCTGCTCCCTTCCAGCTCTAGTATTCTACAATTCTATGCTCTCTGCTTTATTTTTCTATGCTACAGATAAAAATCCCTTAGATTACTAAAAGTAACCAAAGTTGCTCTATGAAAGGACTATCAGAACCTCTTCTGCTCTCCTAGCTATCTTATGCTCTCCTAGCTATCTAAGAGATGCTGCAGTTGCTGAAATTCCTCATTCTAGAGGAAGTTGCTTTTCTGGTCATGCCATTCCTGTTATCGCTCAATTATCTAAGGGGTGTGTGTATGTGTGTGTGTGTTTGGTAAGCTACAAGGCTGAAATGCCATACAAACTTACCTGGGAGTAACTACCCACTGACACTAATGTTTTGCTCATGAATAGCTTGTATAAGATTACACTTTTAGTCACACAATAATACTGCTAGAACACGAAAGGTAGAATTTCTTATACTGATCTCTGCATCCTGAAAAAGTCTCCTGTTGGTTCACCCAACAACTGCTATGCTGGAATTTTTGTTCCTGTTGTTCCTGCTGATTTACCTGTTTTTCAATGTGGACAAAAGTGCTCCATCAAAATGATAGCACAACAAAGGATGCTATTCCATTTCAGCCTTCACAAATGATATTACTTCTGCACCTGATCAGACGGTGCCAATTCTTGTACTACTGGGTCCATCTAAGTAGGCGATACTTTGAAGATAAATAATAATTAAAGTGTTTATAAATCATTTTAGGTAACAGTATTTGTAAAGACTTTGGGTCACATCCAATGGTTGTCCTACTTAGAGTGGGCCCACTGAAAGCTAACGTTGGATACAATTGACTTCATCTCTTTTATTAAAACAGAAGCAGCGTGACCCAGATTTTAAGTGTTGCCAACAGGGTTTCTGTTTAGAGGCATTTCTGGCTGTGCTTCAGTGCCTGTTCCTTTGAGCCCCAAATAGTCTGAAGACAGTTTGTAGACACTTGGGCTACTATCACATTTAGAAATGCTGCTCAAAAAAAATTCCTGTCTTATGATCTGCTCCCATGCATGCCTCCTTTGCATTGAAATGCTGGGCTTCAGACTACAGGTTAGGGAGCATAGGTTGAGATTCCATTCCATTCCATTCCATTCCTACACTGCCCAAAAAACTCTCTGGGTGGTTCACAGCAATAGATGATAGCATACTAATATATCAATTACAATAACCAAAACAGTTCATTTCATGAATAATGGCATTATAACACATCTGATTAGATACAGAAAAGGCAATATCAATTATGAAAATATAATGTCTGTTATTTATCAGTACTGTGTAAACCATCAAATAAATCCTTTCTGTGCACTGAAGCATTAATAAACGATACAAATTGCAAACAGCTACCTCAAGAGTACAAAGTGCAACCAGATTTCTTATAGCCAACTATATC
The DNA here is from genome assembly GCF_004798865.1 of Varanus komodoensis. NCBI lineage: Eukaryota > Metazoa > Chordata > Lepidosauria > Squamata > Varanidae > Varanus > Varanus komodoensis. The sequence goes on along the minus strand of NW_025335409.1, from coordinate 18,292,747 downwards.
TGATCTCTCTTCTTCACCAATTCTCAGCGCTTCCTTACAGAGAAGGCTAGATTTCTATACACAGGAATTTATGAAACTCCTTCCTTCCTTCCTTCCTTCCTTCCTTCCTTCCTTCCTTCCTTCCTTCGCAAAGTCCCATTTTCCCAATGTCACCAGAACTGGCTATGCAAATTTTGCAATGCAGTTCTAAGTAACTGTTGCATATCACAACTGTATGGTAACTTTAACTGTACTTTCAAAAGCATACACTTCTTTCTGATAAATATTCTGAAATCAGCTGCTTGTTTCAATAACAGAACGAATATGCAATTTTTATACTGCGAGCAGAAACTCATGGATACTTGCTCTGTCCTAGAGTAGGATGATGGATTGCAGAAATATGAATGTTTTAAAGTTTGATTGCCCAAAATATCTTAAAGACCACCCACATCTGTAAGAGGGGGAGGCTGAAAATATTTAGCTGGTTCAATTTAGAAGTTGTAGTTGGTTTCAGGAGAAACACTTTGGGTTTCTTTCTGTTTATTTTGCCATGTGCAGGCCTATTCTAATGTTGGTCTGAGACGGACTGACTGTGCCTGTAATAATTCATTCTGAATGTATGCACATAAATTCAATGACTGAACCTTTTGGTTTATGAAATGAATTAAGGCATTTACAAATCCACTCATACACTAAAAGTTAAAATTAAAATTCCCTCCCAAACTTCTGTGCCATACATTGCACAATCTCACATACTTTTCCTATTTACAATTTAGTTTCCATACACCCACTCTTTCTTTTGATCACTCAGCCCAAGTTCTATGAAAATACTACAGTTAATAAATCTACAGTTCCTTAGGTGCTACTTAAATGATTGTGTCTCCACCCAGAGATGCTTATTCATGATACTGAAAGGTTAAGAAACAAAACCATGATCTATTAATACAATCTGCATTAGTCTAATTCAATTCAGAGGACATCCATCTGTTATGTAAGTCTATGCTTGCATTATTAAATAAATTCCCTAATATTGAATATTTCAATGTGTAACCATAACTACATAACCTTATGAAAGAGAAATCCAAAATGTTATGTACTTTATGGTACTTATTCATAATTCTTGCTTTATGTCTCAGTTCCATTTAACATTTGATTAGCCAGGTGTCAGGATTCACAAATGTTTACTTGTAGAATTGTGCACCAAATACTCCAACAATTTTAAAAAAATCAATACATCACTGTCAGCATCTTTAAGGTCTATTAACTATGAAGTGAGACTCAGCATCATTAATACCTTCTTTAAAACACCTGTAATACGATAGCATTTATAAAAGGAAATAGCTATGATGAAAAGACTGAACAGGTAGGATTTTATAATACAAAATTGCATACCTTTGTGTTTTGCAGTCCTTGTTTTTGATCTTTCAAATATACTAATCCTAACTGTGTCACACAGACTGAGAATTGCCTATCTGCCTGTGACTGTGCAGAGCAAAGAGGTTAGGCTGTGATATATCGGTCTCTCTAATCCTTTCATCCCCTCCCTCGAATAAGTGTTTTGTCTAGCACTTAATACTGAGCATATATGTGACATCAGTGATCCGTAATCAAGACAGAGAAAGAAGTAGAAACATATATGATGCAATCAAACAGCAGCTTAAAAGATCCATCTTATGTAAGAGTTCCTGTGAATTAAGCAAAATTTTACAACCTGTTATTTTTAAGCCACAATTTTTGCATAATCCAAAAGTATGAATATAGCACACAATCTGAGAAATACTCAGAGAAAAAATATTAAGATCAAGCATACTCTAATGGTCTAAATCAGCTTGGAAAAAATGTTTTGACATGCAAGTTATTACATAATTTACAGTGCAATCCTATACATGCCTACTCAGGAGTAAGGCTAATGGATTTTATGTAGGGAAAAATAACAGTGCCACAGTACCACAACAGTGCCATATGATAGGACGGCACTGTTGTGACAGATAAATGTGGCTGCTGTAGAGCCAGATTGATGCATATTCTTTATAGAGAATATGCCACATTTATGTTGTGTAACTTCCCCCACCTTGCTCATTTAAAATATACACTTACGTCAGAGATGGGCAACTTGTGCCTCTCCAGATATTTTGGTCATTGTCCCTCATCACTGGCCACACTGACTAAGGCTGATGGGAGTTGTCTGTCAAAACATCTGGAGGGCCAAAACTTGCCAATCCATGGTTTAACTAATGACTATAAGGCTGCAATTCAGTCACATGTATCGAGGAGTAAGTCCCATTGGATATAGAAGCTTATTTACTATCAGATACCATAGGACTGTGTTGTGTTATATATTTTTGGTCTATAGTTTCCAGAAGATAGTATTTGAGCCATATAAATGTGGTTGCTTTAAAGTTGGGATCAAGCTTTCATTGGCAGATTGATCAAACAAAGTCATAATATATTAATTAGTTTGGATTAATTTTAATCAGATGGAACATAGATTTGGGAAATGCTAGTTGTTTTGTTATTTCTTTGAGAGTATTTTGGTTCTAGTGAGAAATGAAAATGAAAATACAAAAGATGCTTGGCCTGATCCAAGCAGAAATCTTTCTGCATGCATAAGCAGATTTTCACATGCCCAGATGGGGAAGCTGCATGCATTCACATCTGCATCGCAATGCTTTTCCAGGCAAAATGTTGCTTTTAACGTGGTTGAGTATGTTTGCCATTCTTAAAGATCTTTTTTTAAGCAAAACAATACAGAACTTTGAGAAAAGATGATGAGCCTGTGAGACAGGGATTTACAGCTACTCAAGTGTCCCTATTTTTATCCATGAAATATTGGAGGGTATTATGTGCAACTGGTGCTGATGCTTAGGCACAATTTCATTTAAAATGGATGCAAGGTTCAGCTAATGAAGTTGCAAAAACGCTGGTCTGCATCTAACACACTCAGAAATAAGGGAGGTGAAATTAGGTCTAGGCTAGAGATAAGCAATCTTTTAGGGATCATCAGCACATTCAACAAACTGTACTAGGCACTACCTCAAACTGCCATGGGAATGGGTAAATCTTTAAACCCCCTACTATTCTTGTTCCACCCCAAACATCTTTAGCCATGGATCTTTGTGCCAAAGTCTGGTACAGTCAGTGGATCAGTATGCTGCCTAGAGGGTCTATGTGAACTACTTGGCAGCTTATAAATACAAATATAAAATAAGGCTTCATTGACTGTCACAGAGGAGAAGAAAAAGGTCCTCTGCCAAAAAAAGCTAAAAAGAAAGAAAGACCCATCCACATTCAAGGTCCCTACCACCAACTGAAGTCCAGTGGTAGGACTCAGCTTCCCTTTTCCCAAGCTATTTTTTCAGCAGGAGACATTTTTCTCATTTCTGTTAAAGTTGTTTCATTCTGTATTAAGGTTATCCAAGTAAGAAGGCTTAATAAAACATGCACCGCAACAATTACAAGATATGCTTCTCCCTACTTAGAAAAGCATCTTGCTTATATAGCATTCCTTGGTTATACAAAGGGAAACAGGAAGCTATCCAACTACTTCAAAATGCAAACTACAAACATTGCAGATACACCAATTAGCAAACACTTTTCTGCTTGCTTTGATACTGATGTACAACAGGTGATGACTTCATCTTGAGGCAAAAACACAGTGTGAGCTGTAACACAGGGAGGCTACATCTGGGTTATCACAGATACAGTAGGTGTGATTTACTACATCCTGAGTTTTCTCTAGGATGTGTACTAACTGGCATCTCTGCACATGTGCATGGTTTACTTTTCCACCAGACCTGGTTTACTAGAAAATATTCAAAGCTTGGACATTTGCTGCTTCTACAAAGTCAATGGAGCAATGATTTACTCTGCAAGGCAAGGCATAATGTAATTTTAACAGCATTCTTTTTATAGTCTCATGAACTTTGTTGCCTCTTTTGGGGTACCCAAATTCCAACTCTGAGGTGGCCTTATACTTGTGAATTGCATAGAGGTATTCTTACCAGGTACGGGTTTCTCTCCCTCAGCCCCAGTACACTTCTTGAGTGTGACAGAGTTCCCACAGGTTTACACCTGGCAACAGAATCATCTCTGCCTCTCAGACTTTCAAAGGTTCATCTCTTGTGTGGTTGCCACTTTTTATTGCACTCCTGCTCCTCTGCTTTTATCAGCAGATTAAGTTCTGTGAAAAAATACACAGATACATTTCCCATTCTACATCTCACACTGTTCACTGTATAAGGCTTTTCATAGGGTTTTTCTCTCCCTAGCTTGACCTTTAAAAGCTGCCTCAGAAAAAGGTTGCAGCTGTAGTTTTTTCCCCACACAGAAATGAAGGGAAAATCTCTAGTTGCTGCATTTCTCAGTCACAAAGGTTTTAAAGGCACAGGAGCCCTGCTGAGGATAAATACCTCTGCATCTGTATGAAGTTTGTTTTTGCCCTTTCCTTTTTTCAATACCATGCATCCATCCAGGCTTATATGGAAATTTTGTTTTGTTTGCAAATCCTGCAACATGCCCTGTTTGCAACCCTGAAGAGAAGCACAGATGCATTTCTCAGGAAATCTTGTAACTTCCCAACTTGTACATGCATCTGAAGGTGTTCCTTTGAATAAATCACTCTTCCCTATTTTATCTACAGAGACAAACATATATATGTTTCTTGGTAGAAAAAATTGCTTTTCAAAATACATATTCTGGAAACTTCAAAATTTCAAAAATCAGAACTCTTAAAAACATGCCTTTTTCCCATTGGGAAAGGAAGGCATTTGCATCATGTCCATTGGAAGTTTACTGGGTAGAACCTATTCCTGGCAAAGTGGGACAAGAAAATGAAAATGCCTGAGAGTTGACTTTGGTATGGCAAGGCAGGAGGTTCAGTATGTGCACTATTCCAGCACCATGAGAAAGGAATAAATGGCCACTGGAGCTGGTGTCCAAATAAATTAGCAGGGATGGAGGTTGCCATTAAGATGCCACGTCAGGCAGCAACATGTCTTGGGCCAGCAGTAATGGGGGGGGGGGGGGGGGGGTGTTCAAAACCGCACTTTTGGTGCTCTAGAAATGCTGTGGCAATTTACACAGCAATGTCTGCAGTCACAGGGAACCATGGGCAATAGTTCTGATGGTTCTTGTAGCTGTGATTTCTATTATCACAGCCACGATGACCCTTGTTGACACTGCTGACTGGCAAGTTTGGGTTGGCGAAAAAGAAACAGAAACAGAGTGAGTCAGAAGGGGTCTCCCGGGCCATCTAGTCTGACCTCCAGCACCAGCCGGCTCCGCTAACGACATGCCCACCATGTGGACGTCCAGCCTATCCTTGAACACCCGCACCTATAGGACCTCAACGACCTCCTGTGGAAGCCCATTCCACACCCTCGGGGTCTTGACTGTCAGGAAGTACTTCCTGGCATCCAAACGAAATCTTGGCTCCCTGAGCTTTGCTCCGTTGGAGCGTGTTCTGCCTTCCTCTGCAGGGGAGAACAGGTCTCTACCCATCTCCATGTGACATCCCTTCACATACCTGTATGTCGCCAACATATCCCCTCTGAGTCTCCTCTTCTCCAGGCTGAAGAGACCCACTTCCCTCAGTCTCGCCTCCTACCCCATCCCCTGCAAACCGGCCACCAACCCTGTGGCCCTACGCTGCACTGACTCTAGCCTGGCTATATCCTTTCTGTAATGAGGGGCCCAAAACTGAACACAATACTCCAGTTGTGGGCGCACCAGAGTCGTGTAGAGTGGTAGTAATACCTCTCTTGATCTAGAAGCCACACTTCTGGCTATGCAACCAAGGGTAGCGTTCGCCCTCTTGACCACTGCATCACACTGCTGACTCATGTTTAGCCTGCAGCCAACCAGCACCCCGAGGTCCCTTTCACAAGTGCTGCTCTCCAGCCACTTGTCACCTAACCTGTACTTATGACACCTATTCCTATGCCCCAGGTGCAAGAACTTGCACTTACCACATTGAACGCCATCCTGTTGTCTCCTGCCCACTTTCTAGATCCTTTTGGATCTGGAGTACCTGCTCCTCAGTTGTGGCCACTGCTCCAGTTTTAGTGTCGTCTGCGAATTTGATTAGCAGACTGTTCACCCCTTCTTCCATGTCGGTAATGAAAAGATTAAACAGGATCGGCCCCAGGACAGAGCCCTGGGGGATCCCGCTTGTCACTGGCCGCCATCCCGATGATTCCCCGCTAATGGTTACCTTCTGCTTTCGGTCAGTCAACCGTGCCCTAATCCACTGGACAGTGCTTTGGTGTATCCCAAAACTCTTCAGTTTCTCCTCCAGAATATCATGGGGCATTTTGTCAAAGACCTTGCTGAAATCCAGGTATACCATATCCACTGCATCCCCTCCATCTAGCCATCTCGAAACCTTGTCATAGAATTCCACAAGGTTTGTCTGGCAGGACCTGCTTTTGTGGAAGCCGTGTTGTGTGGCTGTCCGCCTCCCTTCCCTATCTAGCATCACTAGATCTCTCTGTATTATGAGCCTTTCCATTGTTTTTCCTACAATGGACGTAAGGCTAACCGGTCTATAATTCCCCATGTCCTTTCTACTACCCTTTTTGAAAATTGGGACCACTGATGCCACCCTCCAGTCCTCTGGAACTTCACCCATTCTCCACGAGGTCTCAAAAATGGAGGCCAGCAGGCGTGAGAGAACCCCTGCTAACTCTCTAAGTACTCTCGGGTGTAACCTGTCAGGTCCTGGTGCCTTTGTAATGTCCAATGCCCTGAGGAGCACCTTGACTTCAAGGGGGGGGGGTTGACTCTAATCTGTGCCCCTAAGTCCCCAGCCTCATCTAATCTCCTATGCGGATATCCCCCATCCTGCTTTGGGGAGAACACAGAGGCAAAATAGTCATTTAGCATCTGTGCCTGTTCCCTCATATCAGTCACTGGATCTCCTTCCTCCTTATTCAGTGGTCCCACCACTTGTCTCCCCTTCCTCTTCCTATTTACATGCTGAAAAAAGCCCTTTTTGTTGCTCTTGATATTCTTGGCAAGTCTCAGCTCGTAATCAGCCTTAGCCTTGCGAAGAATCCTTCTGCAATGGGCCTCCTCCTCCCAGTATACCCTTTTGTCTATTTGCCCCAGTACCCATTTCCTACGGAGGTTCCTCTTTTGTCCAACCACCTCCTTTCGCATCCATGGCGGCACTCTCCTCCGCCTCCCCACCTTACTGACTAGAGGTATCGTCAAGGGTTGCGCCTCCAAAACCTCCCTTTTGAGTGCTATCCACCCTTCCTCAACTCACTTACCTTCCAGGAACCTATCCCAGGAGACTTTCCCCAGTCTGGCCTTCAGTTGGCCAAAGTTGGCCCTCTTGAAGTCCCAGCTTCTAGTGCTCAACCTGCTGCATGTCCCCAGTGCCCTGATCTCAAAGCAAAGGATGGAATGAGGGCTTCGGAGAGGGTGGATTTGACCTGGTCCTGAATGGTGCAACACTCCCTCTTAGGGACAAGGTCCACAGCTTAGGAGTACTCCTCGACCCGGAGCTTTCTTTGGAAGCTCAGGTGACAGCGGTGGCGAGGAGCGCCTTCCTTCAGCTTCAGCTGATTAATCAGCTGCACCCCTACCTGGAGTACGACTGCCTGGTGACGGTGACACACGCGCTGGTGACTTCCCGCCTAGACTTCTGTAACGTGCTTTACGTGGGGCTTCCCCTGAAGACGGTCCGAACACTTCAATTGGTGCAAAATAGAGCTGCCAGGTTGCTGAGGGGGACGGGGCGACATGCTCACATGACTCCAGTCCTCCATCAGCTTCACTGGCTTCCCATTGAAGCCTGGGCCCAATTCAAGGTGTTGATCATGACCTATAAAGCCCTAAACGGCTTGGGTCCTGGCTATCTGAATGAGCGCTTACGTCCATATATGCCCGACCGCCCTTTGAGATCTACGGGAGAGTCCCTTCTCCAGGAACCCTCCATGAAAGAAATTAGGAGAGTAAGTACTCGGAGGAGGGCTTTCTCTGCGGTGGTGCCCCACCTATGGAATTCACTCCCCAAAGAGGTCCGCCTGGCACCGTTGTTACTGGTTTTTCGGCACCAGGTAAAGACCTTTTTATTTAAACATCATTTTAATTGTTAAAATATATGATCTGGCCAGGGCAACTTTCTTCTTCCTTCTCTTTTCTCCTCCTATATTATTTATTTACTTATTTTATACTGATAATTTTAATTTTATATTACTATGTTCATAACTCAGTGTATTTTTTGTATTTTTGTATTTAATGGTAATTTATTATGTTCTATTGTATTTCAATGTATTTTATTGTGTTGTAAGCCGCCCCGAGGCTTCGGCAAGGGGCGGCATAGAAATGTTATAATAATAATAATAATAATAATAATAATAATAATAATAATAATAATAATCACTCGCATCCAGACCTCCCCTAATCTGTACTTCATCTATCAGCTCCTTCCTATTGGTCAAGACCAAGTCAAGGATGTTTCCCCCCCTCGTCGCCTCTCGGACCCTCTGTGTGAAAAACCCTCCCTCTGTAGCTTCTAGGAAGCGACATGACCTGGCTCTCACCGCCAAGTGAGTCTCCCAAGTAATGTCCGGGAGATTGAAATCTTCCATAATTACTGTGTCTCTCCCCCGAGATATCCTTAGAATCTGGCCTGTCAGGACATCATCCAGGGTCTCAAGTTGACCTGGAGGGCGATAACATACCCCCACTTCCAGGTCTCTTTCCCTGTCAAAACCCCTAAGTTTCACCCAGACTGCCTCTACCGAATCCCCATTTGTGCTGCATTCTATCTCACTGCATCCTATCCCTTCCCTGATGTATAAAGCCACGCCCCCACCCTCTTTCCCTTCCTGTCCTTTCTAAAAAGGTGATACCCTTCTATGTTCACATTCCAGACTTGCCTTTCATCCCACCAAGTTTCTGTGATTCCCACCAGGTCATACCCTCCTATTCCCAGGAGAGCTTCAAGCTCTTCCTGCCTGTTACCCATGCTCTTAGCATTGGTGTACATGCACCTCAACTCCTTCCCACCACTTCCTTTCCTTGGAGTTCCCAGCCTCCTCCTTCCTCCCATCCTCCCTGGTACCTGCCCCCTCTCTGTAGGAGTCCTGTCAGTCCCTGCAGTATCTCTAAAACCCTGCTCCCAGAGCCCTGATCCTCCCCCCACACTTGTCCAGTGCAGACATGTTACTGGGGGACCTGAACCTACCCCCCCCCCCCGGCTCAGTTGAAAGTTTTCCGGACGGAACTCGCTAGAGCATCTCCAAAGGACCTTTTCCCCATCCTCATGAGGTGTAACCCGTCCGTTGCCAGAAGTCCATTGGCAAGAAAACGAGTGCCCTGGTCAAGGAACCCGAAGCGTTCCTTCTGGCACCACACCCTAAGCCAGTCATTCACCTCGGAAGCCCTCCTGTCCCTTCCTGGCCCAAATCCCCGGACAGGTAAGATTGATGAAGGCCACTTGGGCCTTCAGCTCCCTGAGTTTCTTCCCCAAGGCCTCAAAGTTCCTGGTGGTCCCAACCACACCCTGCCTGGCCACATCATTTGTGCCCACATGGATCACCAGGAGTGGCTGGTGACACCCGGAGCGAGCAAGACACTCCACTCTGTCCTTCACATGCTGGATGCGTGTGCCCAGCAGGCAGCAAACCTCCCTTGTCTCCAGGTTAGGACAGCACACTGCTGCCTCAGTGCCCCTCAGCAGGGAGTTCCCAACAACAATCACCCACCGTACCTTCCCAGTGCTGGTGGGCAGCTGTGCCCTTGCCCTCACCTCTCCTGCAGCGGCCCCCTTGCCGCCTGATGTCCTAGGCTGGGAGTCCAGTTGGTCCCCTGAGGCCTTATCAGCCCCAGCCTCCCCAAATGGAGAGAACCTGTTTCCCAGCTCCAGATTGGTGCCAGGAGAAGGAGGAGGTTGTGCTGGCCTCCTCCTCCTGTGGGTGACATACCTCCATGTCTCGGCAGCTGCTCCTCCCGTGGTCTCTCCCTCAACGCTCTGTCCAGAGGGGGTTTGCTCCGGGGGGGCCTGGAGAGCTCTCTCGGCTCTCAGGCACCTCACCTCCTCTTTTAGCAGGGTCACCATCTTACACCGAGGGCAAGTGTATCCCAGCTCTCGCAACGGACAGCAACACCCGTGACTCCTGCCAAGGCCATTTCCTGGTCTGCCATTGGTATCCCTTCCGAGACCTTACCTTGGTCCCCTGCCTTGTTAGTCCTGTAGTTCCTCTCACTCGCCCAGTTCTCCCAGACAAAAACCCACTCCCACACACACACAAGGATAAAATAAACTTAAATTTAAAGTGGAAGAAAAACAAAGCACAGCACAAACAAACAAACAAACAAACCTCTGTGTCTCAGGGAAGGGAGTCTCTGGACAGTCCGGGCCGCAGCTAAGCAAAGTCAAAGGCACATGCCAGCAGGACACCAAGTGAGCTGAAGCTGAGCTAAGTGTGAGCTTTGGTGAAGTCCAGGCCCAATTTAACATGGACATGGGACAAAATGAAAATAATATCCTGGTTTTTGAGATCTGCTCAATTAGGAATGGAACCAGTGCAGTGACTCAGAACATCCTGGCAAATGGCTGTTTTGAGTTGTTGACAAAGGCAATGTCGCCTCAGTCCATTTCATGTGTACTCACACGGTGAACTCACACATTAGCTCCTGTATACAGAACAATGCAATACTTATACCTAAAATGATTGTATATTATATAACAATGCAGTTCTACCAAGCCCTGCTCCATGTATTATATTATTTGTTCACAATAAATGAAACATAATACCTATAAAGTAGAAAATCAAGACAGTTTACTATAGCCTAGCAGTGGGGACAGAGGAGGGAGAAACACAGCAAAAGAAATTGATCATGAAAATTATTCTAATCATATTAATGAAAAAATTAAAATTGATCAAATATGGACCAGACAGGTGACTGCATCAACTCATAACAATAGTTTATATCTTTGGATTTGCCACAGATGAAAATGGGTTTCTGCAGCTTGTTTTTAAAAAGCATCATTAACACCAGGTAAGAAAAAGCTCTGGCCCATGAAACTCAGCAAAGGCCTAGCACGAGATCCCTTCCCTTCTCTCAAGCCCCATTCAAAGAAAGGACAGTGAGAGAGAGAGAGTGCCTTCTAACCACTTTAAGGAGCATTCAAGACACCAGCTGAATTTACACATAAAGGCAAACCATGCTGGACACTGTGCAGGCATGGCTTGCCATTATGTGTAAACTTAGTATCCATGGTAAAGTGTGGCACATCTGGTTTTCATGAATCCACACAGAGAAATAATGGTTTGTGGTTTGTTGTGGGGTTTCCACACTTCACTATGGCTTATTTTTATATGTGATCTTGATTACAATGTTTTTATGCAGTTTATAAATTTCCACAGGTGAGTTTGGCAGCATGAGCAGCCATGGCTGCAGTGGATACTCCAGCCTCCATTTTTCTCTGTCCTGTTCTGCCTAGCAAATGGAGAGGAAGCTGAGCTGTGATGGACTGCTTTGGTTGATAGAACTGGGTTTGCTTAGACTGGATGATAAGTTAAGGGGTCATGAGGGCTGCCTACAAATATCTGAAGAGCTGCCATGCAGAGTACAGGGCAAAGTTGTTTTCTTTTCCTTAGAAGGTAGATCTAAAGTTTGCTTGCAAATGGTAAAGAAGCATATTTCAGTGAAATGTTAGGAATGGCTGGATTTAACAAATTTGATCTCATCAAGGTTCTTGTTGTTCTGCCACCAAGTTCAGTTTGTCTCAGTGCTGAAGGGGCTTCCTACCTCCATATGGAAATGTATGTGTATTTTGCATGCATTTCTCAAATGTGCACCTGCATATTTTGACTAAAGTGTATTTGTATGCATTTTAGTTTCCAAATGTGCACACATGCAAAAGCACACAATTATTTTTGTTTTTAAAACCCATTGTTAGCTCAGAAATGCATGAATCATAAACTGAATTTGATTCCAGAACTTACACATTGTATAAATCCATACAAGCCAAATGTAACTGTGAATTTGTCAACCATCGCTACTGAAGAGCTGGGAAAAAGTTTCTAATGGTAAAATGTGTTCAACAGACTGTCTCAGTAGTTGGTGTGCAATCCTTTGCTGGAGACATTTTAAGCAAAGATCAAATTAGAACTGCTGTGGCAGCAAGATTGCTGCATTGAGCAGGGATTGGGCTTGATGTGCTTTAAGGTCTCTTTGAAGTCAAAAATTCTGTGATGTGCTGTGAAAGATAAAGAGTTGAATGGTAACAATGGGATGAATAATAATCTGGAAGTATTTAAGGATGTAGCAAAGTGAGCATCCTAATCATCAACATTTGCTGTTATATCTATTTACCTGGAAGTATGTCTTATTGAATTCAATAGAACATTGTTCTGAATAAGCACATACAGAATTGCAATGTTTGTAACTGTACGTATGCTGGTAATGATATCTCATTCCTGTCATATTTCATTTTTCACAGGGTGAAACTTTAACCAATTCCAAAATGTCACAGCAACATAACTTTGTTGTTTCTGTTTAGGGAATCCTGAAAATGGCAATTCTGAGGCAAAGGGTCTGTTACAGAGAGGTCTGTATTCTCAGCTACAAATCCCAGAAGTTTGAGCAAAACCTTGTCAGGGCAAGTCAGAGGTCAGAAGGCTCTCTCCTTATTAATAAAAGCTGGAAAGGAAAAGGAGAGGTACCATAGCTTCTCCCAGAGTTGGGAATTGTCAGTTAGGGAGGAGGTAATTATACCTCTGAAGGAGAGAATCAAAAAGAGAGAAACTAGATAATATTAAGTAAGACTGTACTCTTATATGTACTTTGCTGTTCAGTCATACCTAAATGTGACCCCATTTAACCAAACAAAGATGCAGAGACATTTTATTGCACATTTTTCAAATCAATTTCCCTTTTTTCAGACTGTGAGCACTTATACATCTCTCACTAGCATTCAGGCTATGCCATTTTGCTAGCAAATAAATGCTTGGCTGTACTTTCTGTACTGACGAATCAAAATGACTCAAAAGAGGAAAGAGGAATTCAAGAAATTTCAGAATGTAATAATCAAGAAAGGAAATCCATGCATGAAAAATATAGTGCTTGCTACATTTTAGGAATTGCTGATGTTTCTTAAAAATTGTTTGAAAAAACATGTACCTATTGTAATTGTAGAGAATCTCATTTCTGGCAAGTTGTGCATTTCTGATGTGCATGCATTCTCCAAAGTAATATTGTATTTCACCAATTCAGTGGGGTTTAATGTTTGCCTTGCAAGTCAGAAAAGCTCACCTAATGAACAAAAAAACAAGGACACACAAGAGAAGGAATGTATACCTATTTGTTGTTGCTACATGTTCGCAAGTTGTCTCTTACTTATGGTGACCCTGGGAATGATTGGTGTCCAATATATACCATCCTCGATAAGCCTACTTGGGCTGCTCAGCATTTATAAACTCAAGGCTGTGGCTTCCTTTATGGAATTGGTCCAACTAATATTTGGTCTTCCTCTTCCTCTTCTGTCTTTAGTCTTGCATAATTGCCTTTTCCAGTGAGTCTTGCCTTCTCATGATGTGCACAAAGCATGACCACAGTTCTGCTTCCAGGGAAAGTTCTGACTTTGATCTAGGACCCACTTGTCTATTCTTCCGCAGGTCCAGGGTATTCACAAAGCTTTGCTCTAGTAACATGTTTTAAATGCATCATTTTTCTCCCTGTCAGTTTTGTTCCCTGTCCAGCTTTCACACCCTTGCATAATGATTGGGAACTCAATAGCATGGATGGTCTTGGTCTTGGTCTCTAGTGAAACATCCTTACACCAAATGATCTTTTCTAGCACCTTCATTTCTGTCCTTCCTTCCTTGTTGCAGTCTTCTTCAAATTTCTTGACTAGTCTCCATTTGAACTGATGACTGAACCAAGGTATGCAAAATTTTTCAAAATTTCAGTGTCTTCATTGTTGACATTGTTCATCATTGTCGTGCAATTCTTCTGTAGTCATAAATTTTTGTTTTCTTAATGTTCAGTTGTAGTCCTGCTTTTGCAATTTCTTATTTCACTTTCATCAGGAGTTGTTTCAGTTCATTGCTCCTTTCTGCCTGTAGTGTAGTATTATTTGCATATCTTAAATTATTGATAAACCTCCCACCAATTTCCACTCCTTCCTCTAATCCTGAGGCTTTATTCCTTCCAAGCGCTTTCAGAGCAGTTTTTGTATCACTTTCTAATATTGCAGGTTCTTCCTTATAGGCTTCTTCTTCAAATGAGCCTGACATCTTTTCATCTTTTCTCTACATTTTGTCCACATATTCTTTTCACCTACTCTGTATTTTATCCTGGTCAGATAGTATGTTCCCCTTTTAGTCTTTCAGCATTTCTAATAGGGGTTTGAACTTCCCTTTGATTTCTTGGATCTTCTAGAAAAGGTCTCTTGATTTTACCTGTCCCGTCCCGTCCCGTCCAGTCCCTTCCCTTCCCTGAACTGGTCATAAAAGTCTTTTTGTCTTTACACAGTCAATGAAAACTTCAGTATTCTAACCATATTTCTATCACCTCTTGCTTTTGCTCCTCACTTACCCTTAGCTTAGTTAGAAACACCTAGTTTTGTTTCTTCTGTCATTCATCAAGGACTTTCTTGTTGCTCCAGGAATTGTCTTTTTGCATTCTTTCCTAGTAATGTCACCGGTTTCAGTGCACAGTTCTGGTTCAAGTCAATTGAGTTCTGTAATGCAAATCTATTTTTTATTTAAAATTCTTCAAAAATATTAATGAAATTAGATATATTTGGCACTATGCTTCTGTTTGTGACCCTTTTTTAAAGCTTTATACAGCTTTACTCAGTTTTCAGATTGTTATATTAGTTATTATAACTAGTTATTATAATATATTATGAACCCTACCACAATCTGCTCCTGGTCTTGTTCTGGCAGCAATAATACAGCTTCTCCATCTTTTCCATCCATACATACTCTATTTGATTTCTATATTGGCTCTCTGGTGATGTTCATGTGTATGGTCATCTCATTGGTTGCCTGAATCTTCAGTGTGGTATGGTAGCTGGGAGCTCAGAACTGAGACACAGGTCATCTGGGTTCTGGTCCCCTCTTGGCCATGGAGCCAACTGGTTGACTTTGGGCCAGTCACAGTCTCTCAGTCCAACCTACCTCACAGGGTTGTTGTTGTGGGGATAAGATTGAGAGCAGGAGGAGGAGAATACGGTAAGCTGCTTTGAGTTTGTAAGAAAAGTGGGATATAAACCTAATAAATAAATACACACAAAATCAGATTTTTGTCTCAGAATTTTCTGAGTTGTTCCCCTGCTTCATTTCTGACTGATAGGCCAAATTCTCGCACAATCTTGGGTTCTGCTTTGTTTTCTACTTTTGCATCCCGGTCACCTAGGGTTATCAGCATGTCTTGTTTTGCTGTGTTATCAATTTCCTCATGGATTCTTGCATAAACATTTTCAATTTCTTTTTCAGAATCTGCTATTGGACTTGAACCATGGGTTTTCTGAGAATTCAGATTGATACAATCTGGTTGGACTTTGCATTATATTCCCTTATTGCTTGTGCTACATCTTCCCTCAGTATTAGAGCCATTTCCTCTGAGTTTGCCATGCCTGGAGTAAAACACTTTGTGCTTGTCTCAGTGAAAATGTCTCATTCCTGTCTGCTTTAATTCATTCTCACTAAGTACTGCAATGCTTAATCATTCCATTTCTTGCTTTATTGTTTCCAGTTGCCTTGATTCATACTTCATTCATTCCTTGTTCCAGTTTTATGTGTTGTGCAGCACTGGACTTTTCTTTTGCCTCTGTATATGTCAGCTACTTGACTTCCTTTCAGCTTTGATCTAGTCATGTCACTAGTGACAGTGCCATTCTGACTTGTCTTTTCCTTTTCACCAGTAACTGGTGCCTTCAACCTGTGGGTCTCATTTTCTGGCACTTGTCTTGATTCATCACAGGGTTTTCAAGGTAAAAAAATATTCATTGACGTCTGCTCAGGACTAAGCTTGAGCATCACTGTCTTTGCTGTGAAAGATGTTCCACCAGTGTTACTTTCAACTACCATTGCTGCTTAGTAGCTGCCCTTCAGGAGTTTCATCCCCATCTCTATTAGAGATATCCATTCTCTTCTGCTGATGTGACCATTATTCCTTCAGGGGGTGGATGCATCTTCGTCTACTGCCTGAGCTTTGACCACCTGACCTTCACTGATCCTGCTGAGAGTCGACCCTAGTGAGAAAGTCTGCTTTCCTTGTGACATTGCTTTTCGCTTCTCTGACACTCTCAAATCTGCTCAACATGTTAAGGCGAGCATCCTACCGATGTGTATATAAATATGCATATTTCATGCACAACCCATAGCCAGAACTTAGAGCACTGTTTTGAGTATGGGTCATGTTTGAAAGCAAAGTTTTAAAAAACCCAACTAAACCCTTTCAGGGCATCTGGCTTTCTGTCGGTAACATATGGGATTCTGTCCTGGAACACTGAAGAGGTGGAAAAAGACAATTGCAACAACCTGTGGAATTGTCCAATGCAACCATGACACTTGGAACCGTATCACTAGAGATTAACATATGAGCCTCCACTCTGTATCCAAATGTCTGTCTGTCTGTCTGTCTGTCTGTCTACCTCTATAGCTGAGCTACATGGACTCCACAGCAATAACATCAAGAGGAATATTCCAGAATTTGACTGAGGTTTTCTTTGCAACATATGATGATGGTTTGCATGTAGGAATGGGCTATTAGTGATACAATATTAGAGCCCAACACTTTTGGATTACCTCAGAGTACCTGAAATTAACTGGTTTTATTCAGTCATTCATTTTGAAGATCCTAGGTCATTACCATAACAGCTTTGACTACTGCTAAGTATAGAAATATGATAAATAAATGAATTCTGTGATTCCTTAAACTTGCATTTACTATCTTATTGAAATGCAGTGCTTTTCACTGGCATGCATTAACACATGCAGCTTGTGGTTATCAAATGTCCAGTTAGAAAATGTAGAAAAACCATGTTGATGCATACGTGGATGAAGCCAAGCTGTTCTTGCATGCAATATATGGCATGGATGATCTAGTTCAAGAATATAATGGACATAGTTATCATATAGAAAGGAAATGAATACCAGAAAACCCATTGTCCAGTGGCAACTCATAATTACATTGTGTCTGTGTAATTATTTGATAATTTGGTCTTTCCTATGCCTGCGAATTGTGAGGAAAGCAGTGCTTCCTTGGGTTTTTGATCTGGTATAACGGTATAAGATGTCTCTCATTATTTAACGTGACGATAGAGATGGCCAGTTTATCAAGTGTTCATATTAAACATGAGCAATCTGTGGCCTTCCGTGTGCTGTTTGACTACCAATCCCTCATTCCTGGCCAGCAGGTACGCTAGTCAGAATCCAATTGTATCCAGGGGAACACTGATTTATATGGTAAGTGATGATTTGGCAATCTATATATTCCCAATGCAAGAGCTGATTTTACTGCAAACAGATGTATGAAGCTATATGGTACAGAATCAGACTGTCCATCTAGCCCTATATTGTCTGCTATGGCTGCCAGGGATTTTCTAACTCTCCTAGCTGAGATTCTTTTGAAGTGGAGATCTGAAGAAGTGAACACAGGGCCTTCAGTATGCAAAGCATGTGCTCTGCTTCTGAGCTATAGTCTTTCCCAGATTAAGCTGAAATAAATAGAATGTCAGGCAGGAGTCCTTCCCAAACCTGGTTGAGACAATTTTAAGCAGAGATGCCAGTGCATGGATCTGGGAGCTTCTACCACTGAGTCAGACCACTTCAGTTGCACCTGATCTATTTAGAATTAGGAAGTCCATGTATAGGCCTCCCAATAACTTAATTTCTGATTCACTAAAATGAGTAGATAATGGCAATGCAACACATTAATAGGGCATCTGAAAAAGACACAGCAAACAAAACAGTATGTTGCAGGAGAAAGAGATTCACAGGCTTGTATGATCACAGTCCTTTTGAATTATTCTGATCACAAAGGAGGAACAACTCTCCCCATACCCTGTTATTTCTCTTCTGTAGACCCCTTCATATGAAAGGTGACATGGGCAGATAGGTCTGCCACAGTAGTGTTTGCATCAACTCTCAGACGCTAGAAAATGAAAGATTCCAGGCATCAGAGGCCCACTTGATCCTGCAATGAGACCTGTAGCACTTTTTATACTGAGCTACTTTTAAAGGTCATGCTCATTTTCGGAAATTAATCCCTCTGTGGTCTTTCAAAAGTACAAATGAACATAATAGAGAAGAAGCAATTCCAAAAACAAGAACTATAGAAATTGGGAAATATTATATGGCTGATACCTGAACCCCATTATGTTATTTACTTGGAACAGAGTGGGGAGGAAGCTCATTTGGTCTGACATTAGCGTAACCAAATGACGATTATTGGGACATATTTTCAATGCAGCTCTGGCTCTCTTCATTTAAAAGGCATGAACAGTGAAGTATCTGAACTAGTTTGTAGAAGTACTAGTGAGAAATTCACCACACGGGTATTGCAACATAGCTTTAAAAATGGATTGCAATGAAGTGAGTAGAGTGTTATTTAATCAAGTCCTTTCCTTCTATCTGTCCCTTTACTTTCCTCCTTTCAAGACCCCATTGAATCCACCTCATGGATTGAAAACCACTGGAATGCTAGTCAGGAATTCTGATTTCCTGTTGACCAAAGGAATTTTAACTCCCTTTTGGGGTCCCGTGGGAGCTGCAAGAACAGCAAGGTGGTCCCATTTGATCCTGATGCAAGCACTGCAGTTCTTCAGATACTATTGCCATGGAGGTGGGGAGCTGTTAAAAAGAATCAGTCATTCTTAGCCTCTGAGCTTGTTGGAGATAATGAATGATGATTATGTTTAAATACATTTCAGCCGCAGTAGTCCTTGGTCCTTCATGCGGTAAGTCACATTTATAACAACCCAAAGAAGAAACAGGAACATTCATGTCCATACGTTTCTCTTAGCATTTTTTTATTGAGAGCGGTACCCGATGAAGTAAAGAGCAGTTGCTTCACAAGAAGGGACTTCAATGGTTGACAAAAGACACCATGGCCCAAGGGATGCCCTTTCAGTCGTATAGCTTAACTACTTCAGCTTGAAATAAGCCATATGGGGAATGAGTTCAGTATATATTCCACTGTTCCACTACTGCACTCACAGCAGCTTCAGAGCAGAAGTTATAAGAGCCCTCAAGTGCTATGATCTATCTTTAGTCCTCTCCTGCGAATAGCTGACACAGAGCAAGTTGTAATAAAATGTGTCAGCTTCTACTGGGGGGAGGGGTGTCTTAATTTTACATTTAGTAGGTCAGCATATGAAATTAGTAGTACTCAGTAAGATACTTTAAATCCTTACATCTCGGAATTAATGTTCTGCTTCGCTCCTACTACTTGACAACTTCTGTAGTGGTTATTATATCTGCTACAAGAACCATCATAGGTATTTGTATAATACTTCCTGAAAGTTCAACCACAGGACCTTCTGGCATTTGGACTCCGGCCTGCCATCCCCCCACCCCCACCCCCACGCTTTTCATCCTACATACACTGCAAGAACATCTGAGCTGGGAAACATGTAGCAAACAGGCCACATGAGGTCCACCATGGCCATTCCTATGCATGCCCTAGTCCACTCCACCATTCCTGCCACCCCCAAAATCCCAGTGACTGAGGTGACAAACAAGGTATGTGCTGTATGTGTGAGTGTAAAGAGGGGGTGCCCTGTTTCTCTGCTGTTTGGCAGGCTATCGGGAACCCAACTCTGCTAGGGAACAAAACATATGCCCTCTGCACCATTTGTGCAAGTAGCCTTCTCTGGCATGCCAGGGAAGGAATGTGGTCCCTAAAGTGCCCAGGGACTGCTCAGCAATGAGGCCTCTAAAGTCCAGAACATTATCCACTTCTAGTTTCTATCCTATATATTTTAGGATGCATAGGTAACTATGTAAAAATTATTTGCCCAAAGGTACCCAGTGACCTTCTTTCTAAGTTGAAATCTAACTCAGGTCTTCCCATTTCCAGTTCTATAATTTCTGTTCATTATACTAAAGTAGCTAACTTGGGTTCCTTTTCTTCCATTGCAAAACTTTGTTTGTTGTGCAACTTTCAAAGATTCTACAGTACTTCCGAAAATTGTGTAACTTTCAAAGATTGTACAGTTCTTCAGGAAATTGAAGAAATGATACAAACAGGAACAGCAAGACCCCAGAGGACCCTGGCAATTGGAGTAAGAGACTAGAGATAACTCTGTTTCCCAGCTACAATTTATGGAAAGGCTGAGAAGGAAGAAATCAGTTCAAGACAGCACTTGGAGTACAGGTTGCTATGCTAGAGTGGAGACAGCCTTCATTAAATGACCATGACTTTGGCAAGAGTTTCTTGCTGACTAAGAGAAGTTCAAGGTCTGTGTTGGAAGGGATACATTTAGACAGAAGCAAAAAAAAAAAAAAAAAGTTTCTATGCTTTCCTTTAATCCTTCCATGTCCTTCCTGTTTTCTTGGGCATGGGGAAGGCAAATCAGTTGTACCAGAATGAAAAAAGTGCAAGATTGATGGTACAAATCCAAGCTCTCTGAAACATGAGCTAGTAGCATCCTCACCAATACCTACAGCTGCATTACTCCTGCTGATATGTCATAAGCTGTCATCTGCACTGGATGTTTGCTGATACCAATATAATACCTTCTGATGCACAAGCAATGCTCTCAAATGCTCTTGACCCTACCAACAATCAGGAAAACATTGAAGAATCCCACAGTGCTGTTGGAGACGCAGAAAGCACTATGTCTAAGCCAATCAATTATCTGGCGTGTTGGGGCATAAAGGTGTTATAGAACCAGCTCCCAAATTAATGAACCACAGTCTAAAAGAAATAGCTTTGAACAATTTCATCAAAATTGGCAACACTTTGTTATGTGCTGAGCATGTTTCAGAGGATATGGGAATATTTACAGGAATGAGACAATCCAGAACCATCTGGAACAATCCTATTAGCTTCAGTCACTGGTGGTAAAGAAAAGCAATATCCAAGAACAATGAAAAACTAGCAAAGTTAGTGTCCTCCTGCATGTTTATGGAGGTGCAAAGCTACTGATTCGGAGTATGTATTAATTATCTGTATGAGTAGTTGTAAGTGAGCATCTTTTTTTGTATAACAATGCAGTGATATGTAGCCCAAGGTACATAATACTGAGATGGACTTTCTGTACTTGATTCCAAATGCAGGGCACTGTACAGAGTTACAGGGACAGTTTCACCAGGAAACTTTCTGAAGATGTATTTGTACTTTCCCTGGCATATTATAGCACTGCAGAACTTCTGAAGCAGAACTTAAGCCAGTGTGGTGTAAAGGTTAAGAGAGCGGGTCTGGGACTCCAGTGATCCAGGTTCTAGTCCTTGCTTGGCCATGGAGCCAACTGGGTGATTTTGTGACAGTCATGGACTTTCGTCTCAATGTACCTCATAGAGTTCTTGTAGTAGAGATAAGATTTAGAGGTGGAGGAGCAGAATAATGTAAGTTGCTTTGAGTTCAGTGTAAGAAAAAAGTGGGATATAAATCTAATAAACAAAACAAAACAACATCTGGGAAAAGCAGTAAATACTATGTTAATGAATCTAGCACCAACAGCACAAAAGCAGTGGTAAATGCCTGCAGCAAGACAGTTGGACCTGTAGCAGGTAGACCATCTTCATACATGTATCCATCTTGGTTATAGATGGAACACCTATGCACTCTCTTCCAATCCAAAGCTAGGGATAATGATCAAGAATCTTTTAATTCCCTGATGAAGTTCTGGTGTGGAGTCCACAAATCAAACCTTACATGGAGATTTAAAAATAATTTAGCTGGTGAAGTTGAATTCATATTCCAGCAGCTTGTAATATGGAACACATATTTTGATAAATCTGAGATCAGATGCAGAGACCTTTGGGATTTTGCACAAGCCAACAAGAGCTTTCACCTTGCAAACCTCAAGCTTTGGGGCCATGTGGGGATTTTTGAAGGCCAGTTTTCCATCACACTACAAGTATTTCATTTGTTCTTAGTAGCTAGGTATTCACTAGTCCTTTCTAATGAGGAAGTCTGAGGAGAATTTAGTACGTGCCTTTCTGGCATCTTTTTTTAATGAAAACAAGCTCTTCTGTACTTTCTGGCAGATATACTTAAAAGTCTTTAGTAGTTACGAGAAGCAGCTGCAAGAAAATAGGGTCACCATCCTCAATATGGAGAAGCTGACAATGCTGGTAAAATCAAACTATTGACATTGAAAGAGCAGAATTTACTTGGCAGATGAGTCAAGACTTTCAAGGATGAAACTGTTACAAAATCAGATGAACAATGATGCTGAAAGAAATTCAGAAGTTCAAAGCACAAGAAGATAAGCAAGGAACACCACCAGTATGTATCTGCCATGACAGGAGAACTGTTGGCACAATCTGTAAAGAAGTAAATGACTCTCTTGTTGACTTCTTGAATCAACACTTGGAAGACAATGCTGATGTGATGAAAATTTTATCATCATACAACCTTCAGTAAACCTGAAAAGTGTTAGGTGCATCAGGCAGAACTCTTCCTGGAATATGAGGAAATACTGCAACTTGACAGCATCAGTGAGGATCACAAGATGATGCTATCACATTTGGTCCACCTTCTTGCATTATCCAATGAATACACAAATGCGACAACACACAGGTCTTGACTTCTAATGGCCGAGCCTCACAGTGCTGATATCAAAACATGCCACCTCTCATGCAATGGGACCTGAGAGCATAAGTGCTCCAATGGATGACTAGAGGAGAATACAGAGCAAAAGACACAGTCAAAGCAAAAGAACAAGTGGGACTTCAAGGTATGTTCTCAGAGCTCTCCCAGTCCCAGATTTTGGTCTGGACATTTTGGTGTGATAGGCATTGGGTGAGAGGAGATAGGGCACGTGAACCGATGATGTAGTTGTCCTCTTTGCATCTGTGCTGCTGTGTATCATTGATATCGACTGTTGATATGTACATAACTGATAATGCTTTTGACTAGTCAAGCAGTTGATCCCAATAATATATGATTAGCATAAGTTTATGAAGATAAAAAGGAAACAGTAATCTTAATGTTACCTTGCTATCTTGAAATCTCCTTTTCATGTTTTCTTACCTATTTCTTTTAGCCTTGATCCTTATTAAAGCATATTTCCAACTGTACAAAAACCTATTTTCCACTTACCATTTTTTCTTATCTGCACAAAATGTGTCCAGCTGCCCATTAGAATAAACTATGTAGTGCATTTGTCGTTGGGTATAATCAACTGGCAGTACTATACAACGGTTGACTGTCTCTTAGAAAAGACATTGGGTAGTTAAATGGGTGCCAGAGTGCACTAGCAGCATGGTGTCTGAAAGATTAATTCTGGAAGTAGAGTTCACTTAGATAAATGTAATGCAATAACTCAGTACCCACGAGCTCTTTCCCCTCCTTCTTTATGATATATTCCCATATGTACAGATCTCATTGCCTTCTGGTAGCTTGCCTACTGAATACAACAAAAGAAGAATTTCTGAAATAACTTAATCTACTTACATAAAGTAGTAATATACTTCTGAGCCTAGATACTGGGACAAACAGCTGGGAAAGCTTTTATTGTCCTGCTTGTAGTTTCCTAGAGACATCATGATCACAGAACACTACACTAGATAGAAGTTGGATGAACCTAACAGGGCAATTATTATACTCTTTTGCTTTAGATATCTAGAATTGCATTCTTCGTACTCATGACCCAGCAGATGTCCACAAGCACTTGAAGCTATAATTCAAACTGTATTGGCAGTGGCAGATAATGGTGACTAGGTCACATCGTTTTTATAAAAGAAGGTCCCTCTATTTATGAAGCCCTAGAGCACTGGTCCTCAGACTTGAGATACCCAAGGAGGCCTTCTCAATGTGAAAAGTCAGTGCGGAATCCACGTTTCATGTAAGTTGTTTTACTGCAACAAAGTGTTACAATTAATGTTGCAATAATACATTTTTATGATGTAAACAGAAATTATTTATAAATGCATAAATTAAGCCATTTATTACTTAGTAACTAAACAATACTAAATAATACTAATTTACTGAATGCATAGCAAACTTTAGTATAACATCACTAACAGATAATAATAAAAAATATATACTTTATTTTAATGATGTGCTTGCTTTTTTGCCACATGAAACTCTTACAATTTCACTGTAATCATAGGTGTAACCTGTCACATTGAACCCCCAAATGATTCTCATGGTACACTGTTTGAATACCATGGCCCTAGAGGTGCCATGAACTGCATCTGGATGAGTGCAAGGGCAAAGCCATAGCAAGATCACAAAAACAACTGTTCCCTTCCTGTGCTTTCTTTTAAATGTGCAGAAGAAAGGAGAATAAAATATTAATCATTGGAAGAATAGTTCTAGAAGGAATTGCCTCTCAATTCTTCAAAACCCAATTGTCAAGACTAATTGTGTTTTTGAAGCCATGTGGAATGTTCAATTTTTTCGATGAATTTCAAAGGAAGCAAAGAATAATTACAAATGAGAACAGTCAACAGTCAACCTATGTACACTACTTTCCAGTTGCATGTCTGCAAAAAAGAAATTCATTTACTAGTGAGAAAGTCTCTATTTGCCTTTTGTCTAGACATAGGGTTGTGGAAAACCTTCCCTTGGAAATTTCACAGGTTTTACTGAAATTCATTTTTCCTTCCTCAGAAGGACAGTGTGCCCAAGCATAACCTGTAAATTGGCTTCACATTTTCACTTCAAATGAAATTTGTAAGCAATTCAGGGATTTGACAAGTTGTACCATCTGTATGAGAAACATTGCATCAGTGCCAATCAGTGGAGCTTTTCCAAGTGGTTTGTGGCCTATTACAATCTAGGCCACAGAAAGAAACTGTGGTACTCTTGGTAGCTTGCACAACACTTTGAAGATAAAGTCACTCAGATTTGTCATGGGTTAGACACCACAATAAATGCTGTTTCATTAACAGAGGTATCCAGAGCACTGTCTGGTCTAGTTTTACTGGATGAGTTTCAGACATTGAGGTCTGAAGATCTGGCCAAGCTGCTTGGTCAAGTCCAGGCTACCACCTGTTTACTGCACCCTTGCCCATCATAGCTTAGTGAAACTAAGAAAGGAATGTGTACCTAGGTCCAAGAGACTGTAAATGCCTCCTTGAAAGAGGGATTGGTACCAGCCTCTTTAAAAGAGGCTGTGATTAAGCCACTCCTGAAAACACCTAATCTAGACCCAGAAGATGCTAGTAATTATAGGCCTGTTGCCAACATTCCCTTCCTGGACAAGGTGCTTGAGTGCGTAGTGGCTGGACAGCTCAAAGCACTCTTGGATGAAACAGACCCTCTAGATCCAGGCATCAGGTCTGGCTTTGGAATGGAAACTGCCTTGGTTGCTCTGTGGGAATGACCTTTGCCCAGAGAAAGACAGGGAGAGTGCGACTCTGTTGATTCTCCTGGACTTCTCAGCAGCTTAAGGATCACATCGACCATGGTATCCTTCTGGACAGGCTGGCTGGACTAGGAGTAGGAGGTACTGCATTGCGGTAGTTCCAGTCCAACTTGTCCAGAAGATGGCTCTGGGAGATTATTATTGCAGTTGTGCCATGGGGTACTGCAGGGCTCTATTTTATCCCTCTGCTATTTAACATCTACACTGGTTATGCAGAGATATGGGCTGAGGGTCATCAATATGCAGATGACTCTCAGCTCTACCTCTCTTTTTCAAACCCAGTTGAGGCAGTGGCCATTCTGAATCAGTAGCTGGACATGGTAGTGGACTGGAGGAGCCAACAAACTGAGTCTCGATCTAGACAAGACAAGACGGAGGTGCTTTTGGTGTGGGGCTGTCTGTTCAGGTGGGTACTATGCAACCTGTTCTGGGTGGGGTTGTACTTCTCCTGAAGGATAAGATTCATAGTTTGGGGGGACTCCTGGATCCAGAACTGTTGCTTGAATCTCAAGTGGACTCAGTGGCACAGAGCACCTTTTATCAGCTTAGGCTGATTTATCAACTTTGACCCGATCTGGACAGAAGCACTCTAGCGAGAGTAGTCCACACACTGGTGATGTCTCATCTGGGTTGCTGCAATGTGCTGTACATGGGGCTGCCTTTGAAAACTGATCCGGAACAGGGCAGCACAGCTGACAACAGGAACTGGCTTATGAAAACATATCACACCAGTCCTCTTTTAGCTGCACTGGCTCCCAGCTGAAGTCTGGGCCTGATTCAAAATGCTAGTATTAATATTTAAAGGTCTGAAAGGCTTGGAGCCAGGAGCTAGACAAAACCAGCTACCATGACATTTTTAGTCCTGGTTTATCCACTAGCTCTGCGATCCATCCTTGAATGATGAATGAGACAGATATTCTTAATCCACTTGATATTTCAAAGGAAAAGAAAGGATAAATACCTTGCACACTACTGAAGTCAGCTTAAGTAACTCCATGGCTCAGAAGGTCACCTAGTTAAATATTGAAGTAGGTTTTTAAATGACATGTACAATTAAATGCAATAATATAAATAGGTTTTATAAAGAAAGAGTAGGCAAGCATTTCAGCAGGAAACAAACATCTAACTTTTACATGATGGAGAAAAAACTGAAATCATTTAGGCCAAACTCAAGGCTCTGGTGATGGGCTATGCAAGGTACCCCTTCCAACTGTTGGTCCAGATGAAGAGATGAATGCATATGTTTACACCAATGGATGTACCAAAAACCTAGATTGCAAAATGTGGGAGGTCCTGTACCAGCACCCTCTATCTCTTGCTTGAACTGACCTTCCATTAAAAATAGTTGCTGGTTGTATTGGTAGTCATAGGTCTAGAATAGATGTGTGTATGAAATGTGTTTGTTGTAACGATCGGTCCAGATTGTTGGTCTGGCCCAATCAGCCAGACTGTACTGACTCCATCGTACACATGACCAAGAGACAGAAATGTCTCAGTTGCTGGTCTCTGCTAGAAAACAAAAGCCAGGGCATCTGGTTGCTGGCATTGCAATGCAGATGCCTTGGCTTAGGCCATCTCAAGGCTTAACACCTCTGCTCTGCAATCCTATTGAATATTAAACTGTCCAGCTGCCTAAACAATTAGAAACCCATGGAATCTATCTCATAGCTGTGGATAAGCCATTACTGGAAGGTAATCATCAACCCTCCCCTTCCCACCCCAAAGAAAAAGATCCATCTGGAATGTCCACCTAGGCAAAAGACGCTGAAGGTCTTTTCTTCTCTAGCATGAGGGGAGAGTGCACCAAGGTCTCTCCACTAGAAGGTACCCAGGTATAGTTTTTCTCCAAACTAAGTGGGGAAGTCCTGACCCAGGCACTAGGAGAAACTTACCATGAGCATACTGGGTCTTCAAGGAACCTGGTAGGCAGTTTCTGCAAGGCTATGCTAGGTACACTTTTTTCACTTTCTTTGTCTCTTGCTATGGCTCACTCTTGTACACTCTGAATCCAACCAACTTTTTCCATTCTTTATCTTATCCTGAATCCTTAATAAATCATTTGCCCTGTTTTCATGCAGTTATCTAAATGTGATTCATTTCATTATTCACTTCTGCCATGCAAGCACTGAACAACCAAACAAGGGCTAGTCTCCTGCAATCTGTCTTGAAAGAAGTAGATGATCTACAGCAACAGTTTTGCTGGAAATGCAAACACAAAAGCTGACACCCCAGGAATCTCAATGGTTCTCATAATCCTATACAACCATCTCAAACTGCATCAGAAGACACAGCTGGCTAATGTTAAGACAGCCTGCTTTATGACTGCACTTTATTTAAGGCCATTCTAGGCCCAGCTGTTTCTTGTACACCTATTTTATGTCTAGTCTATGATTTGGAAACAACTTTGTTTGTATTTAACAAAATGGAGAACAGAGGTGGCCATCACCTGAGGTCTGTTTTGTGTTTAATAAGTAACCAGCATGACTTTGCATCCTTCAACCTTTAGGGAAGATGAATGAATGAGAGCAACAGAAGAGGTTTGGCAGAAGCCTGTATGCTTTGACAAAATGGTATTCTCTCTTGCCAGGAGCTCAGAGAAAGACATCATGATGGGCAAACCTTTCTGTCTCCTTCACTTATGCCTGTAAGGACTGGCCATGCATGGGGCGGTTTTCAGTATGTTAAACAGATAGAACCCAGGCTGCTTCCCAAATGCCCAGTGTAATGTGTAGCGTGGCTCTTTGCTGCGCTGTTACATCAGCTCTGGGATGAAGAGCTGATGGAGACCCTTGCCTCTAAAGGCTATGTCCAAAATAAATTTGTTAAGAGTTTAATGGGCTAAAGGATTCTTTGTTATGTTTCTTTCTTCCTTTCTCTTTATGCTAGAGCAGACTAACAGGGTCATTCTTTTGGAAATTCTCAGACACAGTACATAGCACATTTACAGCAGAGATGAGTCAGTTTACACATTACTCTAACACTGCAGGTCTGCGCCTTGTGTGCACTGGCCGTGTGCTATTTATATCAAGCTGTAGACAAAGGATGAATCACAGATGTGAACTATCTTGCTTTTTTCTGGCAAAGGCCAAGTACAGTTGCTGAACTAATCACCACTGGAAACACTGTTAACCATAATGACTTAGATCATTGTTAATGTAGTCTGTTTTCTCTCAAACTTTTTAGTTTGCCTCCCCACCCTGATATAAAAGGTATTCTTCCTTTGGTCCTACTCCTCTGCAAAGTAGGACCAACCTCCTGTTCCACAGCAGAGAGTGCAAAAATCTTTACATGGAATTGTGTGCCTTCCACTTGTTGATCTGAGTGGTTGCCCTGGATTGGGGCACTAAATCAACCTTAAAATTGGAGAAGAATAGAGGTGGAAAAATCTATTTTTCTTTGGTTGGAGGTGAATATGGCCCATGGTCTAGACAGGGCAAGGGGGAACCATGATGCAGGTATTTTAGAGTTCATTATAGCCTGTTATCTGTCTTTGTTTTCTCCAAGGCAGCAGTGACCATTTTTCATAGGCTGTGTGAGTGAGTGTGAGAAAACTGGTTTGGAACCATAAATCTGCTGAAACTGCAAGACTGAAGACGGGGCTCAGCTGAATGAGACAGGGTATCCTAAGCCAAAGTCCAGCTACACAGATAAAGACTGTGTGTTACTCCAAACAGATTCTGTCTGTCCTTCACCTGACACCCATCCCTCTCTCTCTCTTCTTCTTGCCCCATTAGAAAATTATTAGGAAGACCCTACAGGGATCTTAAACCAATAAAAAAAAGAATGGGAAGCCCATCCTCAGGCTAGGAGGGTTGGGAAGAAAGAAGTCAGGTAGTAGGACTCAGGGTTCTTGCTAGGTTCTTAGCAATGGTCCCAAATGGAGTTGACCTTTTCCTATAGCATCTTGCTGGCAATGGTAACTCCATAAGTGCATAAGCTGTCTGCTTTCTTATGAGTGCCAGACTGATTTCCCTTTAAGTCTAAATGCAGGCTGTTACTGCTTAAATCTCAGTAAGCTGTTTGGCCATTAATTTGTGACTCTCTTCCAGAAAACAAGATCACGTGTGTTGCCTCTGACTAACAGGAACTATTCCTGTGAGACTCTGGGTAGCAGTTGGAGAATGGGTTAGCCACCCACCCTTCACATGGAGAGAGTATTTTTAAGACTCTCTAAAGCATTTTGTTTTGTTTTTTCAAGCACAAGTTCTTTCCTTCATGTATCTTCATTCCTTTGTGAATGTTTGTCTGCTCCAAAATTAATATGCATTTCTATATACACAAAAACTTGTAGCAATTTTTGTAAACAAGATCTCCCAAAACAAGATTTTTGTATTCTTCCCATTCCACTCCCAAATGAATGCATTTTTGTGCTTAATTTCCCTTGATGCATGCACTTCTTATGTGCACTTTTCTTTAATGAAGATTTGCATCATAATAAATACAAAAACTGATGAACGATCTTTTGATTCATAAATAAGTTTGGAAAATATGAATGAGCATTGGAACACAAACTGGACAATTGTCCTTTCCATCCCTAAAGAAGCAGAGGAGAGGACATCACAGGTCCTTTGGGGTTCCCTCTTCCTTAGGAGCCTCCCGAGTCCCCTCATAGTTGGAGACCCATTGATGCAGCTTTAATTCAAGAGTAAAAACAGTGGCTATTTGGAGCAGAATTTCTGCAGCCATTCTAATGAATGGCAAGAATGAATTGACACAGATGACACAGAGAACAAATGCTTGTGCTGAGTAAGAGGTGGGAGAGCCAAGAAAAATTATTGCAACTAAGGAGAATCAAGCAATCTTAGTAATAGATCTTCATGCTCATCTGCTACTTACAGAAAAACTGCACAGTAATTTCAGGAAAACTGTTAAGTTGCAGCCATTTCTGACCATCCAAGAGTAACCAACATTTTAGCCAAAATCTCATAACTATAACAAACATTTCACAATAATACTTATATTAGTACATCATTGTAGTATTATTTCACAGTAATAATTTTGTATTGCACTTTAGAGCAGTCAAAGCACTTCACAGACATTATCTCATAATCTTTCCAACAGATTGGCAGGTATTATCTCAGATTGCAGATGCAGGACTAAGGCCACCTAATGATGTCATGGCAGAGTTGAAATCTGCAGATTCATAGCTTAAGACCCAATCCTATGCATGTTTAGCTGGAAGGCTAACTGGGGAATTCTGGGGGTTCAGTTCAAACACGCACAGGATTGCACCGTTAGTCACCATGTTGGCTGAAACAGCAAACAAGTACCCAGTGTCAATAAATAATTACCCAGTGTCAATAAATTCTGTGCCACAGAACCTGCAGTTCAAGCAGAAAGTGGCCACGTTATGTATTTTCATTTCTTTTGTGATTTATTCAATATATTTATAGTGTACCAAAAACATACAGAACAAAAAACTACAACATAAAAAGGGCACTATATCTATATATTATCAATATGCTTACAGAGAAAAATGTAACCAGCAGCATTCTTAGTCAGCAAAGTTTAATCTGGGAAAACTTCGATAAGAAATATTTGTAGTATGTGCCTAAAACTTACAGTTGTTGGCATATCCCTTAATTCCAGGGATAAAATATTTCAGAAGGCAAGGGCAGTGGCAGGAAATGGCCTTGTTTGGGTGCCCATCAGATAAATCTAGGTAGGACACAGAAAAACCTAATGCCTGAGGGAAATGGGCAGGCAAGCTCTTTGTCACCACAACAGTAATCAAGCCCAGGAGCATTTAGCTGTATACACAGAGCCCCTTCCAATTCATCAGGCTCCTGTAATCATTTCAGAGCAGTTGTTGGCTGATTACAGACAAAAGCCTCAACAGAGATGTAGCATCAACAGGCATGTAGCCTATTCCATTGGACCAGCTGCATGTGCAAAAGAGCTTTCACAGTTCTTGAAATAGCCCAAAGGGAGTAGAAATGCTCATTGCCTCCATGGGAAACAAGGATGCTGCCCAATTTTCTTACTAATGAAAGAGTAGTAAACATTTTCTCTCACCCTGATTTTAATTAGTGCTGGCTGCCAGAAGCCACGTGGAATTGCTCTCCATCTCATGGGTCAACAGCCATCCATCCATCGCATCCCACTTTTAGAAGTGTTTTCTCTTGTTAATTTCATTGGAAGATAAGTGAACCTGCTACCCTTTAGGTTCTGAGCTCAGCCTGAGCTATGGGGTACACTCCCCTCATGGGAACTCTATTTTATGTTCACAACCCATCCATCCAGTGCTCTCATGTCATTTCACTGCAAGTTTTTCTTCTCCTGTGTTTTGGCAGCATTGTGGATTGTTCTGCTTCTATTAACCAAAGAGGTTTTGCCTAAAGTGAAATAGTCACTTAGTTAAATTATCTGAATAGTATTGATTTATATTTCTATCTGAAATCCAGGAAAGCTTTTCAACCTGTTTTTCAAGGATAGGCTGTATGAATAGTATTAGTTGATAAAGAAAAGTCAGATGCTTCTTTTAAGAAAATTGCTTTTTTTTTAAAGAGTGCTTTTCTTTTACCATTCAACTGAAGGCAACCAAGGCCAAGCTAATTAATTCATTATATAACGTCAAACAACAAGTGTTATATTTCAGGCATTCCCAGGTGCTCTAGTCCAACATCACTGTATGGAAAAGAACAGATTATATAATACTAACAGCAGCCTTCACACAAGCATGGTGCCAGCGGGTGCCCAGGTCACCTCCAGTGGGTTCTGAAGATGATTCCCATGGCACCCAAACCATCACCATCTCCAATGTTTTTAATATAGAAACATAGAAACAGAGCAAGTCAGAAGGGATCTCCTGGGCCATCTAGTCTGACCCCTGGCTCCAGCTGGCTTCGCTCACAATATGCCCACCATGTGCATGTCTACCCTATCTTTGAACACCCTGACCAAAGGGGCCTCAGCCATCTCCCGTGAAAGCCCATTCCATACCCTCGGGGTCCTGACTGTTAGGAAGTACTTCCTGGCATCTAAATTGAACCTTGGTTCCCTGAGATTTGTTCTGTTGGAGCATGCCCTGCCTTCCTCTGTGGGGAAGAACAGGTCTCTACCCACGTCCGTGTGACATCCCCTCACATACCTGTATGTTGCCAACAGATCCCCTCTGAGTCTCCTCTTCTCCAGGCTAAAGAGAACCAGTTCCCTCAGTCTCGCCTCATCCCCCATCCCCTGCAAACCGGCCACCAACCTTGTGGCCCTACTGTTGTACCCGCGGTGTTACAGACGAGGCCAGAGACCGGATGGTAAAGAGGAGATTTATTCCTGCAGCAGGGACCACATTCATAGAGGAATGCGGTGCTTGAACAGAGTTGGAAGGAGATCTTTATACCTTCACAATCCGCTTTCGGCGAATGGGGAACAATACAATCAGTTTTTGACAAGAATGAGAACAATGGCGACAATGGGGAGTTACAGAATCACATAAGCAGTTGAGCAAGCAATATACAGAAGCAGATTTGGTTAGCAGTAAGTTTTATCTTTTAATTTACACCTTCTAAGCAATCTTTACCCATTACGTCTTTGGTAAGCTTTTTCCATTTTCTGAGGGAATTCTCTGAGGCAGTTACTAGACATTTGAATGGGCTAGAGCTTAGGAGAGCTAAGCCTATCATGCATACCCTGAGACAGCTGATTGTTCTAGTGTTTGGCCGTGTCATGCCTATCTGGAGCCTAGAGGAGTCATGCCTATCCTGAATGCCCTGAGAAAGCTGATAGGTATCTCTATTATGTCAGGATCCTGGGGAGTCAGGTACAATACCTACGCTGCACTGAGTCTAACCTGGCTATATCCTTTCTGTAATGAGGCCCGCAAAACTGAGCAGAACACTCCAGTTGTGGGCGCACCAGAGTTGTATAGAGTGGTAGTAATACCTCTCTTGATCTAGAAGCCACAGTTCTGGCTATGCAACCAAGGGTAGCGTTCGCCCTCTTGACCACTGCATCACACTGCTGACTCATGTTTAGCCTGCAGTCAACCAGCACCCCGAGGTCCCTTTCACAAGTGCTGCTCTCCAGCCACTTATCACCTAACCTGTACTTACGACACCTATTCCTATGCCTCAAGTGCAAGACCTTGAATGCCATCCTGTTGTCTCCTGCCCACGTCCATAGTCTGTCCAGATCCTTTTGGATCTGGAGTACCTGCCCCTCAGGTGTGGCCACTGCTCCAGTTTTAGTATCGTCTGCAAATTTGATCAGCAGACTGGGAATGCAAAATCCCTATGGCCCTCTAGGATTGTTCTGCCCATTTACAAAATCCCTGTGAGGTAGATCAGCATTATAATCCCCATTTTGCAGATGGAGGGCCGCAAGAGAATAGCTTGTGCAATGCCATTTATTGGGTTAACATTTGATCCGATAAATTTAGAGCATTATTTTAATGATACACACACTCAAATGCATACACCTACAGATTTTATGCATTTAAAAAAACTGGATGCCAGTTATATAAATCTGCTTAGAAAGGAAATTCAGGAAGTTAACTGAACTAAGCTACTTTTGTGATTCCTGTTCTGTTTCGTTTTTATCTATTTTTCAAGCCCCATTCTTTACCCTTGTGGATTTTTAAATCATTTGCTAGTACATTATTTATTCAATTTTATATATCCTTATGGTTAAATTTAGTTGTGTCTATTTTTAAACTTATCTTACCTAAATTTAGGCTGCAATGCAGTACTAACTTAACCTGGATTAAGACCCCTTGAGCTCAGTGAGTTTGCTTCTGAAAATTTGGATAAATCCTGTCTGAAAGCATTACTCCTGTGTGCCTTTGCATTGTGGGATCAAATCCTGTCTTCCTTCTCAAAACCAAGCTGTCACTGTTTAAAATGGCATTCCCCCGCTCCTTTCTCTCACCTTTAGCTGTAAGCTACAGTAGACAGGCCATTTTAACCCAAATATACATTGTAAATAGTCATTGTTGGAATTCAGTTTACAATAATCTTTTGATAGCCCAGAGGGCTTCATGTGCCCTGATCATGCAGAATGTTTAGAGTCGAGATAAGGGTCTGAGCTTATCATGAATAGTTTCTAGTAGCTGGAATTTGCATGTCTGAGCAGCCCTGGAGATGGGTTCCTCAACTAAAGTGTCAATACAGACAATTAGAAATATTGTAATCTCATTGTTACAGTGTGATTGACTGACATTTCTTTATCTGTTCTGTATGTGATGACCTCAGAATCTTATTGTAATCTCTGTATTCTGTCATCAATTGCCCTGCACCTGTGCACCTATAAATGCCCTGTAATGGTAGTGAAGCTTTGCAGCGAGTTTATCTCTGCTAGCACGGTAATGCATTATCGTGAGTCAGCTGGAGGAACCAGGGATAGACAATAAAGACGCGGAGGTTCATAACGATTGATCTTTCCAACGACCCCGAGTTTTATTTCCTCATCTCAAATTGAGATTCTGGGTTTCTGACAGTAGACATACACATACTTGCACTGTTACTTGCCTGCTTGTATATTACCTTCACCGATTACTACAAATACATTGATTTCTTTTGTTAAAGGAAACTGACTTTTCATGGATTTGCTCAGGTAACTGGTGCATTGCAATGAGTTATATAGGCAGTCCCCAGTTTACAAATGAGTTCTGTGCCTGAGAAAATGAAAAATTGTGTTTAAGTCCAATTTGTATGTAAGTCAGATCACATATAGTTGGCCCCCAACATTTGCTGGCGTTAGGGGTACAGGACTCCGTGAAAGTGGAGAGAACACAAATATCTTTAGCCACACACCACCCAATCTTATTAGTGCCTCCCCTTTGCAGCAAGGAAATGCCAGAGAGATTTTTCTCTCTGGATAAGTGGGGCAGGAAAGCATGCTTTGGAGGCCTCCCTCTCTCCCCTTTCTCTTCCTCTCTCTGTGGTGATGATTTTCTGCAGTAATTTTTGAAAGTTAATAGACTTAATGGCAGTTAGTTCATTTGTAGGTATGGGTTGTTCATAACTTGCATGTTCCTAGTTTGGGGACTACCTGTATAAACAGCCCTACAAGCATTTTTCAGCATTTCTATACATTTTAAAGTATTTTAGATTTTAGATTTGCTTAGCCTTCTATTGTACATATCCAAATTTTAAATAGCAGACCCTCCCAAAATAAATCAATGTTTTTTACGAATGTGCACCAGAAGAATGTGCAGGAATGGCTGGTTGGCTGGCAGGCTGCCTTCTCTCCCTCCTTTTCTTGAGATTTCACAATAACCATAGCATGTTGTCAATACAGCTCAACAGCAATAACTTTTCCAAAAGGCATGTCTACAGGCACATAGGGTCATCTAAATTTTTGCAACAAAACCAGCCATTCAATCTCAGTTAATAAACTGCTTATAACAGTGCATGTCTTTTCATGACAGCAGAATTAAATGCCCCTTCCACCCACCAGAGTTATAATTGACTGTGAGGGGGGTTTGACTATATGGATAGTACCATTTACAAGTTCTCAGTCTGTCCAGAAAAATTACTGTGTTGTACAGTGTCTAAAACATGTGCTGTAATCTTCAGGTGCCTCTTTATTCATGATACAAAGAAAAGTTCCATTGGTTATAAACTACAAATGGCGGTTTTCACCTCGAACGACGGACGCAACAAGAAATATATGCATTTTGGGCATGTGATCTGCAGTCCTTAGGGTGACCCTGGAGGCCATCTGCCATGGTTCTTCATGGCCCCCCCCCCCTTATTCTGCTCCCTGAATTCTGTCATACTTCTTCTTGTACACCACCCAGAGAGATTTGGCTATGGGGAGAGGGAATTTGTTGTTGTTGTTAGTCGCGAAGTCATGTCCAACCCATTGCTACTCCATGGACAACATTCCTCCAGGCCTTCCTGTCTTCCACCATCCCCCAGAGTCCACTTAACCTCACGCCAACTGCTTCAGTGACTCCATGTAGCCACCTCATCCTCTGCCATCCCCTTCTTCTTTTGCCATCTATTGTTCCCAGCATTAGGTTCTTCTCCAGGGAGTTCTTCCTTCTCATTAAGTGGCCAAAGTATTTGAGTTTCATCTTCAGTCTCTGGCCTTCTAAACAGCAGTCAAGGTTGATCTCCTCTAGGACTGACTGGTTTGATCGCCTTGCGGTCCAGGGGACTCGCAGGAGTATCCTCCAGCACCACAATTCAAAGGCCTCAATCCTTCAGCACTCAGCCTTCCTTATGGTCCAGCTTTCACAGCCATACATTGCAACTGGGAAACCATAGCCTTGACTGTACGCACTTTTGTTGGCAGGGTGATGTCTCTGCTTTTTAGTACGCTGTCTAGATTTGCCATAGCTTTCCTCCCCAGGAGCAAGTGTCTTTTAATTTCTTGGCTGCAGTCCCCATCTGCGGTGATCTTGGAGCCCAGGAAAATAAAATCTGTCACTACCTCATTTCTTCCCCATCTATTTGCCAGGAAGTGAGAGGACCGGATGCCATGATCTTAGTTTTCTTAATGTTGAGTTTCAAGCCGACTTTTGTGCTCTCCTCCCTCACCCACATGAAGAGGCTCTTTAGTTCCTCTTCACTTTCTGCCATGAGTGGTATCATCTGCATATCTGAGGTTGTTGATATTTCTCCGGGCAATCATAATTCCAACTGGTGATTCATCTAGGCCCGCCTTTCTCATGATGTGCTCTGCATATAAGTTAAATAGGCAGGGTGACAGTACACAGCCTTGCTGAACTCCTTTCTCAATTTTGAACCAATCAGTGGTTCCGTGTCCAGTTCTCACTGTTGCTTCTTGACCCGCATATAGGTTTCTCAAGAGACAAATAAGATGGTCTGGGACTCCCATTTCTTTTAGAACATGCCACAATTTGTTGTGATCCACACAATCAAAGGCTTTAGCATAGTCAGTGAAGCAGACGTAGATGTTTTGCTGGAACTCCCTAGCTTTCTCCATGATCCAGCGTATGTTGGCAATTTGATCTCTAGTTCCTCTCCCTCTTCAAAATCCTGCCTGTACTTCTGGTAGTTCTCAGTCCACATACTGCTGGAGCCTAGCTTGGAGGATTTTGAGCATAACTTTGCTAGCATGTGAAGTGAGTGCAATGGTGCGGTAGTTTGAACATTCTTTGGCATTGCCCTTCTATGGGATTGGAATGTAAACTGACCTTTTCCAATCCTGTGGCCACTGTTGAGTTTTCCAAATTTGCTGGCATATTGAGTGTAGCACTTTTACTGCATCGTGTTTTAAGATTTTGAATACCTCAGCTGGAATACTGTCACCTCCACTAGCTTCGTTGTTGCTCAGACTTCCTAAGGCCCATTTGACTTCACATTCCAGCATGTCTGGCTCCAGGTCAGTGACCACCCCATCATGGTTATCAGGGACGTTAAGGCCTTTCTTGTATAGTTCTTCTGTGTAATCTTGCCACCTCTTCTTGATCTCTTCTGCCTCTGTTAGGTCCCTGCCATTTTGGTCCTTTATCATGCCCATCTTTGCATGAAACGTTCCCTTCATATCTCCAATTTTCCTGAAGAGATCTCTGGTCCTCCCTATTCTATTGTTTTCTTCTATTTCTTTGCACTGTTCATTTAAGAAGGCATTCTTATCTCTTCCAGCTATTCTCTGGAATTCTGCATTCAGTTGGGTGTATCTTTCTCTTTCTCCCTTGCCTTTCACTTCCCTTCTTTCCTCAGATATTTGTCCAGCTTGTAAAGACAGCCATTTTGCTTTCTTGCATTTCTTTTTCTTTGGGATGGTTTTAGTTGCTGCCTCTTGTACAATGTTGTGAAACTCCGTCCTTAGTTCTTCAGGCACTCTGTCTATCAGATCTAACTCCTTAAATCTATTTGTTACCTCTACTGTATATTCATCAGGGATACGATTTAGGTCATACCTGAGTGGCCTAGTGCTTTTCCCTACTTTCTTCAATTTAAGCCTAAATTTTGCAACGAAAAGCTCATGATCTGAGCCACAGTCAGCTCCTGGTCTAGTTTTTACTGACTGTATAGAGCTTCTCCATCTTTGGCTGCAGAGCACATAGTCAATCTGATTTCTGTGTTGACCGTCTGGTGATGTCCATGTGTAGAGTCATCTCTTGGGTTGTTGGAAAAGAGTGTTTGACCAGCGTATTCTCTTGACAAAATTCTACCAGCCTGTACCCTGCTTCATTTTGTACTCCAAGGCCAAACTTGCCTGTTATTCCGGTTATCTTTTGGCTTCCTACCTTAGCATTCCAATCCCCCATGATGATAAGGACATCATTTTTTGGTGTTAATTCTAGAAGGTGTTGTAGGCCTTCACAGAACCGGTCAACTTCAGCCTCTTCAGCACCAGTGGCTGGGGCATAGACTTGGACCATTGTGATGTTGAATGGTTTTCCTTGGATTCGAACTGAGATCATTCTGTCATTTTGGAGATTGTATCCCAGTACTGCTTTTCCTACTCTTTTATTGACTATGAAGGCTACTCCATTTCTTCTGAGGATTTCTTGCTCGCGGTAGTATACCTGACGGTCATCCGAATTAAATTCACCTATTCCTGTCCATTTTAGTTCATTGATTCCTAAGATGTCGATGTTCAGTCTTGTCATCTCTTGTTTGACCATGTCCAGCTTGCCTTGATTCATAGATCTTACATTCCAGGTTCCTATGGAGTATAGATCTTTATAGCTTCAGACCTCCTTTCACCACCAGATACATCTGCAATTGAGTGTCCTTTCGGCTTTGACCCAGTGACTTCATTCTTTCTGGCGCTACTAGTACTAGCCCTCTGCTCTTCCCCAGTAACATATTGGACACCTTCCGACCTGAGGGGCTCATCTTCCGGAGTCATATCTTTTTGTCTTTTGGTACTGTCCATGGGGTTTTCATGGCAAAGAAACTGGAGTGGGTTGCCATTTCCTTCTTCAGTGGATCACATTTTGTCAGAGCGCTCTTCTATGACCTGTCCATCTTGGGTGGTCCTGCACAGCATATCTCATAGCTTCATTGAGCTACGCAAGCCTCTTCGCCACAACAAGGCAGTGATCCATGAAGGAGGAGGAATAGAAATACATAAATATAAGCAGCCCTCTTCAAGTCTGATGAGGAATATTAAAGGCTGCCTTATATGGAGTCAGACCATTCTTCCATCCTGTTATCCTCACGAGTAACACTACAATAGGTGGAGGAAGCTTTAACCTCATCTCCATCACAGTGATACTATTAAATATCCCTGTGTTGAGAGGGGCACCAAGTCCTCCTCCAGACAAGCGTGATCATCAGCAAGGTGCTTGCGTTTGTCCCATGCAGAAGCTGGCCTCATACCTTGGTACCATACAAGCTGCCCATCCCTGATCTAGGAAGTGGGGGAAGTATACCCCCTATGGCTTCCCTGCAAAGGGCTAGTTGATTCACTTGTTCAGAACGATTGAGAGAGAGAATGGGTACAATTAAATGCTCTTTCCTGTTATAAATTGTCCAACAAATGCCTGCAGACTCTGCTAATGCTCCACAGACACCTCCTGTTGCTCTTTCTGCTCTGCATTCTGCCAAGCACTAAGCACCCCTCAGATGGTGCTGCCAGCCCAGAGGAGAAAATGGATCTTACCTGCTAAGCTGCCAGCTCAGCTATGAGCAATTCCGCATACTGAGGACTGCTGATCAGTGCCAAGGCTTAAAACGGAAGTGCCTCTACCAGAAAAATTGCTTCCAACAGGAAGAGCAAATATCTGGTTAAGCGTGCAACATTTTCCCAGATTGAATGATGACTCGCTGAAGCGTCTGGCACAAATTTAAGGCACCTTTTCAACCATTGATGGGAGCAGAATGTTGACACAGACATTCTCTATGCAGATGATGCACTAAATAGCATTCATTATGATCATTAGGAACAATTAGTGCTCCCAGGAAAGAAGCTTGCATATATTTTAAAAGCACACAGCCACTCCTCCGAGTAAAACCTATGCAAATAAATGGCATGCACATCTCAGATTCAGAACTGGTTCAACACCAGCTCAGAAATAAACTACATCCTCTGTTAAATGCATTGTGTGTGGTTGATCCCCAACCTTTTTAAAATCTTAGTCTAAGCGCTGCACATGAGTTTGGGATGGGGGCTTAAACCACCATGTCCCCCTCCAGGTGGATACTCAAAAAAGAAAGAAAAACCTTGGACAAAAGACATTTCCATGGAGATGTCTGCACATTTGATAGTGTTTTGAGGTGATGATGAATGTGGGAATCAACCCTAAGAGAAACGTAAGGGCAGCCTATAGAAAACTGACACATTCTGACCGGATAAGGCATTGGGATGAGCCTAGAGCCCAGACCAGTGTTAACAGAACCTGCTGGAAACTCTGGCTCTCTGTAGATGCATTCACACTTAAACACTCTAACAGCAGCAGTCTGTTGCAGTGGCAATTTTACTTTGGCAGTCAATAATTGCCCATTTATATTGTCTACTCTGCCAGTGGGAAGAAATGCTGAATGGACTAGTGGAGTCAATGAGTGTTCCTTGAGAGTATAACAGTTGTTTCTTCTAGCTATATTTGCCAGTTGTATAAATGAATGCAGTGCATCTAAAAGATATTT
The DNA here is from genome assembly GCF_004798865.1 of Varanus komodoensis. Lineage (NCBI taxonomy): Eukaryota > Metazoa > Chordata > Lepidosauria > Squamata > Varanidae > Varanus > Varanus komodoensis. Next base: position 18,251,746 of record NW_025335409.1, on the reverse strand, counting down.
CTATTTCTGCAGAATCAGAAATGGATGTTGGAGTCTGCCTGGAAGATAGGTGTTCCATTAGCTAACACCTTTAGTGCTGCAGTATTATTTATGCATTTCACTACATTATTTGTATGCTGCCCATCCAAATAATAATAATAATAATAATAATAATAATAATAATAATAATAATTTGGGTACCAATAATAATGATAATTAAACTGCATTAGAATAAACTCAAGAGAAAAGCCAGAAAGGTTTTAAAGGATTCCCTCTGAGGAGGGTGTTCTACAACTGGGGTGCCAACACTAAAAAGACCCCCTTACTAGAAGCTGCCTAGCTTACCTCATTTGATAAGGGCATCCAGGGGAGAATCTTTTTTTTTTTTAATAAGTTTTATTTGAGAAATTATACTAAAACAAAAAGAAAACTACAAACAACATCCATCATCAAAAAACACTGAGTCTGCTGGGTCAGCCCCCACACCTTTCTTTTTCCATCTATAATAACTTAAAAACATATTTAAGTCTATGCGAAGTCCTGTTTGTCTAGCCAATAATAAAAAGAGTCCCAAGTTTGATAGAAGTCAGTATCTTCTTTCTCCTTCAATTATAAATTCAGTCTATCCATTTCTGCACAGTCCAGGATCTTTTAATCAATTCATAGGTGGGTAGTTCTTCACTTTTCCAGTGTTAAGTGAATGCAATCCTCACCGCAATGATTACATATAAAATCAGATACTTTTCTTATTTACTAATGTCCTCCAGTATAATTCCTAATAAAAAAGAAACTTCAGGTTTAAAAGCTAAGGATTTTTGTACCACTTCCTCTACCATATATTATAAAAAATACCCAATTTATGTTTACATATCCAGCATCCATTTGACATCTTTAGATACATCTTGGCTAATCTATTTGGTGACTGATACCATCTATAACACATTTTATACAAGCTTTCTTTATACGAAGTTGCTAATGTTACCTCCCACAGTTTTTGTCACATTTCTAGTTCAATATTATGTCTAAGATTTTTGTGCCCATATTATCATAGCTTCCTTAACCTATTCATCTTCCATTTTCTTATCAAGTAAGAGGTCACATAATCTTTTAATCATTTTCTCATCTGATTTAAGCATCACTTAGTCAAATACTATTAAGTCGTTACAAAAGCCCCACGCTTTACAATCTTTAGCATATCTCAATTGTATCTGCACCTTATGCCACCAAAAGATATCAGCTCCCTGTTCTTGTATTTCTTAGCTCAATTTCAATTCTCCATCTTTATCCAAAATGTCATCATATCTTATAATCCCTTAAAAATTCAGTGCATTTGGATACACAGAAGCTTCCATGGGTGAAAAAACCATCTTAGTATGACTTTTCCCACACTGACATTAATGATTTTCTAATATAGCCTTCTCATACCACATATAAATGTGCCAACCCATTTACAAATCATTCCTTTTAAAATAGAAAATTCTTTTGTTTCTTCTTTACAACCCTACCTCTTCTCTCTTGCTTGGTTTTCAGTATCTGTACTGCTTGTTGTAAACCAGTATCCACTTTCAGTGTCTGTACTTCTTGTTGTAAATCAGTATTCACTATTTCTCCTTCCTCAGAATGATATGTAGTTGGTTTGGCACCTATCCCTCCTTCTTTTGAGGCACTCAGTTCTTCCTCTTCAGGCATACTTCTAAATATTTCATAAAACTCTTGTGTCTTAAAAATCGAGTCCAGTTTGTATCTTGTAATGTTCCAGGTAAGAGATATTCCTTCTGTCGTTAGCCACCTAAACATAGTCTCTCTGAAATATTTAGATACCTTCTCCATCTCTAATATAACAAGTGAATCCCATAACTTATTTATTTGCTTTATTAATTGTGTTTCTTTATCTACCATTTCAAGTTTTTCATATTCTTGTTGTATTTTTTGTGTATTCCGTTCAGTTTTAAGTTGAACGTCCACCAACTGGGTTGATACCTCCTTAATAGAATTATCCAGTTTATCGAGACGTTCTCTTTGTTCAATTGAAATGTTTTCCTGTTGTATTGACATTGCCTCTTGGGAGGCTTGCAAGGCTGTTCAGGATGTGTGTATCGCCAGAAGTATCATTTGTAGTCTTTTTGATATTTTCCAACACCTGCCACTTTAGGCTGAGGAGTTGGACTCTGAGGAGTGGATATAGGTGCCGAAGAGGAGGAAGAGTGTGTTTTTTTCATGATGATAATAATTTTTACCAAAAATTACAAGACAGCAACAAAGAAATAGAGAAGAGAATAAGAATAAAAAAGAGAAAAACAAACAAAACAAAACAAAACAAAATGCAAGAAGCTTGCTATAAATCCAATAGCCACAGGGTGGCAGCAAAGGGCTATTTTGTCTTTAAATGGCAAAAATGGTGTCACAAAGAAAACAAAATGTTATTTTTGGCATGAGAATTGTTTTTGGCAAGAGTCCAAGAAAAAGAAAAAAATGGCCGATCAAAGAAAACTTCTATCACGTTATTCCACAGTAATTATTTATTCTGATTCTTCACCCTTGGGAAGGTTAGAAAAAAAAGGTCTTTCTCTCCAGCCCCAGTCTTTCCAAAAGAGCCTCAGTTCCTCTCCCCTAGATCAGTCGCTGCTTAAAACTCCGTGGGGGGAGGAAGAATTCCTCCCTCCATCAAAGGGCTTCTCTTTCTTCTTTATGCCAAATTAGTAACTGCTGTTGCTCTTTCATGGGTAGTAGAGAAGAAAAAAAATGCTCACCCAGTAGAAGAACTTCCAGCTAATTATTCTATGCTATTATCCCAGTTGTCAATGGCTTGCAGGGAGCTTATCTCTCCCCTGTGTTGCTCAATTGAGAAAAGCCCAAATTTCTCCCAATAAATGCAGAGCTACCGCCCCTCACCAATTAGAAGAATGCTCAGACAATCTAATCTTCACCCTGACAGGGGTTAGATGAGTCTCCCACGGCTCTCTGTCGAACAAATACCGGCGTGATAATGGGAGCCCCCGCTCTTCACAGGTGTACCGCCATGACGCCAACCGGTGGCATTCAGGGGAGAATCTGAAGAGCATGCCACTGTAAAGGAATGTACTTTTTTCTCTGGATAACTTTTTCCTGTGTTGGAAGCAACCTCTAGCAACAAATTAAGAAAGGGAAATCAGAAAGGATGGCAGTGGTTATAAAAGGACACCACTTGATTGTAGGGCCATAAAGAGAGACCAGGGAAAACCTGGTCAGATAAAACATGCTCTTTAGCAGACTCACAGCTTTTTCCCTGCCTGCCCCTGGCAAGGTAGCATGGCTTTGAAAGATGAAGAAACTCAAGAGACAATAATTATTAAAGTCTGCTTTTTAAACTGAGATTTTACGGCTCCTGCTCAGGGCAATCTAGCATCTCCAGAGACATAAATACCCTGAATAAAAAGTACAGGCCCAGACTGAAATGGTATAGTGCTCTTTCAGTTGCGGTCAAGTTTTAGACAATTAAAGACTTAAGAGTCCTTTGTGTCAGAGTGCCTTAGGATATGGGTAGCAGACCTGAAGGTGTGTTTAGACAGGATCAAACCAGGAAAACTCAAGGCAGATTAATTGGACAGAGAAAGGAGCTGCTGCCAAGGGAGGTAAGCAAGATTGTCTCAGGTGATCTGGTAACCTGTGGTCCATGGAAAGGCATCGTTTTCAGGGTTAGCTCAAGAAAGCCTATGAAAGATAACCTCTAAAGGACAGCACAGCATGAATCCCTCATGGGTAACCATCCCTCCCCACCCCACATAATCGCAATGTATATTAAGTTCATATTTAGATCTACTAGCCATGTGGCTGGATTGTTCTTAAAAGGAAAAAAAATAAGTATTTTGGGTGGAAAGAGCAGATTTTAGACAAGAAACAACACAGTGGAAATAGGTTCACCCTACGTGCCTCCACTGTCTGCAGCCCTAACCATGAAAAGGAATGTTCTTGGCTGAAATTTTTCCAGGAATTTCAAGTCTAACATTCTAAAATATGTTTCAATTCATGGCTAATTTGACTCCAAAAAATTACAAAAGGAGGGGCAAATTTTCATAGGACTAGGTGGAGGATATCCAACATACCAGGCAAATATAGCAACAATGGTGTTTTAGTTTGCTGGTTTTTAGTATGCAATGAAGGTAGGAAGCTGCAGCTTTGCTCTTACTAATTTCTTCCTTCCCTTCCAGACTATCTTCTCCTGAACTTAAAGCTTGCACCCCCCACTTGCACTTGATAATCTGTTCCATCAAACATTTCAGCTTTCAGAAAACATAGTCCTTTGCTGCCCTGTACTTCAAGATTTTCCACCTGATCTTCCTAGGAATATGCCAGTTGGTGCTATATTGAAATAAAGCCTAGAAATCACATTAATAAAACTGTATAGGTCTTAGTGAGGAGTTAGAATGGAGGCTTTGTCTGGCAAGGATCAATTTGCTCTAATTGCAATATATTAGGGATTATGCATTCTTCAGTCATTTTGATACATCTGAAAAATGCCAATACGCAGGCAAAAAGTGATAGCATGTTTTCTGACTGTGCAAAAGCAAGAAACAAAGGAAGAAAGAAAAAAATGTATAGTTTTTTTGTGTAACTTTCTGGAGGACAGTAGGAGCTAGATGGCTGGTAACTAATCTGAAGCATTAGAATATGTGACATACTCCACCTACCCCAACAGAGGTCTGGGGAAACTATTTCTTCAGCCTGGGTAGTGGCAGAAGACAGGAAAAGTACTTCTGTTTCAGTTTGTTGATTAAAAAGCTGAGGAAGTTCTAGCACCTGGAAGTAATTTCTTGGGGTTCTAGACTTATCTTGCCTCAGGGCTAGTCCTGCCTGAATGCATCCTTATGTACCCACACAACTGGTACATTTGTAAACAATTCATTATTACAGAAAGAAAATCATCCGAACCTCTTTCATTCTGTGGAGGTCTTGAGGGGCCTCCAGTGGTGGATAAGGCTGGAGGCAGAAGGATGGGGCCAAATGTGTATTAAGAAATGCCATCTTATTTGGAGGTTAATGCCGTCATTGACAGTAACGAAACCTTAGGAGGGGCATTTCAGTCATTTAGAAAGGGGGAAAACCTGTGCAAAAGCCAGGAAGCCACCCAATGGAAGGTGGCCAGCTGGGGAAATCTGATGCCCCAGATTTGACGCAAATTCTGAGGTCATTCCTGTTTTAAGCAAAGCCTATCTTGAACTTCTGTTCCTGGAACTTTCTGCCACTTGGGTAAATGAGGGAAAAGAAACAATTGACCTACTTCAACTATATGAGGTATCTGTACACAGCATGCTCTTCTGTGGACAAGTTTGCTGGTGGGATTCTGAGACAGAACTCTGGGTACTCCTGATGACAATGCCATCTCACTACACCCTAGGCACATGGAGCTGGTAGCTTCTTGAAAGTTCTCATTGCAGTTGATGGCCCAGTGGTGAGCAGTCTGCAGTGATCCAGAATCTGCAGAGGGTGGGTCATCCCTTTTTTCTTTCTACTGCTCTCTTTCGCTCCCTCTCTGCCATCTTGCCTTTCCATTTAATCTGTGCTCTTCTCCTAAGGGGTATATTGCTCTTGCCAGAGAACTGGACCAATTACATGCAAGGGATTTTGAAATTGGACTGAGGGCTGCAGGTTGCCCACCTCTGCTTAAAACCAATTTGGCTAAGGGATCAGCTGCCGTCAAAACTTTCACGGAACCCCACTCTGCATTACCCCCAGCCCTGCAAACACGTATGGCTATTTAAGGTTCTTGGCTTATACATTACTCCTGTAACAAAATTTTTAAAGGGTTGGTTCCAGATTTTGCTTCCATCAGAGGAAACATTCCTTGAGCTGAATTCGACTCAGGCAGTGGTGCCATTAGCGGAAATGGGTAACTGGCTTGTCCCAGTTTTTCCCCTTCTCTGCTAATGTCTTTTCCCAAAATCTGTTCTAAAGCACTGGAGGACCTCATGGAGCAGTTCCTTTGGAGGTGTGAGTGACTGTAGGTGGAGGAGCTTTTGGCAAAAGTCACCTCCACTCCACTTATCAGTAGGAATCTTCCAGTGGATCAAAATCCTACTGTGGAAGGAAAGGCCAATGTTTAAGTATTGTATTTTAAACATTAATGAATTACCCTTTAATAAAAGACAAGTGACTAAATACCATAGCTTGGATAGACTTTTGATTTTTATTTGTAAACTTGGATTTAAGTAGGCTGCAGTTACAGCTGGAGAAACACTCACATTGATGTAAGCATTTAATCTTTCTAGAAATCCTCAACCATCTGTTTGCCCTGGGTTCACATTGCTAACTGACAGCATGGAATACACCTTGGATTAAAATCACATTTTCTTTAAATTTAGGTGGTGTCCCACCTCCTAGCTACTTAGCTGTGACAGATGCCCCCGCCAACCTAAGCTGTTTGCTTGTTTCTTTGTTTGTTTGTTTGTTTGTTTTGAAGTGGAACTCAAAGGGCAGAAGCAAGGCAATAGTTATGTAACTCCATTAAGCAACATATACAATAAATGCTTGAGGCAATGCCTTATTTTCACTTTCAGTGAAGTCCTATTTAGATAAATGCATGCTGCTGTAGATGCCCATACCCTGAAGCCTACCCAGTCACTCAAATTTTGACATAAATAGGGATATTTACTTTTATTATTGGCATTTTTCTTTCTTTCTTTTCCATAAAAATACCCAGAGGTGAACAATAGTCTCATCCCCAGTAAAAATTAACTAATTCACAAAGCCATATCATAGTAAAGCAGCTTAAAAGTCTGATAAAAGCAGATAAACATGGCAGCAGTTAAAAATATAATTAAAATAAAATAAAAGTTAAACCAAAAAGGAGCAGAAAGGATTTCTAATTAACTGTTTTTAAAAATTAGATCTTTGGTTTATATTTACATGCCCATACATCAATGAGTATTTTCTGGCTGGCTTACAAATCAGGGGAAATAACATAAAACTGCATCCTTATGCAAGTTTGTGAAAACAAAATGGCCTACAACTCCTATCATGCACCAGATGGCCTGTGCCAATTGCTTGCCTGCCTCCCCCTCCATCTCCACCTCCACTCTCAGTGCATGTAACCCTCTGAACCTGAAGGCATCATGATGCTGATCTCTGCTGCCATTGCACGCTACCCCACACAATTAATTTAGGCAGCTCTTTTTGGACATCTAGATAAAGCACCAGAGAAAGGATGGGGCACTGATAGGGGTCAGTGCACAGAAACTGCCCCAAGCTTGTCTCCTCCCTGTCCCCCAGTATGCCCCCTTTCACCCTCACCAAGGCACATCTGTGCTCTCGAAGAATAGTTGTTACTGCGCTGGCTGCAAGGCAAGGGCTCAGCCACCAGAGTCCCATCACTGAGGCTGCAGGACCTTTGGCCCTGTAGCCTGCGTCAGGAGGCCATGGACTATTATTGAAAATACAATAGCATGCTATTCTTTACTCATCGGATCAATACATTTCAATAAATCCCATCGGATCAATAAATCCCTGGATCAATAAATACCCAGCTCACTGGGTACTAAAAGTTGCCCCAGCAAAGATTATTTTTGCTGCTGACTCTTCTGGGCTCTGGTCCTGACCTACCTGATTATCCTTTGACTCAATTCCCTATCTGCCAATGGTTTTTTTCTGGCTGTATTGTTAAAGGACAAAAGCTAAAGAAGAAAAAAAACCATGAAACGCTGAAGAATGGGGAACATGCTGCTTTTCAGGAATGTGGGAGTATGGCTATGCTCTTAATTTTTCAAATGAAACCAATGGAAAAGCATTATTGATTTTGCCGACTATGCAGTAGTTTCAATACACACAAACATCAGTGCTGATTGGATATAGTCCATTGACCTAGATGTGGGAAAATATTTTATTTATTTTTACATTTATAAGCTGCAAAACAGATCAAATGAGCTCCCTAGGTGTCATACAAAGATAAAATTACAATCAAACAATTAACACTTTCATTAAAAATAACCAATTAATAATAATGCTATCATATGTCAGGTCAATTATAAGAAACATGTCCAGGCATGACAGACAACCAAATATGAAAATACAATAAAATTTAAGCATCTAAAAATCCATTATTAAAATCAGTTATTAAAATTATTAAAATAGGTAGATAAGAGATATGTTTTTTCCTGGCACCAAAATGAGAGCAGAGTCGGCACCAGGTGAACATTTCTGAGGAGCCTAATCCACAGATGGGGGGGGGGTGGAGACATTCAAAAAGGAACTGGACAGCCATCTGAGAGGAATGATGTAACTTGATGTCCTACAACAGCAGGGGGCTGAACCCAGTGGCCTTTATGCCCCCATCAACTCTACTATTCTATGGGCCACCAAAAAGGCCCTCCTTCTATCGACCACTGTTCTCACTCCCTTAAGGGATGGCACATTCCCAAGGGCCTCTTGGCCAGATTTTACTAGTCAGGTAGGCATATATGGGAAAAGGCAGTCCTTCAGGTAGCCAGGTCCTAAGCCATTTAGGGTTTTATTTGTTAAAACAAGCACTTTGAATTGGGCATGGAATTCAACATGTAGAACTATAAATATATAGAAAACTACAAATTCAAATATAAGTTCAGATATGAAAGGAAATACTCATAATCTCTTTATAGGTATGATTTGGCAAATCCTTTTTTTCCTTAAATACATCAGTATATGAAGTCTTAATATTTGGGTGTATTAACTGCAATGTGGTCCTGTCAGCTAAACAATGGAAGGCAAGAAACATTATGATATCAGTTCAGTGAATAACAATGTATGTCAGCAGAGGCAGAGGTATTGCTTGCCCCATGCTCAAACCCATCCCCACTTTTCTGAAGCTGCATTTCAGGACTGATTCATATATTACAATGGTCAATAGGAACTTTCTTTCTTGAATTAGTAAGCTCTACAAGCATATCACTCCACATATAAATTTCCAAAACACCAATCTTGTTTTTATATTCAGTACATTGTGCTAGCGGTTTATAGATTGCCCATAATTTGTCACTTTAAGTGTTCATTTTATGGCCTTGCAGTCTGTCTACATTGTGTTTTCTAGATAAGAACATATTTCTCAAGATTAATGCATGCTGCATTTTAAGTTGCAGAGAAGGGAAAGTTATTGGCAGCTTTTCTTAAAAAAAAGAAAAGAACCAAGCATCTAGTTGGAATGGAACTTCTACCATTTATGACTCATCACTAGAAAAAATTACAACGGGAAGCATCCCATTCTTTTCAAATGGCACACACAATAGGATAAGGACTTCTCTATGCAAGACATTTAGTGTGTGCTGAGAATGTTGTGGGGCATTCCACAATGCTGTTGTCTTCCAGGGCTTCTCAGTTTCCCACTCCTTTTCATGTTTTGTTCCTTTCCCTTTTAGAGCAAGAAAAATTTGGCACTGGCATTGCTGTGATTTACAACAAACCAGAGAATTGTTGTGAAAAGATCACCATCCACAGCACCACAGTTATTCTGCAGTGTCAGTTTGTGGGTCATTAACAGAAGTGGGTGGTGGGGGGCAGAGAAATACAAATCCCCGGAAAAAGCTCAATGTAGAGGAATCTATGTGTCTTCCACAATGAAATGGATGATGAAGCCTCCATACAGCAGTGGGTTAAACACTTCATGGAGAGAAGCCCTGAGCGGGAGAGTGATATAGGAAATGGCAGACCCAATTTTTCATGGTGAATTTATAGTATCTCTTCTGTCCAAGAAGCAGAGCACAGGACATGGAACTTTTCTTCATCAGGCTAAACTTTTGCCTTGATTCCTTCTACCCAGGTTTTGGGAAGTCCCTTCTAGAGAACAGGATTGTTGGAGGAAACTGTGCCACTGCCTCTGCTGAAGTAAGATTAAGCTAGCACTCCAGTCAACTTTGCATGTGGGGTGGAAAGGCCACGTTTTGTCCTTGGTCTCCAGCAGCGAAATTCCTTGGGCCAGCCTGGCCTGCCAGAATTCTCTCTGGCTCAGGACATCTGGCAGTTTGTTAATACGGAATAGAGAAGATTAGTTTAAAAAGAGGCTTACAAAGTGAGAACAGCAGTAGACTGTACATGTCTGAATTCCAAATATTATTTTCACCTTCTCTAATTGGCAAATGGGAGGAGTAGATCAATAACACAATGGAATAGGGGGTGATCCACTCATCCATAATTGTGAGCCTTCGGGACACAGAAGACTGAAGGTTGTGCAGTATCAAAATCCATCCTGATGTCCTTGGAAGACCACAAAATATAAACGAAATAATATAATGTATATATAAATTAAGAGAATTCCTTTCCTTTCTATGACTTTGACCTTTTAAAAATAGTAATTTAACAATGCAATCTTCATATTCTCCTCCTCATCATTTTTCTTCTTTGCAAATTAGTGCTATGGTTGTTGCATGATGGTCAATGTACATCTCTATAAGGATTTTTTTAAAAAAACTATTTTTGTCATATTCCAATTAAATAATTGAATGGTTGAAAGCTTAGATTCCTCTTTTTTATTTAAATGTTATCTTGTAAGTAACTGCTGTTTGATGCTACCACATTTTAGATGCAATCCTTCCTCATTTCAACTCACTCCTTAAACATAAACACTTATGAATATATTCCCAAGGGGAAATGATGTCAAATCAAGCTTAAAAAGTCAGCAGTGGGGAAAGGAAAGGGGCTGAGGAATGCTGTGATATGTTGACTCTGAATTATTTCAAGGATGTGGCATACTCCCTGGTCGAAAGCTGGTTTTGTTCCCACACATCATTTCAGCTCCTCTAATGAAGACTACATTAAATGTGGATTTTATACTGTAAAAAAAGTCCTGTAAAGCCAGGCCTTTTAAATAACAGGAATTGTTGATCCATCTGGGAAGCAGGAGAAAAACAGGTCCTGCCAGACAAACCTTGTGGAATTCTATGACAAGGTTTCGAGGTGGCTAGATGGAGGGGATGCAGTGGATGTGGTTTACCTGGGTTTCAGCAAGGCCTTTGACAAAGCGCCCCATGATATCCTGGCTGAGAAACTGAGGAGACTTGGGATATACCAAAGCACTGTCTGGTGGATTAGGGCAGGGTTGACTGACCGAAAGCCGAGGGTAACCATTACTGGGGAATCACTGGGATGGCGGCCAGTGACAAGTGGGGTTCCCCAGGGCCCTGTCCTGGGGCCGATCCTGTTCAATCTTTTCATAAATGACATGGAAGAGGGGGTGAACAGTCTGCTGATCAAATTTTGCAGCAGTGGCCCCAACTGAGGGGCAGGTACTCCAGATCCAAAAGGATCTGGACAGACTATGGAAGTGGGCAGGAGACAACAGGATGGTTTTCAATGTGGATAAGTGCAAGGTCTTGCACTTGGGGCATAGGAATGGGTGTCATAAGTACAGGTTAGGTAACAAGTGGCTGGAGAGCAGCACTTGTGAAAAGGACCTTGGGGTACTGCTTGGCTGCAGGCTACACATAAGTCAGCAGTGTGATGCGGTGGTCAAGAGGGTGAATGCCACCCTTGGTTGCAAAGCCAGAAACATGGCTTCTGGATCGAGAGAAACATGGCTTCTGGATTACTACCACTCTATACGACTCTGGTGCACCCACAACTGGATTATTGTGCTCAGTTTTGGGCCCCTCATTACAGAAAGGATATAGCCAGGTTAGACTCAGTGCAGTGTAGGGCCACAAGGTTGGTGGCCGGTTTGCAGGGGATGGGGTAGGAGGCGAGACTGAGGGAACTGGGTCTCTTCAGGCTGGAGAAGAGGAGACTCAGAGGGGATATGTTGGCGACATACAGGTATGTGAGGGGATGTCACACAGAGATGGGTAGAAACCTTTTTCTCCCCTGCAGAGGAAAGCAGGACGCGCTCCAACGGAGCAAAGCTCAGGGAACCAAGGTTCCATTTACATGCCAGGAAGCACTTCCTGACAGTTAGGACCCAGAGGGTATGGAATGGGCTTCCACAGGAGGTAGATGAGGCCCCATCGGTGAGGGTGTTCAAAGATAGGCTGGACATGCACATGGTGGGCATGTTGTGAGCGGAGCTGGCTGGAGCCGGGGGTCAGACTAGATGGCCCAGGAGACGCCTTCTGACTCACTCTGTTTCTATGTTTCTAAATACTGTACTGGCAAGACACAACTTGCATATGATGCCAGTTGCCAACTGAATATGAGATTATGATCTTTCCAGAAGGTGAGTTCACTGTCTTTCATTGAAATCAAAGAGCTTAACTTTGGTTGAATCCAGCATTACAGCACTAGTGGCCATTGAAGTTCCAAATGGTTGACCTAACCAAAGCAAAGCACATTTCTCTATTACCTTCAATGACATAGACTCTGAATTCCAACATCAGCTGCCTGCAAACAGAATCATATCCCTTATAAGGGAAGAGTTATATCTTCAAGGCCAACTCGTAGAACACCAGATGGGCATCTAGGCCTTGTTCCATGCTAAACCATATGTGGAGTAAGAATACTTCAGGAGCAGGGATCTCAATCCTCAATTCAGCACTCAGGGGCCCTAGGTTGATTTTAAAGGTGACATCCATGGAGACAGATGGTGACTGGACTATGCATTAATAGTTATATTGGAAGGAGAAGTGCACTTGGTTAAGGAACTTCTGTAGCAGACTTTCCCCACAGCAGAGTGTAAGAGTATATCTGGCAAGTTAAGTTTGACTTCCAAATTGTCTAATAGGTTCTGTTAGGTGTCCTCTTCTCCCAGTGAAAAGAGTTAGACCTGTGCATAGCACCATCTAGTGAGTTGGGAAGAAACACTTTCCAGTGTAGCAAGTATTATACAAGTATCTATGTAGGGCAGGTTTACTCATCCTTTGACCTAAGGGAAAAACAGTCTATCAGCCATGTAAGGCATTTCACTAAGTTACACATCCTGCTGTTTTCACTGTTTGTCCTAGTTGTCAAACAACGGGCCAGTTGTCAACCATCTGGCAAGCCACTATTCATGGATGATCAGAAGTGTTTCATTTTCAAGGCCACAATTTTCAGATGCCTGATGAAGGGTATTGTGCAAGCTGTACCAAGGAATGAGAAAGAAATATGTTCCATTCACATACCTAACTGAGGTACGTGAATTGAATCAACACACAAACCAAAACTCAGTTATCCTTCAAATTGTGCAATGGAAGACTCAAATGTAAAAAGTGAACCAGAATGTTACGGGAAAGTGCAACCAAAATTGTGTGGATTAAGAGAAAGTGCACACAAGAATATGTTGCAGAAGTCAGTAGTAAGAAAACAAAAAAGACTTTCCAAGTTCTAACAAATCCTGGAAGGAAGGCTACTGAAATCTATCCACCTATAGATGTGGAAAGAATCTTCTGTTAGAGAAGATCCATGCTGTACCTCATGCTAGGGCACAGTCCTAGAAAAGTGAAAGTCCACAGGCATTCTTCTTCCTGTGCAAGGTGAGGCATGAGGATGGCTCCAGGATCACTCTCCCTGAAGTCTTTTGTTACTAACAGCAAAAGAGTGCCGCCTCAGACTTCTTTGGATTCATTGTATTGTGTTTACAGATAAGGTAGCTAAGCTACCATGCCTGATGGCCACCTCTCTACATGGGGCTACCCTTGAAGACGGTCCAGATACTTCAATTGGTCCAGAATAAAGCTGCCAGGTTATTAATGGGGACCAGCAGATACTCCCATATTACGCTGGACCTATATCGTTTACACTGGCTGCCAACTGAAGTCTGGGCCCAATTTAAGGTGTTGGTAATGACCTATAAGGCCCTAAATGGATATCTGAAGGAGCACCTTCTTCCCAATGCGCTGGCCCGCCCCTTGAGATCGGAGGCAGAGGTCCTTCTCCGGGAACCCTCTTTGAAGCAAATCAGGAGGGTAGCTACTCAGAGAAGGGCCTTTTCAGCAGTGGTGCCCTGACTGTGCAACACACTTCCCAGGGCGTTTCGCCTGGCACCATTGCTGTATATTTTTTCAGCGTCAGGTGAAGAGCTTTTTATTTTCCTGGCATTTTAACAATTAATTGGTGTTATCCTTGTTTTTATCATTATTTACTGGATGCAGTAGGCTGTGTGTTGTCATTGTTATGGTTTCTTTGTTCTTTGTTTTTTTGTTCTTTGTAAGCCATCCAGAGACTTTTAGTAATGGGACAGCATAGAAAAACTTTAAATGCATGAATGAATGACTATCCTCTATCATTATTTATTTCCATAGTGCCCAGTAGCCAAAGCTCTCTGGACAGTTCATAACACTTAAAAACATAAAATACCATGTAAGATACATGATAGAAATTTAAAACTGCAGTATAATATAGAAGTAAAAATCAAAGTAAATCCTAGTAACAATGCATATCTTTTAAAAGCAGTAGCAGATTTAAACGGTAAAAAATGGAGGACTAAAATTAAATACAAAATCTTGACCTGGCACCAGAAACAGAACAATGGAGATGCAGGGCGAGTCTCTCTCGGATGCTCATGCCACAATTGGGGAGCCACAACTGAAAAAGCCTGTTCTCAAGAGCCACCCCTCTTACTACCTTTGGCAGGGACTCCCAGAGAAGGACTGCTGAAGACAGTCTTAGGGCCTAGACAGGTACATATGAGTAACTTGTCTCCAACCTGCTTAGGGCTTTAAATGCAAATACCAGCCTGGACATGGACTGGTGGTCAGTGCAAATGGAATAATATGCATTTATAATATTCTGATTACATTGGCCCTTCCCTGTTAATTCCGGTATCCTATTTGGACTACCCGACATTTCTGGACCATTTTCAAAGCCAGATTGCAGTAATCCAGAAGGGAAGACAACTATAGCTAGGATAGCTCTGTCTGGGTAAGGACATAACTGCCCTTACAGGGGTAAATTGATAAAAGGTGCTTTATTCCACCAAGACCAGGTGTGGCTTTAGTGACATTGCTGGATCTAAGAGCATGTCCAAGGTGTGTACATCACCCTTTGTGCAGACAGAATTGGATGCTTGACCCTTGACAAGGTGAAGCTTACTCCTCTGGGCAGGCAAACCACCCACTAACAGCACCTGTCCTGCCTGGACTTACTTTTAGCACATCAGCCCTCACTCAGCCCATTCCTGTGCCCAAACACTGATTGCCTCTCCTGGATTTGCAGGTAAGGACAAGCAGAGCTGTGTTTCATCTGCATCTAGATGATGCCTCCAAAATCACCTCCAGTGGTTCGGAATTCTTAAAATTGCTCTTGGTATATTTTCAATCATTATTTGTATATATTAACCTTATCTTTCCAAAGGGACTGAACTGATGGCCCTTTGGTTTCAAATTCCATGCTCTAAAGTTGGTGCTTGTGCTCTGAGCTTTGCCTGCTTCCCCTGCTTCCTCAAAGGAGGTTTGGAAAGTGACCTAGCAGAGGGGTAAAAGGGGGGGGGCATTGGGGTGGGTGTGGAAGGGGAAGAGAGTGGACAACCCAGGATTAAAGGCATCCTGAGCTTCTGCCAGCCTCCATCCTTCCCCTCTGAACTTTTCCAGCTAGAAAAACCCCATGCAACAAAAATGTAGGACAGAGAAGTGAAGATTAGCCCTCTGTTTCTCTTACCCTGCATAAGATAAATCAGTTTGGAGGCTTCTAATCACTCCCACAGGGTTGTGTACCTAGGGCACAATTGCATGCATGTATGTCTAGGCAGAAAACAAGTCCTGTAACTCTTCGCATCTGCTGGTCACCCTGGTCATTCCCCATGGGAATGGGGACTTGAGGATTTTTTCCTTTCTAAGGAGCTACTGTTAGAGAACTTTGAATGCTGCTGGATAAAACAAATTGAAAGAACTCTTGACAGCCCCTTAACATTTTAAAGCTATTCTTATAAAGTGTTATTGAAGCTGTAGGCCACAAATGTTCCACATTTCAAAAAGATATTTGCCAAATACCATTTGCTCAGAAAAGCCTTACTTAGTAAAATAGAACTTTGCATCTTTATGCAGCTTTTCATGAGCAACCTTTTCATAGAGATTTCTTAGAACAAGAAAGACTATGGAGATATATTAAATCATCTTTGCAGGATGCAAGATTAAAAATTTTCAGAATGTTCCTACATAGAAAAGCAGTTAGGTTTAAAGTAAGACATAATGGCCCAGTTCACGCATAATGTTAAACCATGTGTAACTCATCCCCATGGTTTAACAACCAGCTACACACCACATATAGAAGTCATCTTTTGTTGTTGTCTTAGAAAGTTAGGCTTGTTTAAATCAAGACTTGTCATGTACAAAACCCAGAACCAAGGTTTATTAATGGCTTATTTCATTGCTTTCCACTGATTCACTTAACAAGAGCAACTGGAAGGCAACTGTTTGGAAAGCTGGCAAAATGAATAGGAGAAAAACAAAAGCAAAAAGAAAACTAATCCATTTTTTGTTTATTCATAAGCAAGATTATTCACAGCCAAAGTGAAAAACCATGGATAATATAAACCAAATGAAATATTGTGTCATTTCTTAAAAGACAGAACAGAAAATAGAAACTCAAAACTCAACATATTATATTTAAACCTTAAGAATGTCCAGGTTTACTGTTGCTGTTGTTTTAAAGGATGCCCGGGTTTACTCAGAACTAAATCCCACTGTATTCATTGGGGCTTAATCTTCCATATGTATATGTAGAAGAGCAGTTCTGATCCTTGGCATAAATCACATGGTATTAAAAATATTTCTGCATGGAAATGTATATGATTGCACTAATAATTTCAAATTCAACAGTTATTCTACTATATATTTTTTCTATTTAAGAATTACTAATAATGAAGAAAAAGAGAATTTTTAGTAGGAGCTAAAAATCAAGGTTAACATAGATGAATATTAAAATAGCACTTGAAGGGCTAATTAAAACAAATCATTAGGATAATTTGAGGAACAGAGAAGATACTGCTTATCTAAACCAGTATTTCTTTCAGTTAGTAATTAATTTGTCCTCAGTATAATGGTGCACTGTGTCTAAGAGTTCATACATTAAACAGATGCCACCATAATATAAATATGAATGTGAGAGGTGATTGTTGATTAATTGTTGATCAGGCCATGGGTTCAGATGCCTGAGAAGGGCTATCACCTAGTGCCTCCAAACACGTAAGCTATTTCAGGAATTCTTTTACTCTAGGAGTTTAGTGCAAAACTATCACACTTGTTCACACACTTTTTACAGAGCGTTTGCACAACTCAAACAATTCAGTCACAGCCATCCTGCATATTTCCTGTCTCTTTTCCATCCTTTTTTGTGAAAGCCCACATTCTTCAGAAGTAAGGGCAGCTTAGGCTTCACAGGTGTACAACCTGTTAGTTCTAAAAGGGTAGAGTTTTGATGTGGTTGGTGACATACTGGGACAGTGAGCCTATTAGGGTTCAGCACATATCCATCATAATCCATGTATTTGCTACCAGTTTATGACACCATCATTGGCCCAATGTGTGTAACAGGGCATGCTCTGTATTTTTTGTTTGGTTTCGTTTTCAGCCAGGCATGGGCATAATGATCTGAAGGAGGGCAATTTTGAATCCGTTCCTTCCTCATGGTCAAATCACTGCCTACTGAGATTTAAAGTGATTGCAAATTTTCAGCTCTGCAAGGGTGGAGGATTCACTTCCAGAAGTATATGGATCCATATGGATTCCAGAAGGCCCTTGGGTATTTTCTGGCTGATATGATCAATGGTTCTGTTGAATTCTTGGTTACTCTCAGGAATACAGAGATAACCTGGGTGGTTCACAGGATCACTCCTGAGCATTCTCTCTGTAAGCAGAGTGCTTGTGTCTCCATATTATACCCTGGAATAAGAGTGATGAAACAATATGGCGAGTGGCTTGAGAGCTAATGGAGAAAAATTCCTAACGGGTGTCATCATGTCCTGGTAAATGCCTATAATCAGGTATATTTAGGTGGCAACTATTTTCCTACTACATTTCTGGAGTTCAACTGCAACTCTGCTTCAGGAATATGCTGGAGAAACAACACTAAAAATGCTGATTTCTTATTTACCTACCAAAATTGCAAAACTAGTCAAAGAAAGATGTTTGGAAAACTCTTGCCTCTGCTCTCATTGACAGAAGATTCACTTATGTAAAGACAAAGAAGTCCACATTATTGGTCAGTAGTTGATTAGCAGGGACAAAAATGCTAGTCATTTCACAGACATGGAGCAAAAAGATATGGCGTTCATGTGTCCTAGCCATCAGAAGCAGTGGTGAGAGATGATGACCACTGTAGGTCGGTTTAGAGGTCCCAGGTATCCCACCCTCCATCCCTACCTCCCACATGTGTACAAAGCTTTCACTCATACAAGTCTGAATCTAGGGGTTCTGTTCATGATGGAGAAAAGGGATGGCGAAAAGGGAGCGTGATGCAGAGCTCAGGGCGAAACTGGCTGCTGTAACTTGGACTGGATCACATGCCATGACAAGCCAACCCTGCACTTCATCTTTGCCCACACATCCTGGTCAGAAGATCATGTGGTTCCCTGGCAATGCAGTTTCTGTGTTCTCCATTCCATCCCCCTGCCTGTGCAGTCCTCATGAGCAAGATCCCCTTCCTTACTTCATTGCTCCCTATGGACTTGAGCATCTCATCCTGATTGCTCCACTGAAATTTTGAGAGGAGTTCTCCTTCTCCTCCTTCTCAAGTATATGAGTACATGCATCTCTGCAACACTTCTTAGCCACTGCAGCTCCCAAAACAATGTTGATTAAATCACTTTTGCTGTGATACCCTACTTTCTCCATCTATGCATTGATCAGCTTTCTCCTGGTTTCCAAAAATAACCTGAGAGACAGGCACATTGCTTGGCCAACAGGACTAAAGTGAGTGGCGGTGTATGTGTGTTGCTAGGTAACTGAGGGTAGTACAGAACAGATGACTGAATAGCACTTTCCATGGGACTGTATAGTGTTACCATATCAAGAACAACATAATGGAGATCTCAGGCCTGGATGATCACAGAAGTTATGGTGAAGCATGGAAACTCTAGAATGGACTGTTGATTCTCTCCATGGTTTCCAGACACCAAAGGGACCACACGGAAACACCATGACTGGGTCCGGATGCACGACAGACCAACAAGGGTACGATATCACCATGGTTGCTTGCAATGTGCAAACCTGGCCACTGAGAACCCCATGCTCCTCCTATGCATCCCTGCACAGACACATGCATGTCTGGGGTTATTGTAGCCACTCTGTGTGGACAGTGCTGTCTCCAGGATTTTGAAGGCCTTTGGCTAGGGCACCCTCATGGCCCAGAAGAGACAGAATGGGCAGACTGAAAAATATATTATCTTCTTCTAACATGCAAACTGTGATTGATACTGTAGTTGAGGTGGTGGCTGCTCCACTTCTGTAGGGCCCCCAGCAAATATTCAAGTTCACTGTGAATATATTTTGTTGGCTTTTGAAAATATATTATGTCTTGGTAACATTGTTATTATTCCTTCCCCATATTTTTAAAAAAGGACTTTACAAATAAATAATTGTAAAAATAGCAACTCTAGTTTTAGTGTTAGGTTTATATCTCACTTTGTTTCCCCTTGAAAGGAACCCAATCAAGGCAGCTTATACGATCCTCCTTCTTATTTTATCGTCACAACAACCCTGTGAGGTAGCTTATGTTGAAAGTCAGTGACTGTTCCAAAGTTACCCAGTGGGAGCCTAGAACCTGAGCCCCCTTGTCCCAGACCAACACTCTTAGCTATTATTCCTCATCGAATCTCTGGAGATAATTGTTAATGAGCAAAACTGTTTGTTACCAATCCTTAGCCAATCATAAGGGAGTGGGGTACAATGGAAATCAGTGAATACTTCCAACAAGGAAGTCGCTCTGCTTAGCAGATTACCAGAACGGCCATTTGCACAAACTACTCAACCCATATTTGGGTGATGTGGAGGGATAAAGAAACCTGCATTCTTTGCTTGTCAGAAACAAATCAGATAACCAATCTGCAGGGAACAGACAAAAGGTGAAAACTCAACAAGCAAGGTAGTTGTAGCATGGTAGATAAATTTTAAACTTTGGGGTCTTTTTGGTCTAGCACCCTTCTATACATTTGCAATAAACAGTCCACAAAGTCACCTAAAGACTACTGAAAATGTCCATCCCATCTACACGTTTAAATTGGAAAACCTCACATTGCTGCATATGAGTAGCAGCTGAATGTTAAGTGCTTTGCTGGATTGCAGCCAGAACCTTCGGCATCTTACCAAAGCATTTCACAGTGACTGGAAACAGAAGCCCAAAGTTGCAGCCTCTGAACTACTTCTTGGAAGTAAAAAGAAGCCCTATTGTGCTTTATATCTGTAGAACCATTTGAAATACCAGACCTATAACAAGATTCCTGTCTCAGCAAAGACAGAGCAAAAACGAATGGTTTTGCTGCACTGTCCAAAGACCAGGGGATTTATAGCCAACAATCAGGCCAGCTACTTCAAATCAAAATCAGGCATTGCCGTTGTGCCCCTGCTCTCTTTGGCACTCCTACTTTTCTGCTGGCCCACATGCTTTCTTATTTCTGCTACCCACAGCAAGCAACCTCTTCCTGTAGAAAACAGCCTGCAATGTTTGTCCCAGTCCAAACCATCCTTCTAATTCTCATGCATCATGTATTTTGTCTGTCTAAATACAGGACGTTTGCAAACATTCAGTGACAACAGCAAATCAATGGAATTCAGAACTCTAGTTCTGTCTTCCAAGGTTTCTGAACTGACTGAGCTTGTGCCAAATTTGTCACGAGTTGCTCCATTTCAGAGGGCAACTTTGTGAAGACAGCAACCTACCTTTGCAAACAATAACCTAATATTTTAGCATGTGCTCTAAGTGTAAATGTTATCCAGTACCTTCTCCTCAAAACAAAAGAAAACATAACAAAAAAGCATTTAAACTTGGTACTGTAGATATTCACTGTCTCACTAACTGGTTTTAAACAACTCGAGTTACGCCAAAGGGTCGAGTGTAGGTTGTTGATGAACTTGGGTTGTTGTTTGAATGTGGGTTACTGCATTGCCTGAACCCCGCTGAGATGACAAACCCGAGAACAACTCACAATTCATAGCCCAACACCATGGGTTATCTTATAGCTTGTTCATGGTTAACAAACTATGGCTTGATAGTGCAGCTGGGTTCAAAGAACACAATAACTCATGGTTCAACAACGCATACTCAACACTCAAGTGTCAGCTACTGTGTCATGGCAAACAACCCTGTACTGTTTCCACACTGTGTGGATGTTACTCTAACTTACTATTCAGAGGATCGTGTGGTTCCTTGGACAACATGGTTTCAGAACTTCACACTCTGTCCTCCCACTCTTGCCATGCATCCCAAAAGCCCTCCATGAGAAAAATCTTCTTCTTTATTCTACTGCTTCCTGTGGACCTCAGCCATGTCCTGATGGTCTGCTGCAGTTTTGAGATAGGTTCTCTCTTTTCTCCGTCCCAACTGTACATGCATCTCAACAATGTTTCCTAACTACTCCAGCCCCTACAGGAATGTTTATTGAATAATAATAAACACTTTTGCTGTGTTCTCCCCTAATACTCTCCTTTGCACACTTTCTCCTTGCTTCCAAAAGTAAACAGGGAGACAGGCATGTTGTCCAGCCAACAGGCATATAACATCTTATGATGTGTGTGTTGCTGGGATGCTGAACTGATGACTGAGCAGCCACTTCTGTAACCACACTTTCCATGGGACTCTATGGCTATTCAATACAAACAGTGGTAACATGGAGAACCTGGATTTACGGAATGACCAGAGAAGCTGTGGTGAAACATGGAAACTGTTGATTCTCTTTCAGAGAACCAAAGGTAACATGCAGAAATGCCATGACTGGATCCAGATGACACAACAGACCAACAAGGACAAGAAATCACCATGGTCTTTTGTGAGGTCAAACCTGTCCCTCCTTTAAATGAGGTAAGAGGTAAACTAAAATTTTGCATGATCTGCAATTGAAAGCACTATCTACCCAGCGTAGAATTCTCAGTAAATCCAAAGTAACTAGTCAAACTTTCTACTTTGCTGAGATATATTGCGCGCCAAATTTCCACATTGCAGCTTTCAAATTACTTGAAAGGTTGTCACACAGAGGAAAGTCAGGATCTCTTCTTGTTTATCCTAGAGGGCAGGACACAGAATAACAGACAGGAAACTGGATAATGACTGAATATCAGGAAGAACTTCCTGTTGTTGTTGTTGTTGTTGTTGTTATTATTATTATTATTATTATTACATTTCTATGCCGCCCCTTGCCGAAACCTCGGGGCGGCTTACAACATGATAAAATACATTGAAATACAATAGTACATAATAAATTGCCATTAAATATAAAAATACAAAAAATACATTGATTTACAAATACAAAATTAAAATTATCAGTATAAAATAAAAATATAGGAGGAGAAAGAGAAGGAAGAAGAAGTTGCCCAGGCCAGATCATATGTTTTAACAATTGAAATGATGTTTAAATAAAAAGGTCTTTACCTGGCGCCGAAAAACCAGTAACGACGGTGCCAGGCGGACCTCTTTGGGGAGTGAATTCCATAGGTTGGGCGCCACCGCAGAGAAAGCCCTCCTCCGGGTACTTACTCTCCTAATTTCTTTCATGGAGGGTTCCCGGAGAAGGGACTCTCCCGCAGATCTCAAAGGGTGGTCGGGCATATACGGACGTAAGCGCTCGTTCAGGTAGCCAGGACCCAAGCCGTTTAGGGCTTTGTAGGTCATAATCAACACCTTGAATTGGGCCCGGGCTTCAATGGGAAGCCAGTGAAGCTGGTGGAGGACTGGAGTCATGTGAGCATAATGCCCCGTCCCCGTCAGCAACCTGGCAGCTCTATTTTGCACCAATTGAAGTGTTCGGACTGTCTTCAGGGGAAGCCCCACGTAAAGCGCGTTACAGAAGTCTAGGCGGGAAGTCACCAGTGCGTGTGTCACCGTCGCCAGGCAGTCGTACTCCAGGTAGGGGCGCAGCTGATTAATCAGCCGAAGCTGAAGGAAGGCGTTCCTCGCCACCGCTGTCACCTGAGCTTCCAAAGAAAGCTCCGGGTCGAGGAGTACTCCTAAGCTGCGGACCTTATCCCTAAGAGGGAGTGTTGCACCATTCAGGACCTGTTAGAGCAATATGACAATGGAACCCGTGAGAGATGGAGAGTATGGGCTCTTCCACACTAGAGGCATTCAAGATGCAACTGGACAACCATCTCAGTGCGATGGTTTAATTGGTGTCCTGCACTGAACAAGGGATGGATCCAATGGCCTCAAGGCTCCTTTCAGCTCTTACTATTCTATGATTCTATAATTTATTTTGATGATAATGATATTAGCTTTCCAATTGATTGGCACAATGGAGGTCAAATTAAAAGAACCATCACAGCTGCCCTTCCTCTGAGGGCTGATGATCAAAAAGAACCACAAGTAGCGCTACAAAATACTTTCTGCCTCAGTGCTAGGCCCTGAAGCAGCGGGAACATCAGACCAATTGTCCATCCAGGACAGCACTGTGTTCACATGGTGGCAAACCAGCTGCCTACAGGATCCTTCAAGCAGGATGGGTACAAGAGTTACACCTGCCCAAGCTCCTCGGCACCTAGTTGCACACAGGCACACTGCCTCTGTTAATGGAGACAGCACATAACCAGGAAGGCTAGCAGCCAGTGATATCCTCCTCCTCCTTCATGAAATTGTCCAGTCCCCTTTTAAAGCCATCTAAATGGGTGGCCAGCCCTAGTTCCTGTGGCAGTGAATTCCAGAGCTGAGTGAAGAAGTGACACAGCTCCCTCTGGTGACTGGATGGTGAAGAGCAGCATGGTTCACCCTGCCTGTACCTACAGGACCAGGATCTAGCCTGTAGATCATGGGTCCTCAAACTAAGGCCCGGGGGCCAGAGCCGGCCCACCATGCCCATTTATCCAGTCCGCCATGCCCATTTGGACCGCTGCACCCAGGCCATGTGCGCCCTCACCACCGCCCACCTCGCCCCGCGTGCAGGGAGGCAGCGGTTTGCTTGCTCAGAGAGAACGATCTCCAACGAGCAAGCCGCTGCCTTGTGCGCCCGCCTTCCCTCACTGCGTGTGTGCACCTGCCCGCACCTCCCCTCGCGCCTCGCCCCCCACCTCAGCACCCGCGCGCACCGCCCCCACCCCCTCACTGGCCCACATGCACCACCCCAGCACTGGCACCTTTCGACTGGCCCCCTGCTGAAAATGTTTGAGGACCCCTGCTGTAGATACTTGAAGGACTGGAGCCTGAGCAATCGTGCCATAGAGCTGGGAACTCTGGAAGTCTCTGAAAAAGGCTCAGCTTTTACATAACAATATGAGTATTTGTGGCAGCTGGAGTGTTTTTCTCAGCCTGTTCTCAGCTTTACACTCCAATGTCTTGCTTGCTTCCTGTTTCTGATCATGCCCTTGCTTCTAGTCTGATCCTGCCTTGCCAGGCGCAAGGACTGATCCTTTCTCTTTGGACCGACTGTGCCTTGTTGCTATCTGATCCTTGCATGCCCCTGGCTCTGTTTTTGCCTCTAAACCTGCCAAATCTTGCTGAGAATCTGGCCTTTACTTGTCCCTGACTCTGTTTTTGTTTCTGATCCTACCACAGTCTCATGGTATGTGACTCTTGCTTGCTTTAAACTGTTATTGCTGCTAGACCTTCTGCATCAGCACCAGGATCTCCATCAATCTCCATCATCCCTGGTCTTGGTGCTTCATCTATAGATACTTGCAGCCTTTGTCTTGGACATGATACCTGCAGAAGTTCACTGGGGCTTCCTAGGAACACAGGCGTCCTCTGGGCACCAGCTGGAGGTAACTGCTGCTACCCAATTATAAACTGGGGGGAACAGTGATGCACTGCCAGAAAAAAGGGGGCACCTATCTGCCAATTATTTGTACTTTCATCTCTCTGTGTGTGTACACAGGCATGGAGAGAAATTTAGAAATAATTGTTATAATTTAAGTAGAAATACAGTAAATCCTCCTGACATGCAAGATTGTGATGTGTGCACTGCCTGTCCAGCCTGCTGTTCAGGTATGTCTGGATCCCTGGAGGTGAGCAGTTCTCTTCAAATAGAGGATACCTCAGGGAATTGGAACATATCACACAACTGTAACTTCAGTGGAAAGTGGTACAGACTTTCTGTGCAGCAATCTTAGTGCAAAAAAGTAGACCATTTTGGAAATGTGCATAATTATCTTTAAAAATCCCTGGGGTTCACCAAGCGTTGTTCATCAAAATGGAAAGAATTTTACTTTGTTTCTCTACCACAAAAATGCTAATGCAGATAAAAATCTGACCTTTGTCAGCAATTTATAATCAAACGCTGCCTTATGCAAGGAAACAGGATTTTATCTTTAAAGCAAACATGATTTTTTTCTTGAAACTTGCAATACCTGGAGGGAAATTTTGCTTCTCTCAAATTCATTTGCATTTTTAATTACAGGAGTGAATTGTGGAAATTGTGTGGAACTGTGTGTTTCTTTTATTCTTCTGTAAATAATAACTTTTAGCATTGTTGTTGCCTTTTAAAACTGGTGGTCAATACCAGTTAATGTCAATCAATATCGATACTAGATTTGGAAACATCGGGGAGCACATAAATGAGGTTGGATCCAGATTTGTGCACATGCAATGGAGTTTGTTGAAGTGGGCTTCTCTACCCCTTGTTCCCCATGATACCTTCTTCCCCACGGTCCCTCCAAATGGACCTTGGGGCTGGGAGACCCTGCTCAGTGGTATGGACAGTGATGCAGTTGTTCTTGTTTAGTTGCAAAGTTGTGCCCGACCCATCATGGCCCCATGGGCAACATTCCTCCAGGCTCTCCTGTCCTCCACCATCCCTTGGAGTCCACCCAAGCCCACACACACTGCCTCAATGACTCCATCCAGCCACCTCATCCTCTGCCGTCCCCTTCTTCTTTTGCCATCAATCATTCCCAGCATCAGGGTCTCCTCCAGTGAGTTTGTGATACAGTAGAGATTGGGAAATCCCTTAAAACTGAATGGAGGGATGGCCTAAAACTGGATAACCTTTCTGTGAGCATTGCTTCTGCCTACCTTCTTCCCTGGCCCATGTGTCACAACCTGGCATAGAGGCTCCTCATGCCTCTGTCATCAACAACACCCCCAATTACCAGTTGACTGATAATAGCAACAACTGAAAAGCTCTGACCCCTAAATTAATTTGTGATAAAGAACACGTGGGGAGAAACAAGGAGAGTATTGGTGTGTGAAAGGGCTTGTGAGCTTGGTTCTGGTAATGGTCACACATTGCTGGGCTGAGTATCTCCTCAGAGGCGCTTTGTTGCTTATTCTTGGTTCTGAAGGAGTGAGATCCTGAAGAACCGAAGCCTGGCAGGCACTGCTATAGAAGTATCTGGATGTGGGAACGCCAGGTTTAGACCCTGCTGCAGTTTGCATTCCTCTCTAGAACATGGTGACTGAACTGATAACACCTGAGTGCATGTTCACAGTGGCCCATTGGTCAGTTTAGCCCAGTACAGTCTGCTGAGACTTAAGTGATGGCTTCCCAAAGAACAAGCCAGAGTCTCTCAGCCTTCAGGTTCTGCTACTTGGCATCCTTTTGAGTGGAGAGACCAAGGACCAAGTGTGTGATCTTGTATATGCACAGCATGCATTCAGCCACTGAGCCGTGGGTGCCAGGCCTTCCCCACTGTCGTTTACTGTGAATCCTCTGGAAGGAACAGTGTCCTTGTGTCACCTGCACAGCTTCTCAGTAAAGAAGGAACAGATGGCCAGCCTCCACTCTCCATTTCCTTTTGCACTTCTGAAGTTTATATCAGCCCTGCCATGTAATTTGCACTTCATTTCTCATGATTACTTTTAAGCATTTTGCAGTGGAAGAATGATCTTTGATCTGCATTCTGGACATTTACATCTTGTTTTGTAGCAGCCTATTCTGGCATGATATGTGCAGCAAAAAGGGAGTTACTAAGTTGGGATTTAAAAAAAAAGACAGAAAGACTGTCTCCTCTCCTTGTAACCCTCCTCCCTGCTCTTTTTCAGCTGTTGGTAAGTTGGTATCATAGCAAACACTGGGATTTTACCACTGAATTTAAAAAGTATGTGCAGGAACTGTAACTATAGTTTTTACTCCTGGTGATGTAAAAATGGAAAATGAAAAGAGAAGTCTATTTAGGTATGGGTATTTAGGCAGAGAACATGGCTGGCGGGTGCATGCTGGGAGTTGTAGAACTTCTTTCTGTCTAAATGTGCAAAGGATCATGCCCTAACCTGCATTTTTGTTAGAGCACTTCCCTGACAAAACTGTCTTGTGACTATCAACAGCAAGACAAACTGCAGCAGTGAGCCATTGAGTTCTGTTTTAGTGTATCTATCAATCAGTGCAATTAAGGGAAGTTTAGCATTTTGCCTTTAATGGTTCCTTTTCTGCCAGCCTAAGGAAGATAGTATCAAAATACACACCATTAGATATGCTGATTTCCTTCCTCCTCAGAAGACTTTATTTCTAAGAGATCATTACTTACTAAGACAATAGTAATTGTGGTGATTAACTTACCCGACCTACTAATTAAGAACGGAATGATTTATAGGCAGCCAGAGGGTTTCATTGCTTCCCCTTATTTTTTCCCTCCTTCATGGATCACTGCCTTGTCATGGTGAAGGGGCTTGCATAGCTCAATGAAGCTATGAGCTATGCTGTGCAGGGTCACCCAAGACAGACAGGTCATAGCAGAGAGCTCTGACAAAACGTGATCCACTGGAGAAGGAAATGGCAACCCACTCCAGTACCCTTGCCATGAAAACCCCATGGACAGTAGCAAAAGGCAAAAAGATATGACGCTAGAAGATGAGCCCCTCAGGTCGGAAGGTGTCCAATATGTTACTGGGGAAGAGCAGAGGGCTAGTATTAGTAGCGCCAGAAAGAATGAAGCGACAGGGTCAAAACTGAAAGGACACTCAGTTGCGGATGTATCAGGTGGTGAAAGGAAAGTCCGATGCTGCAAGGATCTATACTCCATAGGAACCTGGAATGTAAGATCCATGAATCAAGGCAAGCTGGATGTGGTCAAACAAGAGATGACAAGACTGAACATCGACATCTTAGGAATCAATGAACTAAAATGGACAGGAATGGGTGAATTTAATTCAGATGACCATCAGGTATACTACTGTGGGCAAGAATCCCACAGAAGAAATGGAGTAGCCTTCAGAGTCAATAAAAGAGTAGGAAAAGCAGTACTGGGATACAATCTCCAAAATGACAGAATGATCTCAGTTCGAATCCAAGGAAAACCATTCAACATCACAATAGTCCAAGTCTATGCCCCAACCACTGGTGCTGAAGAGGCTGAAGTTGACCGGTTCTATGAAGGCCTACAACACCTTCTAGAATTAACTCCAAAAAATGATGTCCTTATTGTCATGGGGGATTGGAATGCTAAAGTAGGAAGCCAAAAGATAACCGGAATAACAGGCAAGTTTGACCTTAGAGTACAAAATGAAGCAGGGCACAGGCTGGTAGAATTTCGTCAAGAGAATACGCTGGTCAAACACTCTTTTCCAACAACCCAAGAGATGACTCTACACATGGACATCACCAGACGGTCAACACAGAAATTAAATTGTCTATGGGCTGTGCAGCCAAAGATGGAGAAGCTCTATACAGTCAGTAAAAACTAGACCAGGAGCTGACTGTGACTCAGATCATGAGCTTCTCATTGCAAAATTTAGGCTTAAATTGAAGAAAGTAGGGAGAAGCACTAGGCCACTCAGGTATGACCTAAATCATATCCTTGATGAATATACAGTAGAGGTGACAAATAGATTTAAGGAATTAGATCTGATAGACAGAGTGCCTGAAGAACTATGCACGGAGGTTCACAACATTGTACAAGAGGCAGCAACTAAAACCATCCCAAAGAAAAAGAAATGCAAGAAAGCAAAATGGCTGTCTGAGGAAGCTTTACAAATAGCTGAGGAACGAAGGAAAGCGAAAGGCAAGGTTGAAAGATACAAACAATCGAACGCAGAATTCCAGAGAATAGCTAGAAGAGATAAGAATGCCTTCTTAAATGAACAGTACAAAGAAATAGAAGAAAACAATACAATAGGGTGGACCAAGAAAATGGAAGATATGAAGGGAACATTTCATGCAAAGATGGGCATGATAAAGGACCAAAATGGCAGGGACCTAACGAAGAGATTAAGAAGAGGGCAGAAGAGATTAAGAAGAGGTGGCAAGATTACACAGAAGAACTATACTCGAAAGAGCTTAACGTCCCTGATAACCACGATGGGGTGGTCACTGACTTCCAGCCAGACATCCTGGAATGTGAAGTCAAATGGGCCTTAGGAAGTCTAAGCAACAACAAAGCTAGTGGAGGCAACAGTATTCCAGCTGAGCTATTCAAAATCCTAAAAGACAATGCAGTTAAAGCGCTACACTCAATATGCCAGCAAATTTGGAAAACTCAGCAGTGGCCACAGGATTGGAAAAGGTCAGTTTACATTCCAATCCCAAAGAAAGGCAATGCCAAAGAATGTTCAAATTGCACTCATTTCACATGCTAGCAAAGTTATGCTCAAAATCCTACAAGCTAGGCTCCTGCAGTATGTGGACCGAGAACTACCACAAGTACAGGCAGGATTTCGAAGAGGGAGATGAACTAGAGATCAAATTGCCAACATATGCTGGATCATGGAGAAAGCTAGGAAGTTCCAGAAAAACATCTACTTCTGCTTCATTGACCATGCTAAAGCCTTTGACTGTGTGGATCACAACAAATTGTGGCAAGTTCTTAAAGAGATGGGAGTACCAGACCATCTTATTTGTCTCTTGAGAAACCTATATGCGGGTCAAGAAGCAACAGTGAGAACTGGACACGGAACCACTGATTGGTTCAAAATTGAGAAAGGAGTTCGGCAAGGCTGTATACTGTCACACTGCCAATTTAACTTATATGCAGAGCACATCATGAGAAAGGCGGAGCTAGATGAATCATCAGTTGGAATTAAGATTGTCAGGAGAAATATCAACAACCTCAGATATGCAGATGATACCACTCTCATGGCAGAAAGTGAAGAGGAACAAAGGAGCCTTTTGATCTGGGTGAAGGAGGAGAGCGCAAAAGTTGGCTTGAAACTCAACATTAAGAAAACTAAGATCATGGCATCCGGTCCTCTCACTTTCTGGCAAATAGATGGGGAAGAAATGGAGGTAGTGACAGATTTTATTTTCCGGGGTTCCAAGATCACCGCAGATGGGGACTGCAGCCAAGAAATTAAAAGATGCTTGTTCCTGGGGAGGAAAGCTATGGCAAATCTAGACAGCATACTAAAAAGCAGAAACATCACCCTGCCAACAAAAGTGCGTATAGTTAAGGCTATGGTTTTCCCAGTTGCAATGTATGGCTGTGAAAGCTGGATCATAAGGAAGGCTGAGCGCCAAAGGATTGAGGCCTTTGAATTGTGGTGCTGGAGGAGACTCCTGCGAGTCCCTTGGACCGCAAGGCAATCAAACCAGTCAGTCCTAGAGGAGATCAACCCTGACTGCTCTTTAGAAGGCCAGATACTGAAGATGAAACTCAAATACTTTGGCTACCTAATGAGAAGGAAGGACTCTCTGTAGAAGACCCTGATGCTGGGAACAATAGATGTCAAAAGAAGAAGGGGACGGCAGAGGGTGAGGTGGCTAGATGGAGTCACTGAAGCAGTTGGTGTGAGCTTAGGTAGACTCTGGGAGATGGTGGAGGACAGGAAGGCCTGGAGGAGTGTTGTCCATGGGGTCCCGATGGGTCGGACACGACTTTGCAACTAAGAACAACAACAACAATTTTTTCTAATTGAAAAAAATGTATTCATATTCATAGATGGAGAAATTCAAAATAAAATGTTCCACTTCTAAAATCCTAAGGACAGGCATGATTCAGCTAAAGTGAAGCACTAGTTCAATTCAACTCCATGCAAATTACTCAGAAGTTAATCCACTGTGTTCAGTTGAACATACTCCCAAATCAGTGTACATCATACCCTTGAGTCACCTAGAAAAAATGTGATTTTATGCAACTGAAATCATCAGAACTTAGAACTTGATGTTGGAGAACTTGATGCCAATATGTGCATCCCCAAGAAAAAAATGGGATCATTTCTTGATGGTGGTGTGTTGGGACTGACCAGAAGCCATTGTGACTAGAAGTTGGTAAGAACTGGCCACAGAGTCCACTACAGTCCTCTAAACTAGAATCCTTGCCTCAGATGGCTTTCAGATGGCATTCATGTGAGTTTTCTGAGGGCCTCAGCAGATAAACAGGAACCAGGCTCTGTGAACTACTTACAATGTATACTATGTTCCTTAAATAATGACTAGCTAAGACATGGGGCCATGTCTATCTCCCCTCCTTCTCCTGTTGGCCCCAAGTAACAGCTATGAGTGCTTTCTAGAAGGCAGAGGGTGAGCAGTAAAGCTATAACGTGGTTGGATAGAACTGGCTTTCCACTTGGGACCAAAAGAGAGTAAGTGTTCATGCAACTCAGCCCCTTTTGGGTAATGCCCATCTTACAAGAATGCCTTATGCTTTGTAGGGATATGTGTATGCACATTTTGCCTGCTTATTGATAATCTGCACCCATGTTATCAATATAAGTGGTAGTCAGTAAACATGTATTATCTGTGACATGAGTGGCTTGTTCCTGGCTCTCTTCAAATCTAAAACAAGGTATCCTGGCTGGGATAGACCCTTCAGAGGTAATTCAGATGGTTTTAGGAATGTTGGGGACAGCTCAGCTTTCATGAATCATCCCTTATCATGAACCATCCCCAGTTAGAAACATAGAAACAGAGTGAGTCAGAAGGGGCCTCCCAGGCCATCTAGTCTGACCTCTGGCACCAGCCGGCTCTGCTCACGACATGCCCACCATGTGCATGTCCAGCCTATCTTTGAACACCCTCACCTATGGGGCCTCAACAACCTCTTGTGGAAGCCCATTCCACACCCTCGGGGTCCTGACTGTCGGGAAGTGCTTCCTGGCATCCAAATGGAACCTTGGCTCCCTGAGCTTTGCTCCATTGGAGCACGTCCTGCCTTCCTCTGCAGGGGAGAACAGGTCTCTACCCATCTCCATGTGACATCCCCTCACATACCTGTATGTCGCCAACATATCCCCTCTGAGTATCCTCTTCTCCAGGCTGAAGAGACCCAGTTCCCTCAGTCTCACCTCATACGGCATCCCCTGCAAACCGGCCACCAACCTTGTGGCCCTACGCTGCACTGACTCTAACCTGGCTATATCCTTTCAGTAATGAGGAGCCCAAAACTGAGCACAATACTCCAGTTGCGGGTGCACCAGAGTCGTATAGAATGGTAGTAATACCTCTCTCGGTCTAGAAGCCACACTTCTGGCTATGCAGCCAAGGGTGGCGTTCGTCCTCTTGACCACCGCATCACACTGCTGACTCATGTTTAGCCTACAGTCAACCAGCACCCCAAGGTCCCTTTCATATAAGGAGAACTGTTTTGCCAAACTGTCAGTCATTTAGGGAGAGATAAGGGAGAGATATGGAACAACCATTAACCCATAAGAGTAGGCCATCTAGCCCAAGCCACACCCCCTGCTTCATGCAAAAAACCCTGAGAGGGACTGTCCTCAATGGATGACTGTGCAGTTTCCGGTGATAGACAGTTTGCCACCGTTGAGTCATCTGGTCCAATGTCAAAATGGGATTATCATCAAGATGATCAAATTCATCTAAAATCCACCCTCATGTAAAATAAGCCTATTAAGTCCATTGTCTGTTGGAACAGCAGAGAACAGTCTTTGGTATTTTCTGTGTGACATCCCTTTGGCCACAGGAAGTACTACCAATAGCCGTATGAGTTGATACTTAGATATGGTAATAGAGCTGGAAATTAAGTTTTATCTCAACTTCCTTCTGGAGTTTACAAAATGTGTGGGGAACGGTGATTTGTGTATATATACTTTCAAACACTAAGTTGGGTGAGAGGATGAGAAAGTCAGAAATCAGGATCCTTTGCCAATTAAAACTGAATTTTTGCTCCAATCCAGATATGCCAACTAATCAGCTTTTCTTTTAGTCCATTTATCATTACTTACCCAGCACAGATTTTAAAAAATATGAAATCAGGTGCAAATGTCATGAGCATCCTTACAGAGAATATAAAAGCTGGCCAACCCTGTTCTGAAGGAAAATGGGAAAGCACTATTGATTTTACCTGGAGAATAAGCTGATTTTCTTGCTCTGAGATATGGTAGCTCCATATAAATCTATCACAAACATCTCTGGAAAATGGGCATTGATATTTCATCAGAAATGTTAATCATAATTATGTTTGATTCCACTGATATGTCTGTTTAATTTTGTACAATAAACTCTGCTTGAAGGCTTGCATGAATTGGTGTTAAATCTATTTAGTTTTAAGGTTGGTCTTTGCCAGACACTGGAAAATGCAAAGCCCTCATAACAAAATTGATTATGAAAATGCATGGCAGTATGTTCGTATGCTGAGTTATCAGTTTATCAAAGATCTTATGATATATTTATAATATTAAGCAAAGCATAGAGACCAATTGCAGTTTATATATGGAATAAATTTTCTGTTAACAGATAGTATTTCTGAATGGCTGAATTTAGTTTAATAGCCTGGAATGTTACAGAAGTGTGCAGGACATACAATTAAGGTATCTGGCTTTTTCAGTCTTTGACTGTTATTCAACTCAAGAAAAAAATGAAGGCAATTCATCTGATTGTGATAAAGCTTGGCATGAAGGATCTACTTTGCGGGAACATTGTATCGTCCAAT
Organism: Varanus komodoensis; assembly: GCF_004798865.1. Taxonomy (NCBI): domain Eukaryota; kingdom Metazoa; phylum Chordata; class Lepidosauria; order Squamata; family Varanidae; genus Varanus; species Varanus komodoensis. The sequence goes on along the minus strand of NW_025335409.1, from coordinate 18,218,033 downwards.
TATAGAAAACTTTTTTCTTCTTTTGTATTATTTTACAGCATATACATTATTAATATCCACAAGAATGAAATTAATATAATCAGTTGTTAACCAGACTGTTCTATGCTATTAAAACCTACTAGACTGGAAAACAAGGTGATCAGCTAGAAGTCCATCAACTCCAAAAACTCTTCGCTGAAGGACTGCAGTCAACCCTCTGTTTGTGAGCAGTTGTCTCCACATGCAAAGCGAACTTCTGTGAATGATACAAAGTTGTGCACCTGCATTACTGGGTTTTGGCTTCCTTTGGAGGAGAAACACTGTGAAATTGCTGTATGGCATTTCTGTAATATTTGTTTCTTTTGAAAATATAGAAGCACAGGAAATTGGACATGAGGGTCTTCTCCAGTAGGACTGACCCACTGGGACTAAAATTGACATCGACTATCCTCTAGGAAGGAATTCTGGCATCTGTTCAAGTAGTTGTATTCTTCAGTTTTGTTTTTTGAGCACATTGTTTTCCTGTGTCTGTTGCATTTTATGATATTGTAAGTCACTTGGAGGATTTTAGTCCAAAATTGGGACAGAAATGTACCAATTAAAGAAATGGAGGCAAATAGCATATGTTTCCAGTACATATCTGCTGTCCTTTCTTGGTCCTCCGCAGATAGAGATCTATTCCCAGATGGAGCCTTCAGATCACAGCTTTCCCTTTGCCACCAAAGGTACTCCAACTGGTGTTCATGCACATGTGTACACAAGCACCCAACTGACCACCTGCTTTCTCTGCTTATCTGGAGGATGAGGGATGTATGTGTTACGCTACCCAAGCTCTGGTGACTTTCCCATTCCTAATACTCCAGAAGAGACACCTAACTATTGAGGATGATTAACTGGCAAGCTACCATAACAAAGAGCATCACCAACCAGCCCTAACAATATCTTCCTTACTGATTTGGATAACATGAGAAATTCAAGGCTGTTGTAGAAGTCTGTCTGCCAGTGGATGCTGAAAAACCTGTTCTACCTTTCTACAGTTCTGCAGTTTCAAAGTCCCAATTTTAATTTGGAAGTTGTCTACTGTTAAATAGCTTTTTGCTTGTCACATCTCACCATAGGACGGAAGACTGAGATCAGGTGTCTTTCCTGTCGGTCTGCTGGTTCTTCATCATTAACCTGAAATTGGACAGGGCAGACTTTCAAACAGAAAGATGCCTTAAATTTGGGAACCATCTTCTGTAATAGGGAAGACATGGCCACTATCCCCATGCTTTTTGATATAGGAATCAATTTGTAAGCACTTGAAGTATTTTATTAAACTGTTTTAAAAACTGAATTTTTTGAAAAATTGAAGAATTATGCTTCATATTCTACATGAGTAAAGTAATCTAGAAGGATTATTTTTTTCTTTCATCCATCTGTCTTCTCTGAAAATGGGATGGTATGAGGAATTATGTTAATACATGCATTCACTTATACCTAGGGTCTGGTGAAATTAATGAGGAATCTATGCTAGTACCTCTTCCATTTGTCAGGTAGGGTTGTTTCAGTATTTATAAATTTTTTTAGCACTGCTGGGGCACATGGTAATGAATAGAATATTGCCAGTGTATGGAAATTGCAATCCTGTGGCACAAGCAAGTGCAATTGTGGGAAGACATGGGAAAATGGCTGAGAAATAGTCCTTCAAGTTTCAATTTTGAACCATCATGCACAAATTCACTAGTACAAAGGAGGAGATTTGTAAAAAGTAATTCATTGCTGCTTCCCAAAAGCCAAATCAAAACATATCGCTCCTGTGCTGACTTTTGCAGGAATAAGCACCTGAAGGACATGTGATTTACTTTTGAATAGTTGTGTATTTTCAGCTGGTTGTTCATTGCAGCAGCCATTCTTGCTAGCCTTCACAAGGAAGGACTAGCTGAAAAGGCTGCAATATATGTGTTTCCTCTGAAGTAAATCCCAGCACATTCAATGGCAGTTATTCCTTGAAATTCCATGCTGATGTTTGTATGAACAAGCACCATGGAAGGCAACGTGATTTCACACATGCATACTGAGATATTTTCAACTAGTTGTGTCTTGCAACTGCTGAAGCAGCCCCCTCCAGAGCTATACCAGGAGTTTAGCACACACAGCTGGAAAATTGCAACATATAAAAAATGGTGATATACCTAGCCCAATGAAATCTAGGACATAACAGAGTGAGGAGTGAGGAGATGGTTTGGATGAGCAAAGAAAGGGAGGAGATGGTTTGGATGAGCATCAGGTGACATGCGAATGAATGAGGCCTGGCAATGCCAATAACACACTCTAGGGTAGGGTCCTACTTATTCTCCTGGCTGCTCAGTTGAACTTTGGACAGTAGAGAGTGAAATGAATGCTGGAAGATGGAAGCAAAGGAGGAAAGGCAAAGGGAGTGCGGGGAGGAATAGCATTATGTCTCCCTTGCCTCATTGAGCAAGTCATCTGGGACAGTGGCAAGAAATAAGGAGTGATAGGAACGCTTAGGAGCCTCTTTGCAACAAGTTTATTTGCTGCATAAAACCTTGCTTGCACTAATGTGCTTTCAAGAGTAGGTTGTCATAGACATTTCAATTGATGAAAGAAATATCCCAGAGACAAAGGTTGGTTTCAGCAAAGCTGCAATTTCTATATTGCCCAGAGAGCTTTGGTTAGGGGGCAGTATAGAAATGAAACAAACAAACAATAATAAGCAGTTCAGGTTTTTTAAGTTCTGAAAGGTACTGTATTCCGCAATTGTTACCTGGTTTTTTGAAAGTTCTATCTGCCACACTCCCAGGCTACCATTTGATTGATTCCCAACAACCTTTTCAAAATCTTTAACTGCTTCATTTACACTTTGGCTGCTTTTCAGCCCCTACTATTTTATTTTCAGTGCAGGAATTTCTGTCAGTTTGAAGCACATGTTTCAGCAGAGTCATAGATGGCTTGCACCTGTGCCTAAGGCAAGTCACATTATGGCCCACCACCGCAGAAGCTCAGCAGTTTGGTATCACAGTGAGAAGCAGTTAGGTTCAGTTGCTGACCTATTTAGCAGGATGTGGGGAGAGCAGCAAATGCAGGCCTGCAAGGGTCGTATTCAAGGGAAAGCATGTAACAGAAGGAAGGTATGTTCCAGTTGGGGATTGGCATGAAGGAGGTCTGCAAAAAAAAAGGCAGTGAAAGATTGAAAGTTCATCTCCTCTTGTATGCAAATTGTCTCATTAGGTTGGTGGATTTCAAAGTTGGATGAGTGAGAACAACTTAGTATGTCTAGGCATGTGCTTTAAGAAAACACTATCTAAAACTATCTAAAGATAGATGGCATTCTGGTTGAAACAATCCACTTTGGATTTTATATTTTGCATGAGAGAGGTGAAGACTTTGACACTGGATCCAAGTTCAGGTGGCAGGTTCATGTTTAGTAAAAGCAGACTTCTCCACCCTTTATACTCACAGAGGCACCTCCAGCCACTGAGAAGTGTTACAGACAGTTGGGAGATCTGCTGAAGGTGGGGAGGTAGGGTGAGCTGTGATGTGGGGAAGAAGGAACCCACAATGTGGGCCAGCTTCAATGAGTGGAACTCTATGGACAACAGAAAGCAATTACTGGATCCAACCCACTGATGGATGGAACTGGTGCAATCACACCAAATGACAAAACCCTGATTGTAGCGAAGAGGAGGAATAAAGGCCCATCTCCTCTGGAGGAAAGTGCTAGAGATTCAGGGACTCCTTGGAGCTCAGTCATAAAGTTCTGAACCATAATATACTGCTCTATTTTTCAGGGAACCATGGAAGAGAGCTGGGTGGTATAGAAATGGTACAAATAAATGAATAAGCCAATAGATAAATACTCATACTGAACTTGGTATTTCTATGAGTTGGAAGCCAGGTGAAGATTAGACACCATTGGTTATTTCTATGCTCATTCTCCATGAATGGTACAGCAGTCCACAGGACAAGACATTAAAATGGATTACTAAATAATTTCTTGGTTTGACATATTTATGTCACTCAGCAAGAATTGCACATCAGAGGATGATGGTTAAAACAGTTTCTGTATGAAGAAGAAGGCAATCAGGATCTTGCTGGCCAGAAGTAGAAGGTGCTGCAATCTACTTTAAGGTCTGCACGAATGACTTTTGATTAAGTGGAATCAGTAGGTTATGGCAATGAATGGAATTAATTTAACTGTGTTTTGTCAGCAGATCTGTTCCTTACCAATTCCACATCTAATTGCCCCCCAAAGCATATGTGCCACTGTGATCAGTTTGCTGCTGATCTTTATTTAGCATGTTAAATGAAATAGACAAAATATCTCACTGTGCCATCAGAATAGGGTTCTGTTGCCAAGGGAAATAAAACTCCACTTATTCATTGAATTGCTGTGTTAGAAAAGTGAAGCTACAAATGCCCTGATAGAGTGGCCGTAATCATTTCTGGTTTCTAAAAGACTGGTGCATGTTTCTTCTTTGTACCTTCTTAACATGCAACATCACTGATTGATGTAGCTCAAATTTCTGTGCTATGTGAAAATGAACTGTGATAAGTTTACCCCTTTACACTCATGAACTATCATCCAGGAAGATGTGAATTGCTTTGACTGGTGCAATTACTAAAAATATAAATTTAGTCTTACAAATAAGGAATGACAGAACAGAGGTGGCCGTTTTCCCATGTCTATCACCTCTCATCAAGCCAACATGAATGTTGGTAGCAAAGTCCTTCTCTCCCATGAAATTCATTATACATTGAAAATTGGATGAGGCACTCTTGCTCACAAGCAAATCCAAGATGTACAAGTTCCTGAATGTAAGGTGAATATGAACCGGTGAATCTAAAAATATGATTGATTATACAAAGCACCTTCTTTCTAACACCATATTCTGCATTACTCAGGTGACATTTAGAGTATTGTGTCCAGTTCTGGGTTTTAAGACATTTTATGAGGTCATTAACAAACTGGGGTGTCTCCAGAGAAGAGTGACCAGGATAGTGAGAAGTCTAGAAACTAAGTTCCTTGAGGAAAAACCAGAAGACTAAAGAAGACTAAGGAATAATGGTGCTCCAACATCTGAAGGGTTGCCATGTAGAAGACTGAGCAAAGTTTTTATCTCTCATTCCTTGGGAGAAGATTAGAAATAAGGATTGGAAGTTGCAGGGAAGCAGATGCAGATGAATATTAGAAAAACTTCCTAACAGGGAGTGCTATTTTGTGAGGGAGTAGGCAGTCTCGGGACCTCATGGGTTCTTTCCTGAGGAGAGGCTGGATGACTATCTGGGAGGGATGCTGTGGCAGTGTTGCCATTGGGTAAGCTGCTGGACTGGAGCAAGGGGCTGGACCAAGATCCCTTTCTATTATTTTATTCTAGTTGCCAGAGTCACTTGACATGAGCAGTTCTACCCTACTTCAACTTAGCTTAGTTTCTTTTAGCTTCATCAGGTTGATTACTGGCTCCAAGAATTTGCCAAGGAGTCAGTAATCAACCTGACGTAATCAACCTCATTTTCAACCTGGTCTGCTGAAAATGAGAAACAGCTCATTCGGTACAATCAGTATAATTGCCTCAGATCTCTGACCAATCTGGTTCTTGCATAAAGCAGCCTGGAAGTAGAAGAAGGTGCTGCAACCTTCTTTAAGGTCTGCCTCATGTAGATGATGAACTGCATGGGAGGGCAGGTTAGGTCATGGGACTCTATGAAACTATTCCCAGGGGGTAAGCAAAACTTTGCCACTTCCACTGTTTGGTGAAAGCTGAAACCAGTATTTTTTGTACCCTGCCCCCACCAGAAAAAGCCAGTCCAAAGAAAGCAATGATTTGTCACATCCAATGCTGCAAAGCTAGGTTCCAAGTTCATAATGACTAATTTGTTTGTTTGTTTATTAGATTTATATCTTGCTATTTTCATACAATGCACTCAGAGCAGCCTACATCATTCTCTGCTTCCTGCTCTCAATCTTATGCCTTCAACCCTGTGAGGTAGGTTGGACGGAGAGTCTGCGACTGATCCAAAGTCACCCAACTGGCTCCATGACCAACTTACTCTTATTTTAAAAAGAAATTCAGTGGTAAAAATAATTTTGGAGCAATTGTTCTGGATTGGGTTCAGGAATTGTGCATTTGCCCTTTTTAAGGTGGCTGAGAAGCATGTGTGAATGTTTTGTCTTTTGATGTATATCTTATCTCCATCACTTTGTAGCCTGCTTGACTTCGCACACTGCAACCCAGGGGAAGACATCTTGAGGTAATTCCTCTCATAGGACTTTTTCAAGATAGGGAACTCCAGGAGGCTGCAGAGCAAAAGCAAGTGTGCTCAAAAACACCGCTAAAATAAAGTATCCAATACCCTGTGGTCGATGCAGAATTGTGAAAGTTTTCCATGGCCTTCATGCAGCATCCGCTCCACTCTACAGCTGCACTGCAGTGTATGCAAAATCGGGGCTCAGCTGTCAACAATGCTTTGGTGCTTGCAGCGCAGGGCAAAAAACAAACCCAAAAGGGAAAATGAAACATGTTGTGCTACAACTCCAGCCAATGGGAAGCCCTATGTGTGAAAATGGTTTGAGAATCTTTCTCTGATGGACAAATTCATTGAAAGAAACTCCCCTTCCCCACCATTTCTTTGCCCACAAATGGGATGGAAGATTTTGAGATGCTGTTTGCACACAACTCTAGCTGAAGGCATTTTAAACTTAGTTTATGTTCAGGGCCACACAATCCCCCCTCTTATCTCTGCACAACCCACTGGCTGGGTAGCTGGACAGTTTCATTTCCACACCCAGGCAAAAGGCATAACTGGAACAGTTCCAGGCAATTCATATGATGCAAATCAATTCTCTATTTCTGTCCAAATGAATGTCCCTTGTAGAGGTATCATCATCGTTGCCATCATTGCCCTGCCTTTCTTCACAAAGACCTCAGGGCTGTTATCAACTATATGAAATGCGGGTTGCCTTATAAACAGCATCAAAATCATGACTCTAAAATCACGAATAAGATATAGTAAAACCATCAAAACAATGAATGAAAAACATGTTTCTAACCCCTGCAAAGTTTGTAAAAATAAATAGGTCTTTAATTTATGTTTAAATGGCCATAGTGCTGTAAGTAGTAAACCTTCTACCAGAAGAGGGTTCTGCAGCTAAGATGCCACCACTGAAAAGGCTGTGTGATGCCCAAAGGGCCACATTTCTCAAGCAAAGATTCTTAAATTCTACCGTGGTCCATATTGGTCCATGTTACATATCTCAGGATCCAGCTCTTCATTGACCTGGATCCTGAGATATGTAATAATGCTTTAATAAGTATGAATGCTTAGGCTTAGAGAGCCAAGTATTTATATATTCCATGATGATAATCAAGTATTTATCAGAGACTGCAAATCAACCACTCCATGAAGTTCAGGATAGGAATACAATGTTCACTGAAAAATGGTTAGTGAGTGATAAAATGTTTATAGTAAACCACTGGATATTATGAGGTTTTCTTTCATTTTCCAAATTCACAGGGCTGAAGGGTGTTTTAGAAATGGGAATTAATACCTTGCCTGCCTTGAAAATGATAACTAAATCATTTGTCCCAAACTAGCATCCTCCAGATTAGTATAATCATCCCCAACCAATATTCCTATAGCAATATGGAATGGGGATAATGAGAGCTGAAGCCTTACCCATCTCCAGGAAGGGGAAAACTTTATTAACTTTAGGCATAAATATTTTAGGTACCTTGAATTGGAACATATTCTTCTGTTTTGCCATATTAACATAGAGTTTTCTAATAATTAAAAATAGCTAGAGATTATTAATTTGATGGATAGTATCTTTATACATTAACCATGCCTATTAGTCTAAGAACTATATTTGACTCTAGAAGAAATTTACAGTGCAATTCTGTATAAGTTCCATTTAAATTCCATAGGTCTCACTCCCAAGTAAATGGATATAGGATTGCCAACTTAGTATAAAAAACAATCCAAATATTTGCATTTTATTTTAACACAAAAATGACACTGATAGTTTCCCAAGGTGATAAGCAACTTCCCAGTGATCACTTTATTTGTCATACTTTTACTACAATTTAAGCCAGGAGATTTAAAAAAATTGTAAAAAGGGCAAAACTGTGAAGCAAAATCAATAAGTGCCATCAAATCATTCATCAGAAGAACCTACAAACCATGACAAAGTGCTGCTTTGCAGCTTTCTAGACATTTTCCTAGCAGTTCAGAGTCTCTTAAAAAACAAGCGAACGAACAAACAAAAAACCTTGAGCAGAGAAAGCGCATAATGTTTAAAACTTGAATATTCATCTGTACATAGCTGCATGTTTGGGGAAACATGATGATCATGCAAACAGAACTCCATCAGTGAAGACCTCAAACAAATCTTTCACTACCATTTTACAGAATAAAACATTTTCTCATGCAGTGATTCCCAGTCTCTAGCACATGCTAACAGCCTTTGTGTCAAGTCTACGATACCTGTCTATTTATCCGACCAGAGAAGCAAGTGCAGAACCTCCTAGCTGCATTGGTGTGCATACGGACATTTTCCAGTGAAAAATCCCAAAGCTATTTTGCTCCTACAAGAAATATGCCATTGTCAACTGTGTTTGTCAGATGGAGATGAGCAGTCCCTTGGAGAAAGCAACAAAGGCGAACCATTTCCCCAAGTTTTGGGTTCCATTAATTATAAAGAAGGTCAAGGCACTGCACTTGTGCAAGGCTGTTTTAAAACATGGTGTGGGCACAGTAACTCAGTAAGTACATCTGCTTTTTTTCCATCTTGGACTGATTCACTCAACATAGGAGAGAAAAAATAAGCTGTTTGTACTACTGACAACAAAGAAGATAGCCATGGCCAACCCCCAAATCACTGAATCTAATACTTTTCTCCACTGCTTAGTCTAACTGTGAGTTTCAGCATGACTACAAGGTCCTTGTTATTGTTGATCATGACATTTTCAAATGCAATCATGTGAACCGGAGGGCCAGAATTTGAGAGATTCAGGTCTATATTAGCATGAAGGAATAATTATAAGGAAGGGATAATTATAGAAGCTTGTAATGTCATTTCTGGTGAGACACGTTTGCCATTTGAAATGTAAGGTTAGGATGAAAATCTAGGTATGCCAAGGTGTTTCCCTCTTCCCCACACCTTTAATTATGTTTGGTGAAATGGCAGTGAAGCTGTGATGCTACTGATATGCTGCATCACATGTGGCAGCTTCCTGGAATGGCATATAATTATTGGGGGAAATATTAGGGAAACATGCATTATAATGGATCAGGAGATCCACCAGAATGCAGACTAGATTTCTCGGATACCAGGGTTGGCCGCACTGGCAGAGTGAAATGACTGGCTCAATTGGCGGATTATGGGGGCTAAGAGCTGCAGCCACCACTCCAGAGCCCCTTGGAATTTTCTCTTGTCCTGGAGTATGAAGCTGTGTGTGCCACTCAACCTATCCTGCTCCCCTGAACAAGCCACAGATTTGGTGATGGGTGCAATTCCATAATCAGCCTTAAAGATTCACCTGTCAGACCAGCTAGCTTTGATATGTAGAATGGAGGTGGATATCACCTTGTCCTTTGCGTCTAGTGTCAGGATGTCTTCGGCTGGCACTTTTGAACTTCTTTGCATACCAATGGCATCTGATTCTTTTATGCTTGGCATTGGTTAGATCTGTGTTTGCTAAGCATTGCAAATTCTGTAAACCTGCCACTGTGCAGTTACAGGAGAAGAATACTTCTCAAATTTAGCTTGCTAAAAGGCAAGTAAAGTCCAACATTTTGTTTTGGTTGTCTCTGTCTGTCTCTGTCTTTCCTGACAACTGCATTTATTGAAAGGACTACTCAGATGTATCTGATAGGATGGGATATGTCATGCCAATAATGTGTAATAGCTTCTTTATTTGGTAAACAAGTATGCTTTTTTCTACTATCAATATTAATATATTGAAATTTGGTTAAAAGTAAAATAGCAATGCTACCCTAGGAATATTTGCTTAGAAGTAAGTGCCATTAGGTTTCTGCCAGGTATGTGTGCATATAGCCTAAAGGTAAATGATGCATGCACTTGATTACTCATCACTCAGTAGCTTATTCAGCTTTTCAGCTGCCTATATGAGAGGGGGCGGGGGAGAGAGAGTTAGGCAAATCTGCAATTCTTATTGTCCAGCGTCCTCTGGGAACAGCAGTGTATGTGTAAGCAATCCTGTTCAGGGGATGTTTGTAATTATTACAACTAGGGACAAGGGAGAAATTATTCCTTGACTGAGATCCAGTGCAGAGTGGCAGTTAGAGTTGGACTGAGAACCCAGGAAATCTAGCTTTTAGTCCCCACCCAGCAATGAAACTCAATGAGTGACTTTGGGCCAGTTACTCATACTCAGCCCAGCCTACCTCATAGGGTTGTTGTTGTGAGTATAAAATGGATCTATGTAAGCTGCTATGGGGTCCTTACAAGAGGAAGAAGATGGGATATGAATGCAATGGCAGAGAATCATTGAATCATAGAATAGTAAAAATGGAGTGTGCCAAGAAGGCCATCAGGTCCAACCCCATGCTCAGTACAGGGCTCCCAGTTAAACCATTCATCTCAGATGGCTGTCCAGCTTTCCTAAAATCCAGGGTATTTAACTTCATGTGGCTATTGAATACATGAAAGGCTCACAAATGGCTTGCACATGCAAGGAAATCTTTTCTCTTTGATCAGCTTAGAAGAGTGTGCTTCCATGCTTCACTGAAGGAAGTTCCTAGGCCAGGGAGCATAATCCCTGGTAAGAAAGCATCATCCTGAAAATAATTGTAAAAACTCTCTTGTGAAATGTCATGATAAATAATGTTGGTGAGTGAAAGAGAATACTTCTGCTCTTTTATCAGGCTGGTTTTAAAAAGGGCATTGTGAACTTTCCTGTGAAAGTTAAATGACTAGTGAAATGAATATGCTGGAGCTTGCCTTCTTTGAAGTGCTTCCAGAAACGATATTAGCTCAAATAGCATTAAGCATGTTCTCTATCAAGGTTAGGTCCCTTGAAACCCTGTTCATTCACAAAACGAAAGAGCAGATTATGATTGATGGGGCAGTAGAAGTGAAGGCCATGCATCAGTTTTCTTCTAAAGAAGATGATAACTAATTCCAATCAAAGGTATAACTGAAGGAACAGAACATGTGGATGACCTGATTTAGCTGTTAACCTTTCTACAGACTATTGATAAAGAAAGGAGAGACTTCTCCTTAAGCATGGTAGATTAGGGGTGTGTTTTAGGATGCTTATACAAGCTGATTGGATTCATGCCATTCCACAAGTATGCAGGTTTCATGGTAGAACTGGATTAGACTGAATGCCAGTAGAAGTTACTTAGATGCCTGAAAGAAACCAGCAGGTTTTTGAGACCAATCTTTTGCAAAGCCTGAAGATCAATACTGGGAATCAGTGGGTATGGAGCAAGACAGGACTACAAGGATGTGTCTCCAAGCCATATTTAAAATTTGCATTAGAAAATGACATGTGAGCTATACTCCCCTGAGCCAGCTTTAGGGCAGATCTTTAGCTTTTCATAAAAGTCTGTCTCACAGAAGAGGTGCACTTCACAAGTCCTGTAATTGTTCTACTGCTTTGATTAGAATCCAGGACGGAAGAGAATTGGCAGCTACCCTGGCAGACAGAGGTTTTGCCTGGCCAGGAGACAGAGCCCCTCAGCTAAGCCGTTATCAGCATACAAAAGGATTCTGGTAGCCAAAGGTTCAGCATACTGAGAATGCTTGGGATGATGAATCTTCAGCTCCAGAAGGGCCTATGAACCTTTTCATTTGGCCTTGTCCAATGCTATCACTCCATCACATTGAATAAGGTTGACATGAGGAGGTGCAGAAGGAAAAAATAAGCTCCCCTCACCTCACCACCATGATGGGAATTGCTGCTTCTCTCCCACTCTTGACTTTCACGTCAAGATCTGTTCATTTTGTCAGTGTGGTGTAGTGGTTACGAGCATGGGACTAGGACTCAGACAATCTGGGTTCTAGTCCCCGCTCAGCCATGGAGCCAACTGGGTGACTTTGGGCCAGTCACAGACTCTCAGCCCAGCCTACCTCACAGGGTTGTTGTTGTGGGGATAAGATGGAGGAGGAGATGTAAGCTGCCTTGAGCCCTTTGTAGGAAAAAGGCAGGATATTAAATCAATCAATCAATCAATCAATCAATACATTTTGTCCTATTGAGTGTACCATCATTTCATTCCCCCAGCCTTGTCTCTCCAGTTCATGGAGGCACATGGAAGGCAGGGATGCAGTGGAAGGTCCCGGCTGGCAGCCAGGCTGACTTCTCCTCTCTTGCATCTTTGGAATCACATGACAGAAAATAACCAATGAGAGTGAGTGCAAAGGCGTAAACTTGAATTGGGCTGTAGAGCTCACTGGGCAGGAGGCATTCACGGTCCTCTCATCTGATCTGACTGCACCGGCCACACACAGGCGCTGTGCCTCTGGGCCAAGGTCAGTCTGCTGGATTCCTGGTGACGCTTGTATTACAGATACATCATGTAACATGTTTGCCAAGCTACATCTGAGAGCCAAATGTTCAAGGAAAGCAGCAGAGCCCTACCACTGCCCTCTGCAATCTGGTGCCCTCCAGATGTGTGGGACTTCAACTCCTGTCATTCCTAGCCAGCATGAACTATGCTGCTAGCAATATGCATGCTATTATAAAAAACAGTTCATACACGTTACCTTATCACAAGAATCCTGACTGGAACCCTGTTTGAGTATTCTTGCATTGCAGCTGGGGCGAGAAAGTGGCTTGCTGAAGGCCATCCAGCAAGTTCATGGTTGAGGCAACTTCTTCCAGCGCTTAACTCCCAGCTTTAAGCCTCTAAAGAACACTCATTCTTTGGCTTAGTGGTAGCTCTCCAATTACTTCTTGAGCATGAGCACCTGAGGCATGACTCAGACTTTTTATTGTGTGACCCTATGGGGCACTTCAGGCTGTCATCTCTTTTATTACACATTGTGAAATGATTCTGAATGATCCGTTTCAGACATGCGCAGCACAATCGCTGGAAGCCACCAACCAAAGATGTTATGACTGGCGCATTCTCCACCACTTCCTCAGCTGGCTGCTCATTTTGAGCGTCAGAAGGAAGAGACACACACAAGCAAAGCCCATGTTCAGTAGAGGCTTCTGCCTTCCTCCTCAGTCTATTATGATAGAGCCCTGCACATAGTTAACTGCAGCTTTCTTCTGAGGAATGTGGAATTTATCTTTTACACAATAAAGGTTGTAATCAGAAGCCTCTCCGGATGTGCTGGGAAGGGCAGAGGTGTGGGGTTGAGTGAGAGGGATACCAGCCCATGTCACTCCTCTTGCCCTGTGCCCAAGAGATCTACTTTTGGGCAGAAGGCAGGAGCCCAGAGTCACCCCTGTGCCTCCTCCCTGCTCTGGCCTCAGGGTAGGGCTCTCAGGTAGGGGACAGGAGCCAGCCATGTGAGGCAGGAACCAGCAAGCTGGGCTGCTCTGGAGCAGGAGGCAGGGATGCCTGATCAGATCCCCTGTCCTCCCTCTTGTGCTTCAGTGTTAGAGAATCCTGTGAACAGGCAGGAGAGTTTCTCTGCCCATTTCCCACCAGTGTATTCATTCATGGTGCAAAGAGAAAAGGGCATAGCCCTTCCAGCACGTCAGACTTCTTCTGTCTGAACCTGTAGAGAAATACACTTAGAATATTTATCTACTGCATTATTGGAGCAGTTTATTGGAGTAACCTGGGGCAACAATTGAAAACTTCTTAAAATTATCACTAAGCTTTTCACTATTTTGTCTTCTGTTTTTCTCTTTGTACAGGAGATTTCTTGAGTTTTGTAGTCTCACTGGTAGTGATACCAACTGCACTAGTGCCTTGGGATTCTCAGGGGAGAAAACTGTTTGGGATGTGGGGAGAAAGCTTTTCTAATATCTCCTAATGGAAAAAAAATGAGTCAGTTATATGGACAAAGTCTGCTGCTTGGAAATGCAGCATTTCAAACTTCATTTAACATAAACAAGCTACATTTTTCTGCTGTAACAATCTTGATGTTAGATCAGCTGAATGAGAACACTAAACTAAAATGTATTGCAGTGCCTCTGTGAGGGAATATTGGTAAAACAATAACTGAGGGGAGAGAGTTACAAATAGTGGGAATTACACATCCACCCAGCATGTGGACTAATGCAATGGTCCTGCAAGAAGGTGGCCTGGATCCCGTGACCAGTGGGAGCTTGCAACAACAAGAGGCTGAGGGGAAAGGTATTTCTAGCATGGGTCTCCCTCTCCCTTTCTCTCCCTGCCCCTCTCTCTTGTGTTACACTTCATTATACCATGCAGCACAGTTCATATACATGTCCTATAATTTGCAGGTCCAACCTTCACAGGGAGCAAAAAGCTATTTTATTCATATCTGCCTTATTTCCACTTGGGAAATGTTCTAGCTGGAAAGGAAATAAGTTGCCATTTGACCACCTACGTGCAGGAGTAAGTAGACTGTGTTTACAGCATCAATGGCTGAATCCTATTCATGCCTACTTGGAAGTAAGTGTCACTGCATTCAGTGAGTCCTGCTCTGAGGTAAGTGTGTGGAAATTGGCACAGTAAACCCACTAATACCAATGAGGTTTAAGTGAATCATGATTAACCTGAGGCCCATTTATTTCAATATGTCTATTCTGACGGTGACTAAAACAGGACCAATTAATAACAAATGTCTATATGGACATGTGTTTCTCTATAGTCCATCCATCAGCTGTATGTTGAATCATGGCCAGCATATATCTGGCCTATCTGAAAATGCCAGCAAATATTAGGATTTCAACTTAAGCAGAGCCCAGTGAGGGCTTACATGCAAAAAACCTGCTGCATTGCAGAACAAGAGAGACTTGAAGGTCAGCTCCCACAGGCTTCCACAGGTTGTACGTGGGACCTAAGATAGCCTACTGTGCCATTCTTATACTGAATTGTTGTGGGTGTGTCTGGATAAGAGCCGTGGACTCTTTATGGATACGGTGCTGTAATACTGGTATTTAAATAGCTATTAACTTCTTTATTTGATGCATCATAATCCTGTCTGCTGTTGCATTTCCATTAGTCCACAGGTAAATTACTTTCTGTCTCTCAAAGAAGAGAGGGAAAAATGCATTTCTATTAACAGATAAATACAAATCAGCTAAAAACTGAGACACCCAATTCTATCTGTACCAACAATTTGTCACCAGATCCACCCCCTGGCACTTTAAAAATCTCAAAGAAAACAGCAATTTGAGCTGAAAGAGATTCAGAGGGCTGAGAGGAATTATAAACGTACTGGTAGATGACAAATGCAGAAAGCTCACTTCCAGTCACTCTTATCTGGACAGTGCAGCTTTCAAAAGCACCTCGAACTTTGCGGACCTTGAGACATGAGGTGGCAGAAATATCTCCAACTTTATTGCTGTAGTTAAAATTAGAGAAGGAATGGGTTTAGTTTTTTAATAAAAGTATGGCTCCCTGGGATTCAAGCAAGGATATATTTTTACTAAGTATATTTTTATTAGATTAGTTCTACTTCTCTAGCAATTAAATTGGAATGCAATCTGTGCACCATTTCCAAAGATCAATGCTGAACTCATATAGTGGAGCAATGAAAAAGACTATAAATATATTTCTGTTCTTATAAAGCTTTGCTGGGTGGAGCAGACTGAATGGCAACAAACATTGTTATTCAGATTCCTAAGAAGGCACATGTAATACTGCGCTGCTGAGCCAATGATGTATATGCATGTTGACCTAGTCAAAGAATTGGTGCTTGATTTCTTTTTGAGAAATCAAAGCTGATGTACAATTTAGCAACATACTGTGAGAACGAAAGGCCCATCTTTTACATTTTTTCCTTACATTCCCCATTACAGTAACATACCAGCAGCTAAATAGTGTCAAATGTAAATAATTACTGCACTGCAACATACCAGAGGCAGTCTAGAGAATTTCTCTTTCTTACTCTAGGGCCTTTTTCATTTTGAGAATTCAGTTTCAGAGGACAACGTGGGGGACAGATTCCAGCAGTAGCTGTGGCTAAAAGCAAAAGTGGGTGTAGCCAGAGGAAAAGGGGGTGGGGCCACATAAAAAACAGTACCCTATTTTATCTTAAAGCTCCTGTTGCTCATAATGAAATTTTAGGAGAGGGATTTCAGTCTTTTAGAATGATAAAGAAGGTAACAAGACAATGCTGGGAAACTGCAAGACAATTAGTGGTTGTGGGAAAGGATGGGGCAGGCCAAGGTCATGGTCAGCTGGGGAATCCCGGAAAGCTGAATTGGGGATCCATCTGGCCCATATTTGGTGAACAGGCTGAGGCTTCATACCCCTGCCCTAGGACCTCAGGAGTCACCAGTAAACTGGAATAGCATGAAGGCTTACTTACTCTAAAGTTACTCTTAGTGACTTTAACACTAGGGCTAAATTGAATTGAGTCCCCAAAACACTTTATGCTTTGGTGTTGCTTCTCTCTGATGTTGCAGAACTCTTAATTCTTTGGAGAAGCAGCTTGAGGTTAGATATATACCTGGGCAATCAGCTTCTACTTTTGCTGGCTTCCTGTTTTTTGTCCCATTACCAGTGCTCTCAAACAAGAAACAGTGCTTCGATCACTTTGAAGCATGGCGCTTGTGATCAAATGCAAGAACTCATGTAACCCAGGACTACATGGGAAGGGGCAGTGGGGAGAAGGAGAGAGACCAATCTTCTCATGGGTTCACATTCAGTGATATCCATATATGCATATGCAGGCCCAGAACTTTCCCCGACACAGAAGGGGGCAAGGAGCTCCTTTTTCACAAGGCAAGAAAACTGTTCCTTCTAAAGGCAAACAGTACATACTGAACTTCTCCCATGCACATAAAATGTTGATGGTTTAAATTTGGAGTTCCAGACTTCAGAGCCTCTCTTGCACTCCCACTTGGTACCTAATGAATCCTTCAGCTAAGATATGATGCAAGGTCTTTCTTTTTTCCTCCTCCTCCTCTTCTTCAGATCAAGGGATTGGTCAGTTATGCAGCCAACTGCAAACAAAGCAGCCTTTAATAAGAGAATATGTTAATTTCCTCTGGCTTCCATATTCTATTTTTAGGTCAGCCTCAAATAGTGTGACATTTGTAGGAGGTTTTTACCCCCACATCACATAATTAATTGCAAGTACTGTTTCCTTCCTGCCAGTAGTCCTAAAATAAATTATCACCTTCTTCAGACTGAGAATTTTGTGTTTTTGAAAATGCAACGTCTGTATGTAAAAAACAGTAATATAGAAGAAATCCCACTTTTCGGAAAGAAAAAATAGAATCTTTAAAAAAAACTGCATCCAGTTTTTGCATTTAAATGAATATATAAAGTTGAAATATGAGGTTTGAATCACTTCTGCTGGTACATAGGATCTAGCTTCCCAGTATGTTTTAAATCAGTTAAATTGAGTGATTTCCATTAAAACCTTCTTATAATGACTTTGGACAAATTGCTGCCCAACATATTTATGCAGAAGAAGATGTACAAAATGGGCCTTCAAGGACAAGGATGAACAACTTGTATAAGTGCTTGAACTCTAGGAGTCTTGTGTACTACCTTGCAAACAACCATGCCCTTGGATATGAGTGGGCAACTTTTGCCCCTCCAGAAGTTGTGGCCTACAACTACCATCAGCCCTATCCCAAACAGCCAGGCTAAAACAGCAGGTGGGGCATAAAATATTCCAAGGAAATGATCTAGTCCAGCCAATGGGAAGTATTCAGGTTTTTTTTTTTTTTTAAAGCTTAGTGAAATTGTGGATGTGTAATTGGCTTCATTCTTCATTTCTAAATCTATCCGCACACCAGGAAGAAGAAAGATGATTCTTACTGCATGATGTTATGCATACTTACTCAGACAGGGTTCAGTGGGAATTACTCCTAGGTAAATGTGCAGAGCATGCAAGGCTTAATAGTCCAAATTTTGTTTTATTTTAAATTAGGACCCAGCAAATTCTGATAATATGGCATTACTGGATTCTAAAATACAAACACAGGTGAGAAAAATTATGTGAAAAATTAAAAGAAAGAAAAAGCTTATTTAGGATGACTAAATCTGCCCATGTTTAGCTGGTGTTGCTTTCACTTATTTTTGTCCGTAAATTCAATCCTGTTCCATTATTCCATTCATCTGCAATTGTAAAAAGAAGTATCAGGGCACATATTAAAATTTATATTTTAATATATTTAAATTAGAGATGGTGAGAAATTAATTTTAATAAGAACATATCTAATTCATACTTCCCAAACAAATAAGCAAACTAGAAAGGGATTATCCTTCTGGTTTTATATTTCTCCAAGTGTTGTGATGTAGTTCCCTGCTCAAAAATGCATTGCGTACAGAAAATTGCACATAAAATGCATAAACTAAGTACAAAAATGCATTTGAATATTAATGTGGGCTTTTTAATAAAATATTTGCAAACTGATGCAGAGATGGATGGAACAAGCTTGTGCATCAAAAAGTTTGACTCTTGTATCAAGAAAAATAGATGCTTAGAATACATTCATCTATATCTTAGAAGCAAATTCTTCCATTCCTCCCTTATGCTTCACATATATTTTAATACATTTACTTGCAAGCTCAGAGAAGTCCAAAATCCAGTGGATAACTAAGTTCTACTTTGCACATTAATCCAAGAGGTGCAGATCAGAACATTTCATTTAGGATTGCATAATGACAGTATCTTTATGTTTAACCAACTGCAGTGATAGGGCTGATGGAGTCACTGTGGGAATATGACCTTGGGATGGTCACTTTTTCTGGTTCACAGTTTGGATTGCATGAGAGGCTTTTGTTGTGGTGCACTTGGCTCTACAAAATCCCATCAGTTTTGTCCACTGCAGATGCGGTTGTTCATCAGGCAGAGCTGAGGCAAAAGCACCTTTTCAGGTTCCTTTGCAGGACTGCTCAATGTGGCAGTGATGCAGAGGCAAACTGCAGAACTAAAGCTTGCTAGACAGCATGCTTCTGTAAGAGGAACTTAACATGTCTCTTCATAGATCTTCTGTCTATTCAGGTTAAGCTGCAGAAACAGAAAGGCTTGTGCATGAGAGCTTTCCTTGCCAGTATTTTTGGCTGAAGAAGGAAAGTATTTTATCCACTGTTTCCTCTGTTACTTTCTCCATCACATTCAAGGACTTGTTTTTTACACATGTTTATGTTTCATTATTTCATGGGTTTAGAAACTACGGAATAGAAGAGGTAGGACTTTTATTTTCTTTTAAATAAAAGAGCTTTGGAGAACACAAAGGTTTGTCCATATTGTGCCATTTCTTTTACCAGAACAGTAGAAAAATAACTAGTCACTGAAATTTTACCTTGCTGTTTCAGAAAGCATCCTGATCACACAAACCCAGTATAAGATTTTAGAAGCAGACCCATCCTTACTTGTCAGCTGCATACAAACAAAGATGTGGCAAAGTTTGTGCATTGCTCTTTACTTCTGAAAGGAGGCCCTTTTCTCTTCATAGGTACCCTGACTCTTAAGGTTATTCATGAAGGGCTAGGCTGTTTTCCGAAGTTCAGTCCAACTGAAATCAATGGGAGCTATGCAAAATCATGGGTTGCCTCATGGACAGAACCTGGGGCAGGTTCCAGGAGGATGACACACACAATATTTGGAGATGTCTGGCAGTTCAGTTTATATTTAATTAGTCTACGCAAAGAGAAATAGATATTAAACATCAACAACTGAAGTAACGGAAATGAATATGATGTCAGTAATGGGCCCATAACTGGCATAGTCACATGTGTAGATTGCTTGTATTCTACAAAGACTGTGAGTCACAGGGGATGGGCTTGAGATACTTCGTCAGCAAAGGACCCTCATCTCTGCTAAGTGGTTCTTTTGATAGATGGAGCCCTAATTGAGGGAGTGTACAAAAATGGGAGCACATTTCTGATAGGATGGAAGCACGGTGCTTTATTTTATTTATTTTTATTTATTTTTCAATTTATATCCTGCCTTTTTCCTACAAAGGGCTCAAGGCAGCTTACATCTCCTCCTCCATCTTATCCCCACAACAACAACCCTGTGAGGTAGGTTGGGCTGAGAGTCTGGGACTGGCCCAAAGTCACCCAGTTGGCTCCATGGCTGAGTGGGGACTAGAACCCAGATCGTCTGAGTCCCAGTCCCATGCTCTTAACCACTACACCACACGTGATCCTCTTTCCCCGATCCCCAAACTCTGTTTGAGCATTCTAGTGAGGGCAGCACTGAAATCCTTTAAAGACTTCTGCCCTGGAAGCACAATCTCATTTCTGCAGGTGCCGGTTTATCTGTGAGCAGCCACTCCACAATGAATCTCATGCTAGACTTGGCATGATTGTCAAAAACAGGCTTCTTTAGCACAAATGCACTGCCCCACTTGATGCAAATATTCTGCTCTGTGATGGCAACATCCAGGAAAGCCTTCTTCACATCTGTTCCTTCATGTCCTACTGAGTCTCAAATTCCTAATTAACAAAATTATTTACCCACTTCCCAGAGGTGCAGGATGGAGAATAAGAATATGAGGCAGTAATCCTGGGTTTATCTGGGAGAAGGTTCACTGAAGAAAGTTGGACTGACTTCTGAAAAGACAGAAGTTAATGTATATCACTTACAGTGCAAGCTTAGTCAAGTCTACTCAGAAGCAAGTCCCATTGATTTCAATGGGATTTACACCCAGGTAAGTGTGAACAGAAGTGCAGCCTTATAGGTGCTAACAGAAAGTATTAATAAAAATGGAATTATTTTAAAACAGGCATAGTTGGTTTGTGATGCTCCAAATGTTTTGGCCTACAACTGCCACCAGCCCTAGCCAACGTAGCTAAAGCTGAGGAACCATGGAAATTGTAGGCCAAATCATCTGGAGGACCATGCATTTTTAACCCTGTCTTACAGAATTCTGTAAGACTGAGCAGCAGCTGAGACAAATGAAGGGGGGGAAGGGGAAGGGGGGGAGATCTCAAGAAGAACACATTGAAACAACATGAATGTGTTAGTTTGCTATGAGAACTGAAAGTGGCAGGAAATGAGAAACTTATTTGCAGAAATGACTAAATAACATTCCATAGTTTTAGCGGACTTGATCTGTCATATTATGCTCAACTTGAGTATGTAAAGCAGAATGACATGCTCTTTCTTACCACAAGAGGGTACCCATCTTAGTCCTTTACAGACAGCCAAGAGTTTGTTCCAACTCTAGATCATTCTCATTATTTTATCCTCTTAGAGGAAAACCATAAATGCTGCACACAGTCAAAAGATGCTCCTTGGCTGCAGTTCAGAAGTAAATGGAAAACAGTAAGTCAAACAATGAAACGAGCAGCACATTTCATCAGGCCTTTAACAATATCAGTGGCTCCACAAACAGGGATGGACTTCCTACAGATCATGTCCACAATCAAACAATGTGCTCTTCATGAAGAGCTAAAGTAGTTCTGATGATATTGGTGCTGTGTCCTCTGTTCAAACGTACGCATCCCCTGTCTGAAGTACAGCTTTCTGCCCTTGGCAAGAAAGTGCAAGCAGGTGGCAAGGGAGTGGACCATTACTTTCAACTGCAAAATCGATTTGGTGGCCACTTGGGCATGTGCTTCTAATGCAACAATTTATAAGGGCTTTCCTCAAAAGAGGACACCTTAATAATTTTCAGTAGCTGGATTTGGAAAATGTAAGAAGAGTATTAATCTGAAACACACAATTGATCTGAAATTAGTTATGGTCAGTTGTCTCTGATGTTACTCAAACTTAACTCTCATACAATTGCTTTTAATGAGGTATAGTCATGGCAACTTTTGCTGCACTGTGCTCAACAATTTTTGCATTCTATTTGATTCTGAATTTTGATTTATGATCCTTCATTGTTTTTCTTTTAGCCAAGGCTGTCATCTCATTTTCAAACTGATTTCTGCACCGATAGGAACTGGAAATATGCTTTTCAGAAACGAGAAACTGGGATTCTCAAGACTCAGGGAAGAGCCCGTGAGCCATGCAGGGTATGCCCGATGAAAAATCAACAAGACACTTGTAAAATCATAAAGAAACAGGGGTGATTTTTGTTTTTTGCTTATTAAAGCCTTAACATTTGATTTCATTTGAATAGTCCCACAACACATTAGAATATACAGCACAAGCATGGTCCAAGCTTGACTAAATGTTGAATAAGATGATTGTCAGATTGTCCTTAAATGGAGAACTCATGATGGAATGGTACACTTAGGATCAACAAATAAGCAGGAAAATGCATCTACTATGCAGGCGTCAAGTGTATAACTTACTAAAACACTTTTGTTTATTTCCAGTCTCAACATTTCATATATATATAAACCTGTATTAATTACCAAATCTAAGACTGATTTCCCTTTCCTTAGGTCCGAGCAAAATTATGCTGCCTGCAAAGAATAAGGATGAGTTCATTTCCCATTAAGAGTCAGCAGTGTGCCTGGGAACGCGGTAGT
The DNA here is from genome assembly GCF_004798865.1 of Varanus komodoensis. Taxonomy (NCBI): domain Eukaryota; kingdom Metazoa; phylum Chordata; class Lepidosauria; order Squamata; family Varanidae; genus Varanus; species Varanus komodoensis. The sequence goes on along the minus strand of NW_025335409.1, from coordinate 18,195,545 downwards.
GCTCCGGTTTGATGCGCGCCTTCTTCTCTTGTGGATTGGCATACTTCCACTTCGATGGAGACATCTTCAGCTTTTTCCTCTTCTTGTCTGTGCACCACACTTTCTCACAGTACTCCTCCACTCTCTGAAAATTGCTATAGCCTATTAGCTGCAGGAATTCCTTGTACCACGGCCTTGAGCCCTGCAGGATGCTGCTCTGTGCAGGACATGGCATCTTATGAGACGCATCCTCCTCATAGTCTTTGTTGAATATGTCACTGACGCGTTCTTCTTCCACAACTTCAAGTGTGATTTTTCTTACTGTGTGAATGATGCTGTGTTCCACTGTCTGGCAGAAATATGTCCCAGCATCCATTCTGTGCAGCCTTAAGAATAAGAGGCCAAGATCCACTTTGAGTACTCTGTCATCAGTCTTCACCTGAGTGCAAGGCAAAGGAGAAAATGTATTATCCAGTGAACATAAAACAAGCATGCAATAAATCATAAGAACATTAACTATAATATGAATAGTCAACGAATGATAGATGGGGGAAGTCAGTGGTGAATCAGTCAAAGAGGAATTTAAAATGTTGGAAAAGGATCACAAAATTGCATAGCTGGATTTCTGGTGGAGGGCCTGAAAAGTGTACCAAGGGGCATTCCAGGGGTAAAACTTGGCAATCTTTTAAACATAATTCAGTATAGTTCATTGCAAACTTCTTGTGGCACAATCCAGGCAAGAACTAAATATTTTACTATATCACTCTTTTAAGTTAAGCAAGTTAAGCTTAACCTTTCCCCTGAAATTGGTGGAACTTAGGGGGAAGGCAGCAGTGATCACAACTGAAGCAAGTGTCAGAATGGGGTCAGTTTCAGTTCTGTATGAAAACTAAGGGATAGGATTGAACACCCAGCTTGAGTGGGTGTGAGCAGGATACCCCTCCTGAGCCTCCACTTGCCCACTGCTCTGATTGGCAGTTCCCTGAGCTGGGAGAAAAGTTGTTGGAATGGAACACATTGGGTTCCTCCCCACCCATTTTTCTCCTTGTTTGGATGGCATGAAAGGCAATAACCACTGCTAAGAGGAACATAATGCATGAGAAGTGGTTCTGCAGAGAAAGGCTCTGGTGAAATATATATACTGGGCACAGCATATTTAGTGCATTGGTACTTTGGGGTTTTGGAATTTAGCACAATTGCAAGGGAATTCATTGCACCACAGGAGTTACCTCTACTATCCCAGAATATAACTCAGTTTCTTATTCTTCTCAGTGCTTTATCCTTTGCATTTCACTATGTTCATGAAGTTTAGGATAGATGTGGGCATCATATGAACTAGCCACATGGCTCTCAAATTAACTCCTAAACTGCTTGCTCAGTGTCGGTGCAGACAATATGCTTGCAGTGAGGATGTCCTAACTGCTATTAGAAATCATGGCTAGTGCAAAGGGGGACTCCCACCAAGCAACTGTCAATGGGGAAATAAAACAAAGCTCTTTATCAAAACAAGGTTGGCTTCATAAGGCCCAGGTTATTCATGTGGAATGTATGATGTGCACTTATACCGAGTCAGGCATGGGTCCACCTGACTCAGTACAGACTCTCACAGGCAAAAACTTGCCCCCTGTTTCAGGCAGGCAGGAGGCTTCATGGGTTTCCCAGACCTACTGGAACCTTCTGCATGCAAAGCTGGTGCTTTGCCCATGACCTACAGCTCCTCTAGGCTGTGCAAAGGCCAAATATGCTTTTTGGAGCCAGAGGGCTGTAACCAATGTGTATACCACCTTCCAAGTGAATTGCGATTCAAGCAGGTAACTGTCACCCTTTATTTGGAACGGATGGGTTATGCTAGTGTTTCCTATAATGTAACAAGCATAATTGTAGGCCCTGCTTTAAAAAAGAACTTTTGGAGCTTATCAAAGCTTTCCAATTTGACAGGTGAAATTTCCTAGTACCTGAATTATTCTCCAACTTTGACTAAAGCAGATTTGGAAAATAACTGCTAACTTCTCCTGTGTGGAAGCTGTTCCATTAGCTGCCAAAATGATGGTAGGGGATGGCCTGCTGGTCCTCACCAGGCGAAAGCCCTCCCTCCTTCCCTGCATTGGGTCACTCCAGAGCCCTTCCCCACCCACTGTACTACAGTACAAGCTCCCAGAGTGTCTACATGTTTGCATGGGGGGGGGGGGGCGGTGGTTGTGGAGAAAACCCCAAACGGAAATGTGCATGTAGTTTTTCAGAACAAAATTGTGCATTTTGGGGAAAAATATTCAGGTAATTTCCAGGTTAATCTGAAGCTAGTCTGGAGAAGCTGTCCCTATCTAAGAAGGGTGGATAAATCTTTTCTGATCACCATGTGCATAACTCATCTGTCCAAGAATGTACTAACCATGCCTAAGAAGGGAATACTATGGTTGTATTACCTAACAAATCAAATAATTAATACCAAAATAAGCTCATTTTGGAGCCAATTGGAGATTGCATATGGTGATTCTTGAAAGATTTGTTTAACCATATAATGATTTACAGACAGGAATGGCAGAATCTTGAAGCTCAATATTGCTAAGAATTTTAGTTTTCCACATGGAAGTCTATATCATCTATACAAGCTTTACAACCATGCACAGCACCATGCACATAAATGTGCACATATTTTTGTGCACATTTTTCAAGTGTGCTTTTCAGAGTACATTTTGTACACAGTTTTCCTTGCACATCTTTCAAAAGTTCACATACTGCTGAATGACATTCATACAGAAGCATATATGAAATAGATTCAAGGACCTGGGCAAGAAAGGTTTTACACTTGAATTCAATGAAAAAGTACCTCTTCCTTCTGGGTTTCATGTGCTCTCTGTACAAACCAGATCACTTTAGCCTGCAAGGTCCTTGGGATACATTCCAGGAGAGTGCTATTGTATTCTATTCCATATACCAAACGCTCTTCAGTCTTATCCAGGGCTTCTCCTGTAAAGGAGGAAGTGCACTAAAATCTCAGAGAAGTGTAATTTCCAGGGTGGATTTCTGCTTTTAAAATAGGCTGTGATTGCATAAATCTATATACCTGTACCTTGGTCTGTGGGCCTATCTATCTACCATCACTCCCTCCCTCCCTCCCTCCCTCTTCAGTCTCAGACCTGCAAGTTGTACAAATTTCCTGGGCTTAAAAACAACCACCACCACCACCATGTATATCACAGTCTGTGTAATAACAAGAGGAAGGAAATGCTAAATTGTGTTCTCCTGGCAACCTTTTCCAAAATTCATATTTGATGAGCTGATAAACCAACCAAGCCTTATGACATAAGGCTCCAACCTATTCTTCTTAATATCCACTCTGTGAAGTACAGCATTTATTCTACACTCCACAATTTGCACATATCTTAATGTCAACCTGATGGATAGTATTTGTCAGAACAGATACATTTCCAAAAGAAATCAGACATTGTATGCAGCACATTGGTGAGAAGAATGCAAAAACCAAAACCAAAACAAAAACAAGAAAACAAAAACAAAAACAAAACCCCCAATTCACACAAAATGTGTTAGAAATATGCAGATTGCAATTTTCAGTGTGTGCACCGTCCATATCTAATGACTGTTTGACTGGCTCAAATAAGACAGAGATCTTCTAGCATTGTGTCAAACACAGCTGGGATCTTGAGACATTAGCTACATGAGTCTTACCATCAATCAATCAATCAATCAATCAATCACACAACCATTGCAATAAGCTTTTTCGAGTATTCCACGGAGCTGTAGAATAGTCAATTCAGAACAACAGTGGGGCTGTGATGGAAATGGAAAAGCTCCATGACACTCCTTAATGTAACTAAAGTGTGCAGATGACCGATAATCTTCAGCCAAATGAAACTGTTCCATAAAAGACACCTGCTCCTAGAGCATGCTGCATTTGTCACTACAGAAAATCATCCCTCTTTCTAGTGCCTCTCCACCCATTGTCCAACAAAACAGATAGCTATCTTTATCACCCAGGGTTTCACCATAATGCCAAGATCACACACACACTTACCTGCCAGTCTCAGGAGAGCACAGAAGAGAAGAAAGGAGACGTATGGCTTAACAGTTGTCTCATGAATCAATTTCTCTAGGGCCAATTTCTTTAGGATCAATTTTTGTAGGATCACACCCTTTTTAAAAAGGTAAGCATCATCTTTTGGCTTGCTCCCTTATTTAAGAACATTGCAGTCCTACTGAGCACAACAAGGGCCTCTCATTTGGAACTACAGTTCCATTGAATAACCCAGAAAGCCATCTGAATGTTCCCTAGTAGGCTATCTGAAAAATATAAATTCTTTCTCCTGATATTGTAGGTAGAATGGAGGTTTATCCATAGTCAATACTTTTCAATCAACCAAGATGCTCAAATGTTTCCATCTGTAAGTTGAACTTTCACGCTCATGGGTGAAACAAAGTTAGGGTTCATATGCCTGGCTCCAGATCACATGCCTGGGCTTCCAGCTTTGGTGGATCAAGACTTCAGTGAATGTAACTCAGGAAATGATTTTGTTGTCCTGAGGCCAGACTTTATTCATCTGTTGATCTTTACAGAATGAGAAAGTGTGCCAAAACATTGTGTAGCCCCTTACAAACTGTAAAACATGTACCAAATGGATGAAGTTTCTTTGTTGAAGTCCATCTCTCAATGCACCACTTTTGGCTTCAGATCTGTGATTGTATTACATAGAAACATAGAAACAGAGCGAGTCAGAAGGGGCCTCCCGGGCCATCTAGTCTGATCTCCGGCACCAGCATATGTTTTTGTACAACAATACGAGGTGTGTGTGGGGAGGGCGAATGTCTTTTGTCCCCATTTTGTGATCTGAATCTGACACAAAAGTATAAGGGGAATAGCATGATGAACTCTTTCTTTTTTAAACATTGGAAATCTACCACTTTGTCATCCAAAGGTCCCTTGAGTGGCTTACAATCCTATCTAAAGTTTTAATGCATGCTATTTTACAATTAAGTCTAACAATATGTTATATATCTTCTGTCAATGTTCATCAACCAGCTCTTCAGATAACTGTGCTGAAAAGCTGAACAGTAAAGAATTTCCTCACATCACAGGACAGATGTGAAAACTGTTTGCTTTGTGAAGTATTTCCTTTCCAAATTCTAATCTGCTCTGCAGGAAACCATGATTTCATCAAGTAGGATTTTTTTCTGGCAAGATATCTAGTGGAGAGGGAGGGAGAAAGAGAACATGCTCCTCCTTTAGATTTTTTGGACCAGATCTGAAAAATAATGACTTAATAATGACAAAATAATTCTAGAAAAGGAAATGAGGAAGTTCCGATTCTTATCAGGATGTCCCTGTGCTGATAAGAGTAAGTTTAATCCTTCATTATCCCCAGTGTTATTGATAATTCCCCCTTGCATAGATATGAGGCTGGGAAGGTAACAGTAAAATTAAAGCTGAGAAAAGAATGATTAAACTTTCTCTCCCTTTGTGTGGGATTCCCAAGAAGAACCAGATTCCTCCAAAAAAGTGTTTTAAAAAGGCAGGGATGAGGGAAAATATAGCTGCAATTAGCTGCTATGTGATTTATGTATTGTCCTGCTGAATTCTGTGAGTTTCAGGCAGTGATTCATTTAATGCAGGTTCAAAAAATCTTTTGCTTAAGAATTCAACATTGTAAATGGTTGACCCTGACATCCCTTTTGAAATGTCACTTCATATCTTAGAACAGGGCTGGGCAACTTGTGGCCCTCCAGCTATTTTGGGCTAAAACACCCATCAGCCATAGCCAATGGTGAGGGTTGATGAAAGTTGCATGCCAAAACAACTGGAGGAACATGCACTGTCCATCTCAGACCCAGAATGTGAAAACAACTGGAACGGAGACAAGGCAAGGGGGTAGGCCTAGGAGTCCAAATAGAGATGATTGGAGCAGGGAGGACTGCTGGAAATTGTGGGAAATGACAAAGATTTCTGTGTAGACAGATGAGAAATGTGGTCCCTGGAGAGAGCAGCAGGCAGATTTGAAGATGAAGTTGATAGAAATCCTCAAACAGCTTCGAGACAAACACAAGAAGGGCTGCATTTAGTGCTTGTCCAGGCAAGGAACCAGGCCAAACTGGATATACAGACTAGTCATAAAGAGGAGGATCCAATGAGACATGCACATACGCTTTCTCTCCTCCGAAGCTTCCCATGGCTGAATACAAGGGAAACCTGCATCAGGCCTCAATATTCAAGTCACAGCAGATCTTTCTGACATAAAAGCCCTATGCACATGTTACTCATACGCTGGAAGAGGAGGGCTGAGTTCCTGGCTTCTCCTCAGGATTGCCCTGATATGCTAGTTTTGTCTCCACCCCATGGCGTCCTCCCATGATGAGCACAGAAGTCTAACCAGGGGGCAGCTGTTATGTAATGGGGCTTCACATGACGACTCTGGTCTTCATGGACTCCGATTCATAAGTCACTTAAACCAATGAACCCAGCATTCAGAAGATACTCTTTTTTACAAATTCAGCACTTTCATGGAATGTTGCAAACGCTAACCAAAGGCTTCACTTAATCTTTGTTAGAGATATCTCTGTGCTTGAGCAGTTCCATGAATCCAAGTCTCAGGTTTCTGTATTGATGTATAAATGTATTAATGAAGATACCTGTCAAGAACATAAACCTAAGTAATTCACCATTAGCATAGTGTGGGATGACTATAAAGTTTGCAGGACTTCTTAGTATAATATGCATTGTTAAACTCTATGTATTGACCTCCTAAAATATTCTTATTGGATAGCATAAGAATTACCGAGAAATTGCTGGCCAAAGCACTGCTGAGCTGCATTTCCATGACGGATATCTTGTCTGCGGAAGCGTCTGGGGAAAAGAAGAATTGTTAAAAAGGCAGATACTCAAGCTTGTGAACAGGCTAAAAGCTTTCTCCCTGATATCTGGTTTTTGAGGGAGAGGGACTTTCTCCTCCCCCTTCTTTCTCTGCTTCATCACTATTCTTAGGTATAGAGAAACTCTGGGAGCACCTACAGACCTTGCAGCCTGAATGCGACAAGCCAGGCCTAGCTATGCCATCCTGATGAGGTGAAGGCCTTAGGCTGCCTCAGCTTTAGAGGGAAGGAGCACTCCGATGGTGATGGGATACCGATCTACACCTGCACGAAAGCGGCCAATTTCTTTATTGTGCAGGCAAGACATTCTGCAATAGCAAATGCCATCTGTGGGATAAAATAGGGTAATGGATGACTTTGTTAAATAACAGGTGCATTTTGCTGCTTAACTTTTTCATTTGGACAATGACCAAGCTAACAGACCCAGGGCCAAGTGACCCATTCTGCAAATGACATTGCTGTAGTTGAAACTGTTGTGCTTTACTTTTGAGTCAGCATGTACTCTGGATCTGGATGGGGATGGTATAAGCTTCCCCCTGCCCATTTTTCCCTGAAATTCCACTCCTTCCATGTGGGGGTTAAAACAATGGAGAAAGCCTCTATTGATTCCAGTGGAGACCCCCCTTTTTACACCCCATCTTATTTATTTGATTTTTATGCCACCCCATTAGCCATAGGCTCTCTGGACAGCCCACAACATATGTGAGATAATTAAACAAAACCAATAATAACAACAAACAATGATGATAATGATAATAATACCAATATATATAATAATGTGGAGTAGGGACAAATGTTAAGAGAAAAGGGCAGGGGAAAGTTTAAACCCTCTCCTCCTAGACTGCCATTACTCCAATCTGAATTGGGACCACACATCTTTACACAAGAGTAAATGACTATAGCAGGCTACTGTTGTGTGGCACGCACCAATGTGAAGAACAGAATGGGAGGGCTCACATAACACAAGAAGCCATTCTATCTCCAGTGTGCCCATCAGGTGACTGGCACATCTGAGCAAAGGTGGGAGCCTAGAGCTAGGACCCCTGCCTGGCAGCCATGGCAACGTGGGGGCCCTCTGACAGCTCAATCTATTTGAAAGTCACTGGGTTTGAGAAGGTGTGGTTGGTGCATTTTGTCCTATTGTAGCCTCCTTCCTATCACAGCAATGTTCATCTAGTTTTTGGGAAGAACTTTGCCATGATAGAATGAGGATGTATATCTTGTGGACCACATGGATTTGTCTTTCCCTTTTACAAAGAAAATAAAATGGGCTTAATTAAATAAACCCCAGAGTTGGAAGTATGTATTCTATCTTAAGAACTAAATTGAAATATATTCTGAATTCAGAAATACCAAATCAGTGTTTGTTTTTTTCCAAGCAAAGAAAGCAACCTTGACATGAAATGATGTTGGAAATCTTATCAACCTGCTTGCTGGATTGTTCCCACATGTTTTGGTGTATAAAACGTATATATGATTAGATGAGCATTTAATTTGCAATAAAAACAGACTACTCGATTAATGGGCACACAGGAGGGAACAATTCTTCATTTGCCCAAGTCCATATGGGGCAATACATTTTTTAATCACTTCCATGAGCAGCAGCCAAAATCTATTTTCTTTAAGCATGGGAATAATCTCAAGTTATTCTATTGGGAGTATTTGTATGAATGATGCTTAGCGAATGTGACATCAAGTACAGAAATGTTTAGAAGATTCCCATTTTGGCTCCTACATTTAAACAGAATGAATGTGCTGGCAAATGGTATTCAAGAGAGCATCCCCTAATTTCTCATGCTAGTTTGGCCAAAAGATGAGCATTACTTGAAGTTCTGTTTCATGCTTTTCCACATATCTCAACCTCAGGGGACTGAGTCTCTAAAGCCTGATGACAGTATTATCCCATATAGAATCCAGCTGCATGCAAGTCTATTTGATTGACAAAATCACGTTTCTGGCTCTCTCTTTTGGGGAAAAATAGGACTGCCCATCCTGCCATTTCTCAAAATCCTGAAGATAGTTTGACTGTCTATCCTGATAGAAGCTACTCTAATTTTCAATAAAGTTTAGTTGTGAATAATTTCCTCCAGAATGCACTTTGCATACTATCACAGTATTTCTTTAATTTGATGTTAAAGCTTCCCGTCCTCTCGAGGCTAGGTCTAGAGTGCCTCTACTTGGTGTTGGGTGACCAAGACAGATTGGGGATTCTGTTGGTGTACCGTGCACCCTTCTGCCCAACAGACTCCCTATCTGAGCAGGGGTAGGGGGCACTGCTTTGCAGTGGTTCCACTCCTATCTCAATGGCCGATTCCAGAAGGTGGTGCTGGGGGACTATGGCTCTGTGCCATGGCAGCTATGCCATGGAGTTCCGCAGGGATCCATTTTGTCCCCCATGCTATTAACATCTACATGAAACCTCTGGAAGAGGTCATCAGGAAGTGTGGGCTGCGGAATCATTAGTACGCTGATGATACCCAGCTCTACCTCTCTTTTTCAACTAATCCAGGTGAGGCAGTGGCTGTACTGAACTGGTGCCTGGCCAAGGTAATGGGCTGGATGAGGGCCAATAAACTGAAGCTCAATCCAGACAAGATGGAGGTCCTGTTAGTAGGCAGGTTGGGCTTTGGGGTGGGGGACTTTGACCTTGTTCTGAATGGGGTTGCACTCCCTCTTAAGGACAGGGTCCACAGCTTGGGAGTGCTCCTCGACTCAGAGCTATCATTGGAAGCTCAAGTAACAGTGATGACGAGGAGCGCTTTCCTTCAGCTTCGGCTGATCCATCAGCTGCGTCCCTGCCTGGAGAACGATTGCCTGGCGATGGTGACACACACATTGGTTACTTCCCGATTAGACTTCTGTAACGCACTTTATGTGGGGCTGACCTTGAAGATGGTCCGGATACTTCAGATGGTGCAAAATGGAGCTGCCAGGTTGCTGACAGGGACTGGGCGTTATGTGACCCCAGTCCTCTGTCAGCTCCACTGGCTCCCCATTCAAGTCTGGGTCCAAGTCACCTACAAAGTCCTGAATGGCTTGGGACCTGGTTACCTAAAGGAGCACTTGCATCCATATATTCCCTCCCACCCCTTGAGATCTGCGGCAGAGGCCCTTCTCTGGGAACCTTCCGTGAAAGATATTAGGAGGGTGAGTACCCAGGGGAGGGCTTTCTCTGCGGTGGTGCCCAACTTATGGAACATGCTCCCCAGAGAGGTCTGCCTGGCACCTTTTTATTTAAACATTATTTAAATTGTTAATGTTATTTATTGATTTTAAAATTTCGCCAGGATGTCTCCACTATTTTATGCATTTGTATGATGGAATTTATTTATGATTGGAAGCTGCCCCAAGGCTTATGCAAAGGGAGCAGCATATAAGTTGTCTAAATAAATAATTAAATGTTGTATAAACACCTAAACCTGCCCATGCAGCCTTGCCCATCCCATCCTAGTATACTTTCCTGAAAACTATTTCTGCCAAATCCAGACTTTCCAAATAGCCTTAACATGTTATGGCTATGATTAATTAGCAAAAATAGGGGGCTTTTGTGGAAACTATCTTGTATTGTTAAGCAAACAAATGAAGACAGTCCCTTTGATACAGAAGATGCATTGCACTATTTTGATAAGAGCCACCTTTGCATATTTTTCAAAGGTTTGGGAGCTGTGTCACTATGAAATGGAATGGCCCATCATGTGCCACCTGTGAGCTCCCCAAAGGCATCCAGTGAGTTGCGGCTGGAGACAGAGTGCTCCATTAGATGGGATTTAGAGTGGATCACTGGATCATGCAGGCTGATTCTAAGGTACTTGTGGCACCCGTTGTTCCAAAAGAGTGCAGGGCACACAGAGCAAATGCTATTTGAATGAACCCTATTTGGAGAAGCTTTGCTGACAGTAAGTTGTAAGCATAAAAATCTTGCAATCTGAGCAAAGTATCCAACACAACTATCTGTCAGGTCTATGATGCATTGTCACATTATTTCTGGGAATCCATCCCTGGACATCTCCTACTGCTGTGCAACCAAATGGGGCCCTCAGTCTGAAGTTGTCCATCCTGATGTATCAGTACATAATCTGTCCTACAGATCATTGCACTGGATGATTTATTCAGTTAGTTTTTTGCTGCTGCACCACCAAATTTGGTGACAGAGGTGGGTGGGGGCTGCACAAGAGAATGGGGGGGGGGGGCACATGCAGCCCACATATGCATCCTTCTGTCACACATTTAAAACTCACAGAAATCTTGTGAGGTAGATCAAGTCTGAAAATTGTCAGAGCATTGCTTCAGTTTCCACACTCAAATCCATTACCTAAGGAAGAATGCCTCTCAGCCACCCAATCTACTTTGAAAGCATTTCTGGCTGAAGATAGATGCAATATTAAAAAATTATAATGTTAAGTATTTGGAACAAGAGCACCTCTCAACACAAATTTAAAAAACACACTTGCAGTATTGCAGGAAGGCAGATTTAGCAAAATAAACCAAGTATATGTGTACTTTATTTTAGTAGTTGCAAAAATTCAAGAGCATTCTAAGTCCAGGTCTGCCACTCATCACTACAATCAAATATATTGAGGAATTTGAAATAATTTGTTAAGAAATATGAAATTCTATGAGAAGGCAGGGCTGACAGAACTTAGAAAATTGTTGGTGAACAGGTTAATCAAATGTTATCTCCAAAGTAAACAAGAAATGCTGCAAAGCCAACTTTCTTATTCAACACTTCCAAGTCAAAGACACGGTTAAACAGCAGTTTTCAAAATAATGTTCACAGAAAACTCTGGTTTTGAAATATTGATTCAATCAAATAAGTCAGAGGGAATATTGAGTGGCATGTATAAAATGATTGTTAAAACTGAATAATTTAAAAGGTAGTATCAGGCAGAGTGGGAAAATATCCATTCTAGATAAGATCAACAGATATATGGAAATGGCTATAGATTAAGGTACATTTAAAAAAATTATATTTTAATCTTAAATATTTTTTCCAAGATGAAACAGGCAATATTTGAGTCTTCTGGAGTAAACTTTGTGCTGTTTTGAGGGATGTGTTAGAGTGGAGGCTGGACAAAAGCAGATAGAATTTGTATCTTTCAGTAAACATCAGAAATTTGTAAACATCAGAAGTTATCAGCTATTTTTCCCAGCAGAAATTAAAGACATGGCAGGATGGCACATACATCAGAACAACGGGTGCTTTGTTTTTGTTTTATATTAACAATCTGGTACTTGAGAAGGATGTTGAACTGTCTGTGCATTACATGTAACAGCAGCTTGTATACACTTTGCTTATTACTGGAAGAAAAGGCATCCAGTGCCTTATGGAGTAGACGAATAGGTTGTGGGACATGGTGTAAGTTATTAAGTTAACTAACACTGTTAGAGTGTGGGAAAGGAAACAACAAGAACACATATCCTTGGAAAAAGGGGTCTGTTTATTCTCTTTTCAATTTGTAAAGGCAAAGGTTTTCCCGTAACATTAAAGTCCAGTCGTGTCTGACTCTTGGGGGGCATTACTCATCTCCATTTCCTAGCTGAGGGAGCCAGAGATTGTCCACAGACAGTTTCTGTGGTCATGTGGCCAACATGACTAAACACCGAGGTGCACAGAATGCTGTTACCTTCCCACCGAAGTGGTACCTTTTTATCTACTTGCATTTGCATGCTTTTGAACTGCAAGGTTGGCAGGAGCTGGGACGAAGCAACAGGAACTCACCCCGTTGTGCAGATTCGAACTGGTGGCCTTTCGATCAACCAGCCCAGCAGCTCAGCAGTTTAAACCACTGTGCATCGCATCCCTCTAGTCTTCAATTTGTAGGATCATATTAATTCATGGGCAATGCTAAGTAGGATATCATGCAAGTTACCTACTTTATTTACAAGGTATTTTCTTTTATTCATTTGTGTAATAAATCCATTCTATAACCCTTACAAAGATTCTCACAGTATCCATATTTATCTACTTGTATTTTGAACATATTATGGTTTCATTGAAGTTGTAGAATGGTTTTAATAACTTATTATAATTCTAAATAATGAGGAGAGTGAGAGAGTGAGAGAAAGCTTTCAGTGTGTTCTTTAGAATCTATCTTCAAAGATGGACAATCAGACAACCCAGCAAATTGAACTTTGACTGAAGTCCTTCTGTCATGTCCCAGCCTGCTGGGATGTTTCCTTCTATCCAGCTCATCATGACTTCAGCTTCTTTGTTTTACTTGGGAAAGCTAACAAAGGGTGCTTGAGCCTTCCCTATTAGGAGACAGTCATGGGCTGGAGAAAGAAGCAGTGAAAATGAAAAGCCAAGGGAGCAGGCTAAGGCAAGGCTGAACAGCTACTGCCAGTGTTGGTGAAATGACCAAAGCAGGTGAGAGAGAGTGGATTCCTGATCCTTTATTTCCCTACTAAAAGCAGCGATGGGGCAGCAAGGTGGTGGTGGTGAAGAACTGGATTGCAACTATGGAACTTGGGAAGAGGATATCGATTCCCATCACAACCATAGTCTAAATTGTCATGCAAGCTCTTTATCCTGCTAAGGATAACATACAAATGTGAACCCATTTCTTTCAGTGGTACTGCCCCAATCCAATCTCTTTCCCCAGCGGGTGCTTTTAAACAGGAAAGAGAGAGAAAAGAGGGAGGGAGGAAAGTCTGGGAGATCCCAGACTTCTTATCCATTTCGTTTCACCCCTAGATTTTGCATCTGAAGGTGGGCTTGAATTCCTGAGCAATCTTTGACTGCCTGCCTCTAACTGACAAAGAACTTTGGATTATGACTTTCCTTCTTCTATAATAAGAAATGCCTCATGGTCAAATACCTAAACCAGTTCAAGCGGATCAATGCACACTGGCATTTGTTTTCCTGAGCAGCTACCCTTTATACATTTATTATTCATTATATTACAACCACTGAAAGATGTTTTGAAAAAAAGAACCAGGGAAAAATGGGTAAAACTGGTACAGCCCATCTGAGTGCAGAAGAAAGAAGACCATAATCAAATATTCCACACATCACAGTATGCTAATATGCTAGTTTCAATCCTTTGAAGCTATGCGAATAAAACATTGGGTAATTTTCCTATACAATAGAATAACAGAATCAAAGAATTGGGAGGTGTTTATAGGTCATCTTCCCTCTTGATACAGGAAATCCAGAGCTAGATCATCCCAAATGGATTGCTGTCCTGCCTCTGCTTGAAGACCTCCAGGGAGGAAAAGAATTATGGCGGCCATGGACTCTTCCTGATTCTGGAAGAAATGGAACCTTCTAGTACAGAAAAGCCTATGTACCATTTGATTTGGATATGAGAGAAGTTTCTCACCTCTTTGCCTGTGTGCCTGTTGGGTAGTATCTGGAACAGGAGATCCCGTCCCAAGCGCAGTAAGGATCTCTTGCTAGGCAGCAGTCAGCACAGGCTGTTCCGTACATGTCACACTGATGGAACTTTACTTGTGCAATGGCAGACTCCGATCCAACATAAATTTGTTGCTGAAAGGAACACACCAAATACTTCAGTACAACCATCTACTCCTAACTAAGAGGATCCTTTGCTTCAAACAGAGTGGTAGGAGACTGTATTCCATCAATATGTATACAAGCTGGTATCCCTTGCAGTTCTATCGTGTACTGGACAATGACCACGAAACAAAGCTTGTTAGGTCACCAGTTTGCTTGGGAGAAGCATTGCCTCCCCCACCTGTAACTTAGCTCAGGTGTTGCGAACCAAGTAGGGAGCAAGTGCTGTGTTTCCTGTTGTCCTATGTAGGAATTTAATATACACTAGAAGAAGCCTACATGCGTTTAACCTGATCAAAGTTGGACACCTTTAGAAAGTGAAAGTACACAAAAAGTGGAAGAAGTGACTCCAAGAACAGAGGACAACTGAGTCAGGCAAAACTAGTTGAACCAATAAACACCATGGAGTTAGGGAAAAATAAGATTTATGGCAGACCATGCAGAGGTATGTCATCTAATAGTTAAAACTGGCGCATGCATGTAATAACAGTGCAACCATGCTGATGTGCAAATGTGTTTCTTTTTTCAATGGGCAAAGGTCACATGAAGGAGAGGTATGGGCAGATGTGAAGGGATGGGACTAAAAGTCTACAGTACCCAATTGCACCAGATCGTATGTTCATGTCTAAAACTACAGAAGGGTAGGGAAACTAATTAGGTCGATTTCTTCCAGCATCATCTCTAACAGAAAGCTTTAACTGGTGATGTGAGTGAGCTGTGCTCTTGTAAGCTGATAAACTGTATCCTCATCTTCTGCTCTAAACTTTTTAACAAGAACCATGATATGATCTTCCTTCTATTTCATTACATTTGTACATCCTTCAGTACTTTTGTCAGTAAAACCTATTAAATGCAGCTGATACCTCCCAGGGAGACTTCCATTTTGTGATCAAGCTAGAATGTGACAGAACCATGGAAAATGGCTCTTTATGGTATATGATATGGGTGTATATGAGTTGTAAGCTTGAGTGGGAGAATTGGAAAATCTCTGCAGAGGTCTAGACTCACACATCCTTTTGTTATGCAAACTGCAAGCAATAGCAGCAGTAATGTTCCAGTTCCCAGGGATGGAATAGTTTGCTAGTTACATCTTGATACATGGTAAGTCTTGAGGAATCTTCTGTATGCAAGGAGCAATCAAAACATGAGGCAGACCTATCTCCACCCAGCAAGGGATGAGATAATCCAGCCGACTGTGTGAAGAGATACAGCCATTTTGAGGCTACCTGAGTTGATCTACGCTTTAGACTTTCAGAGCTAGTGATAGTTTGGGCTGCTGGCAGCCTCCATGGGGTCCTGGGGTGGAAATAATGCATGCTGACCATGGATTGCAGCACTCAGTGCATCCCTTTACTAGTGTACTTTGGAAATAAACCCAAATATTACAAGATGCCAGCAAGAAGCCTTCAGTAATCTCTTCCCAAAGGGAACCAAACCAGGTTAAATCTGTCGTGCCTTTGGAATTTCTTAGCACTCCAAGAAATGAGGCTTGCATAATAGTACTTTAGATACAGCATATATTGAGTCTGACCATTTTGCCTTGAAGTGCTTAAATCCCTATGCTTTTTCAGACAGTCATGTTCCATTTACAAGCAACTGCCTTTTCATAAAGTTCCCATTTTGTTCATGAATCAGGAAGATGGCTTGCTTACTTCTTGGTTGATGGTAATATACAGTAGGCCAGAGCCTCTAAAACAGCTTGAAACTAGCTTTGTGTGTGTAGAGAAATAGATCAGAAAGAACTGGAGCATGAGTATGCATTGATATTTAAAATTCTAGACATCACTCAGGGAAAACTAATTTTATATGGCATATTTGGTTGCACAACAGTAGCAAAGTTATTTTATAGAATGCTACTTCCTCTGAAGTAGAGGAAAAAGCAACAGCCATGAGTACATGAGAAAAAAATATATGGGGAGCAGGAGGAAAAGAAACAAATAAGACTGAAGTATATTTTGCATCACATTGCAAATCTTCCTAAAGCATCTTTATAATTTGTGTAAATATTTCAATCCTTATTTTATTTAATGAAATTAAACTGATTTTAATAAGACATAGTGACAGATACTTTGAGAACTGCATCCTTCGTAACATCATTTAACAGGGCAATCCTATGTGTATTTTACTCCAAAGTATATCCCACTGTATTCAGTGGTATTTACTCCCATGTAAATATGCATACACTTCTGTTTTTAAAATTTAGTTGCAGTCTCTAAGTCAGCCTTCCTCAGCCTGCATGTTTGGCTTACATTCTGAACCACTGGCCATACTGGCTGGGCCTGATGTGAGTTGAAGTCCAAAACATTGGGAGGGCACCAGGGTAGGAAATGTTGCTTTACAAGCAAAAATGCAAGGTTTTGGCCAGAATAAAACAATTACAGGGAGCCTTTGTGTTCTGGCTCGCAGAAGTAGGTCATCTGAAGGTGGAAAGCTCTGCCTTTCAAAGCTAGA
This sequence comes from Varanus komodoensis, assembly GCF_004798865.1. NCBI lineage: Eukaryota > Metazoa > Chordata > Lepidosauria > Squamata > Varanidae > Varanus > Varanus komodoensis. The sequence continues at coordinate 18,178,720 of NW_025335409.1, read as the reverse complement.
TGATGGAAATGCAGCCAAATCTTTTTTCAGTCTGCAGAGGCATGGTTGAAAGCTTCTCATATTGAACCCCTTGTCCTCTATGCTGTTGCTACAGGTCCAGGAGCTCTGGCAAAATATGACAACCAGAATCTGAGTTGTGTCAGAGTCACCTTGAGATTGTGTCAAAAACAACAACCCTGATGGTTGTAAATGAGTGAATGTTACATCCTCTTATATCCTCACTTGCAGATTGCTAATGTGGATCCTTTAGATTTCTGGACTGCAGTTTCTATAATCATTGTCTGTTGGCAGTGCTGGCTGGGGTTGTTGGGAGTTGTCATCCAAAACATCTCATGGGCACCAGGTGAAGGAAGGTTGATGTAACACAATTCTAGACGTAAAATATCCAACCCAAAGGAAGAAAGGGAGGCAGGGTTTATATAAAGAAGATAATGCAGAAGAGGAGAATGGGGATTGAATATGCAATGAAAAGGTAGAGGGGAAAACTCCTTACAGGGAATCACATTCAAGACTTAAGGGATCCAGAATGACTTGGCCTCAGAAGGCAGGCTGCTGGTAGTGGGCTAAACCTTGAGGAAGGAATCTCAAAATAGAACTGTGGATGTGTAAGAGGCAGTTTCTGGAATCTCAGCATAAGATACTTTGACTATCTCAAGCTGGCACTTTTTCCTCCAGCAATTTTGCCAGCTGTGATGGTTGGACTCTCTAGGTTTGTTTTGTCATTGGCTCCCACCTTTCTAATATTCCTTTGAAAACTTTCAGGGAGGACTCAGGGATTTTCTGACACATGAGACTCCCATGACTGAGGGCTTGTCTGAAGAAAATAACCCTTATATGTGGAAAACTTGACATGGTGGGCATGTCGTGAACGGAGCTGGCTGGAGCCAGGGGTCAGACTAGATGGCCTGGGAGGCCCCTCCTGACTAGCTCTGTTTCTATGTGTCTATGTTAGCCTTCTCCTTAAAATGCTGGTTTTGTATGTGACAAAATGTTTGCATGGACAAGTATCCACCATGGGATAGAGGCTTATCCCCACTGTAAGAAAGGCCTTAAGCATTTGTGAACAACCATAATATATTCCATTTGCATTACCTAATTAATATTTGCTGGGGATGGGGAAGAATTTCATTCAGTTCACATTTGTAGTGAACTTGCAAAATTTGCACTTCCTAATCAATATGTGAAAAGCAGTTTATTCTTCAGCATTTGCACTCCTCTAGATCCGTTCTCCAAACAACAATAAAAGCACAATTAGAATGTGCATATTAGTAGAAAGTGCTCATGCAAAATATGTATATTTGGAGAAAGTGCACACAAAAATGTGTACATTAGAAGTGGTGAAACATACCAAAACAAATTATACAAGGGAAAATATGTGTACATTAGATAATCATGCATGTAAAAATTCACATAGTAGGAGAAATGTGGAAATGCATAAGAAATTTCAGCAGCTTTTTGTTAAGGTTGAAAATTAATGAGAAAATAGGACTAAAGACCAGGAAGATGAGAAACTGGAAAACTGCCCCCCCCCCCACAGAAAATGGATTGATTCATCCATCTGGACTGTTAGCCTTTTAGCTTCTTTCAGGCTTTTTACAGGCATATCACTAGAGCACGACCCTTGAAATGCACTTCAAATTTTGCTTCAGATGTAAATCAGTGGCATATGCAATCAAACTTCAGAGTAAAGCCATATAATCGTTGACTCAGGACAACACTCACCCTTTTGGATGAAATTTCCATGGATATAACAGGAACTGGCACCTGGAAATAAAGAGCGTTTTCTTTGATTTAGGAAACAGATTGCCTCTGTAGTTACAATTCAAGGAGGTGGTGATGATGGAGGACACACAAATGTTATTTGTATTCATTCAACAAACACTGCCTGATACTCTGTCACACAAAATGCCATCTTTCTGGTTCTCAAAGGCTCTCATATGCCATTTACCAGGCAGTAAAAGGGTTCATGAAATCAAAGAGCTGCATAAATCTCTCCTCCCTTCCTTCACACATTTAAGTCATGTGTAATGCAGGCACTCCATTCGGACAGTGTTACTATTACTATTACTTTTCTGCCAGAGTTACCAAGGGAGTGTACAAAAATTAAAAAACCATAAGCACACACACACGTAGCTAGGCATGCATGAATGACAGTACAGGGGGTGTTGTCTCAAATGAGAAATTTGCTGCTGCTGCTGCTCCTCCTCCTCTTCCTCCTCCTCCTCCTCCTTTTTGGAACAATCCCATAAACTGGGTGGTTGTGCATATAAACTTACTTCATGTTCACATTATACTATAAGTGCACAGTGAGGTAGAAAGAGGGGACACCCACCCATAAGTACCTAAGAGGAGCCCTGCTGGAGCAGACTGAAGGTGTATCTTTTCCAGCATTCTGTTCACACAGCAGTCAACCTTTTTCCTGTGGGAAACTGCCAAGTAGGATCTGAGTGCAACTATCCTTGCTCATATTTCCCAACAACTGCTTCTGACCCTGGAGGTAGTGTACAGCATTCAGGATAGCTTTCTCCTCCCTGAATTTATCTAGCTTCCTTTTAAAGCTATCCAAAACAGTGACTATCACTGCATCTTGTGGTTGCATTGTACTGTGAAACCTATCTGTAGGACATGAGTATGATAACCTTAAAAAATATAATCAAATAGCAATATAATGCTTCTAGTTAAACCAGGAGTAGGCAGCCTGTTACCCTCAAGATGGTCTGAGCGATAACTCCCATCAGCACCAGACATCTTGGCCAGTTATGTGGGATTATAGCAATTATAGTCCAAAAATCTAGACAGCACCATGATTGAATCCTGCTCTCCAGATCCATTTAGGCTACAGTGCTATGCTCTGAGGAAGGATACATTGATCACAGTGTGACAAGATGGTACTGGAAAGCTGGATACCACCTTGGTGGCCCCTGGCAATTTTGTGGCAAAGAATAAAAATAGGCCAGCAAATGAAAATACTACTATTTCTACGATGACTACTACTAATAGTAATTTCATGCATCCTTTTGTGAACAGTAGCATCCATTAGTTGGATGCTAAAGTGCATAAATGTTAACATAAGCACCTAAGGGGAAACAAGAAAGCAGTAAAACTGGCAGAGGGCTGTTAATGGCTTTCTAGGGCCAACAGTGTTTTAACAGATGCAAAACCCTAGAAACCTCAAGTAGGAATTGTGTTTAAAGAACTGTTCGTGTTTGACATTAAATCAGCAAATGGCAAATACAGAGAGAAGTGGGGGGGAAAAGTCTCATTTTTCATATCACAAGCAGACAGTTGGGAAGACCACAATCTGTAAGGCAGTCATTCCTTGTCTGAGCTCAGACACAGCCATTCTCTGAATATATATACCACAACAATATATTACAATATGTTTTGTCTGTCCCATCATAATAATCCAGTTTTTTTTCAAGCCAGTCCTAGAAGCTTTCTTGGAAGCTTTGTGGTTTCCCAATTCTTTGCCCTACTCAAGGCCTTGCACAATTTAGGTCATTATGATTTCTAATATTATTGAATTTCTTTTTCAAAAAGGGCCAAAGCAACTCACTAAACAATTCACAAGACAAAATATACTAAAGCCACAAACTATTTGCATGGAAAGTGCCAAAACAGCACTCAGGGCCATGTCTGGTTGTGCTGCTTAAACTCTATACCCTCTGTGAGCTCTACCTAGCCTCATTCTGGCTAGGCCAAATGCCAGACTGAGGACCTTGAAGTCTTATCAACCTTGTAAGGCAGAGACAGAAAGATACTTTACCTTGAACACTTGCAGTTCTTCAAGAATCACTTCCTCCATTGATTCTGTGTCTTGGTTGTAAATTGTAATGACTTTCAGTACAATTCCATTATCTGTAGGTGAGTTTCAAGACAATAACAACCACAACAGACAACTTAGTACGGGTAACAATTTTCATTTACTGAAGGACAAAATGCTTTGAAACTAGCAAGTAAAATAAGAAGAAGGTGAATATATTGGTTTAGAGCTATGTTTAGTTTAGGATAGACCAATTAAAATAGATGGGAGTTAAATTAATAATGACCAATTGTCCCACATGGGTCAGAGGGTCTGCTCTATGGTACCATTTATAAAACCCATTTTCCATCCGCTCTAAAATACAGAAACACTAGAAAAGGAACTTTTGGTTGATTTAAGGTTTTGCTTGTGTGTTGATCTAAGAGCCACACAAGTTGTTACTCTTAGCTATCCCACCTTTCCTCCTAGTCCCATTTTACTCTCGGAACAACACTGATGAGGCTGCTTATGCCCCTGTGGCAAGGCACCAGAAAACATATTGTCTGAGTAGAGAGTTGAACCCAGGACTTCCCAATCCTAAGCTAATTTACTAACTGCCATACTTCACTGGCTGAGGGAAAAAACCCTGGAATATCCCTACTATACCTCTGTAAGGTGATACAGTCAAGGCACAGAGAATAGTGACAGACCTTAGAACTGTGACTTGGACACTGGGCATCGCCCTTTAAAACTGCAAACACAGGAAAGGATATGGTCACAACTCTTCCCTTTCTCATTGGTGGTATGTAACACACCTGAGCACCAGCTCATGACACCGAGTGACATTGGGATAGGTGACTTGGCCCCAGCAAGTATGGGCCAGAAGATCCACAGCGCTTTTCTGCTTTAGGATATTCAACAGGCCATGTCTGATGTTTAGGATGTGGGATCGTAACCCTGATAAAAATGAGTTTGTGACTAAACTCTGTTTTATCTTTTCATCAAGTCTGCAGGAATCAGTGATTGGCCAAATTCATAGAATGAACTTCAGGGCTGGTTGTGGACTTGTCTCCGGGTCACTAGAAACTCAGCCCAGTATTCTAACCACTACTGCAGACTAGCGTTTGTGTTCAATGCTCACAAGTGAACATTGGCCAGGGAAAAGGCAGGATGTAGGCCTCCCCAGGGGGTGTGGCATTTAAGCCAGATCACACTTGTAGCCCTGTGATTATGATTGACAAGACGCAAAAGTAACAAATCTGAATGTCACAGAAATTATGTCATTAGGGTCAATTTAGCTAACGTCCTTTTAAACATTCCTTTAAAAGACAGGAGTTCTGGAAGATGCTCAGAGGTTAACATTGCTGAAAACTTTAGTTAAAAAACACAGGAAAGGCACTGCATGAATTCTACAGATGCTTGCACTATATCTTCAAACTGAGAAAATTACCCCAATTGGAAGACTCTTAAAAAAACAAAGAAGAGCATTCTGCCTCAGCAGAAAGTGATGGGACAGGGTTTAAAACAATTGGACACTGAAGTGATCCTAGAAGCATTTATGCTGTTCTGCTCCCTCATATCTCACAGCATGGAAGGCATCAATAAATCTGAGTCACACTTAGAAATCATACCACTGAATTTCTGATGATTTGAAAGATTTGTCCAATTGTTGTCATCACTGCCCTCATTACTATCATCTTCAGTTAGATTTAGTCCAAAAGCATGCAGATGCATTTTTACAGGAAGCAGACCCAAATAAAAGTTTGAAGGAGAGAAGGAACTGAGAAGAGGTAATATATGATGAGCCAATTTCCCCTTTGCTATGAGAATGGAGTCATTTTGCCCATCACAAGGAATGAGATCAAAGGAATGCTGGACTCATTGTAAGACAACAGACATGCATTCCCTAAGCTAACAGGATATGGCAATCACAGGGAAGCTGGGGAGAAAAGAGGAAGTGAGCATGGGCAGGGGAGGAAGCAGGAAGTGGGCATCAGGAGATGCATCATTTAAGGTCTGGAGACAGCCAAGCCAAGAAGAAAGAACAGCTTGTTGCAGGCCTGGAAACTGAGTCAGGGGAAAGGAAAACTGAGTTCTTTTTAACCCCTTTCCCTCTTTTTCATTTACCTGTCCCAATAAATAAGACATCATATTGCCCATCTTCTGCTTCCACTCTATCTACTGCTATTTGTTTGAGTTTGTATTTCCCATCTGTCTTCACAAGAACAGGTTTCTTGTGAACAGGCCTAACTGGTTCATACATTAGTGGATGACTTCTAGCAAAGTGAATTGCTTCATCTGGGTAGTCTTTGGTGCTCCCATACAGACCTCCATTCACTTTGCTGGCACACTGGAAAACAGAAAGGAGACATGGTTATGTTATTGATAACTGGTTATGAAAATGAAAGCAGAGACTATCCACATATGAGGCTCACTGTTATTTCTAACTTTAGACATGCTCATTAGCCCCCTTCAGGCATTATCCCTCAACAGGACACACCAACCTATCTTGCTGTTCCAGCACTAACATTCCTGCCTATGACCTTTGTGTTTCCAACTTTTCCGTCCATGTTGAACAGGAAGGTGTGACTGCATCTATGTCTGTCTGCTCAAAATTGCATGTAGGCGCTTCCAACACCTGAGCAATTGAGAATTCCCTTTCAGTATTGCACCTCATCACATGGGGCAGACTTCCTGAATCTGGTGCACTCCTCCAAACATGCCAGACTACAGTTCACATCAGCCCCATTCAGCACAGCTAATGGCAAGAGATATGGGAGTTACAGTGTCATACATCTGGATGCAAGCATCAGGTTGGTGAAAGCTTGTATGGAACATTCTGCTGGGTTCCAGGGGAACAGGCATCTCTGACCCCTTCAGTACCTCCCAGGACAGGGCCTTGTGCCATCTATATAGGCTTATCTTTCTTATTGAGGTGTATTGCCAGGTCAGGGCTAGGTCAAGGGCTATTAAAGCATCCAGGTATTGGGTGAGATTGAGATATTATATGCATCACACTTTGAGAAAATAAAGAGAATAAATGAACTGCGTAGTTTAAAAACCAAATATGTTGGAAGTTGCATACATGAACGTTTGAGATCAGTTTGGACATTAACTGCTGCAGAATCTGCTGTGGAGGTTAGAAAACCTGTCCAAAATGAAGCTACAGCTACAGAGCTTTGAGATTGGTCACTGGTCACTTTATATCACCAGTCAATCTTCAGATGTTTCCTGGGGCTTTCCCCCTTTCCCCATCATTGGATGGTTCCCTCTTTTCCCAACCACCAATCAATTTTTCTAGGCTTTCTTTACTTTATATGAACAGCATTTATATACCTCACATTCTGGCTTTCCCCCAGCTTCTTTCCTGCCCTAGCTTTATTGTATAGTCGCACCCTGAAGTGAGCTAGTATTTTTTGAATTTATTTCGCTGAGATGCAGAACAGTGTAAAATGCCGTTGTTTTGTAGACAGTTTTACATTAGACTGCTCTGCTCTGGGTTCATTATACCTTACTTTGGAATAGCTTGCTTCTCAGGACAAATGCATAGTTTTCTGTCTACCTAGGATGGGAGCCTGAGGTGATATAATGCTACTAGGTAGTTCTATATGTTGCTTTTCTCTGTATAATTCTGGAGAGATATCTTTGACCGTGCCTTGTTTTACTTTTCGTCCTGCCCCTTTGCCTCTGGCCCAGCCCACCATTGTAAAGTGACCCTTCCTGAAAAGGAAGTTTTAAATCTTTTGGTAAAATTAAGGATAAAGTTCCTCTAACTCATTATGGATTCTTCTGTTCCATCTTGCCTTGTGCTTTTTAATTGGAGCCATTTAGGATTCTGTTAGAAATATTTTAGTAATCATTTATTTCCTCCATGGCTCTTGAAAACAGTGCAGTTTTAAGAAAGATTTCAAGCACAGCCACAGTAGCAGGCTCTCCCAATTTAAATTGGATTTTCAATCAATAAAGTGAAATAAAATACTTTTCATGTTTACTGGAAACACTCAGTCTCAACTTGTGTCAGGGCTGTAATTGACACTAATAAACTCCTGCACTTGTCAAATGAGGCAGTGTTTATTTTCCTTTTCTTGGGGCTTGGCTACTCTGAGCTATTTGCTCTGTGTTGGGTCTGAAGTGTATTTTCTAATCAGCCAGCAGTGGAATTTATGCTGGCTCCTTGTCATAAAAGGCAAAGCATGTGGCTTTCAGCAGAAGCTCAAATGTCTGGTTTTCCATGCATGGACACAGCCAATGAAACAACAGTGCCAAATTCTGTTGAAAAGTTCCAACCCAAGCAAGCACTGAGAACATCAGATTTGGCTGGATTTAAAACATTTTTTTTTCAAAAATCTGAACAACTCTTAAAGGCATGGGGAGTAGCTAGGTCATCTACACATATGGGGTTGGTATTTCATAGCACTCTGATGTTACTTTGCAGTGCCATTTTCAAAAGCACTGCGGCAGAAATCAAACAGAGGACTCAACTGATCAGAGTGATGCTTACAGCAACAGCAGAAGCTCTGCCAAGTTCTGGTCAAGATTTACTACAGAATTTATCCATGCTTGGGCTCTGCTTGCATGACAGCCAATTTTTCTGCCCATTTGTTATTGGCTAGCCAAATGAAAGGTGTTCTGATCTCAAAAGGTGACAGTGCAATATTGCACATCCTTGAGCCCAGAAATGCAGCAAAAATATCTAAGTCAAGGAATGGGCAATGGAGAATGCAGTCAATCTCACCATAATTCAAGCTCTTTTATTATATGTTTTCCTATAACTTTGCAGTGCAGAATGCTCTTGAAATGTTATAGCAAATGCTTAACATCATGCCAGCTAGGGACTGAGTCCTTATCAGGATTTGCCTAGTCTCAAAATATAAATAAAATACTCTATTCTATACTAATGGCTAAAAAGGAAATTCTTTTGCACTTACTGATCCAGGTCTTGGGTATGGCACTTTCCCTTCATATACAGACCAGTGGTATTCTGGTCCCTCTTTGTGAGCATATGGTCCATTAAAAGCTGCCCGAATACTAGCCATATGATAGACACATACAGCATATCCTCGGAATATGTTACTGCAAAATAAAAATTGAGGAAGTAAAGTCTCAGATAGAGTACAATTGGACTATTGAATTAGCCAGGTGGATAAAATACGATAGAATAAAAGAAAATACAATGGAATAACACAGAAAACCTCATAAATGAAGATACATGCATTGTTTATCTACTGTGTGATATATCCCTTTCTTTTTCAGCTCACATAACCACATAAACAATTGCTTTTTATGAATCAATTGTTCATAAAGGTGACCTTGCACCTTTGTAAAGGGGTGGTTGAGGATTTCATTTGGTACACATCTTTATATGTATCAGCTATTGCACATAGAGGGGCTCACTGTTGAATAAGAAGTGAAAGATCACCCTCTTCATTCATCAGTATCTGTGATATTTAGTAGCAGGAGTATTACTAGAAGACATTATCTGCCCAAAGGTGGAGAAAGCTGGAGTAGACCAAGTGCCTAGGGAAAGATCCTTTGGACAGCAGTATCTTCTATAACTTGCCTCCATATTTCTCTGACTCCCTCAGAAAGATCAGTTATCTCAACAATTTTCATGAATGTTATCAGCAGTTTTCTTAAAAAACACTAACTGAAATGAAGCACTTTCTTAGCACAAAAGCCCCTACACCAATTCTCCTGCAGTCTGGCAGATACAATCTGCTCCTAGTGACTGCAATTATAATCTAATTCTGACCAAGAAAAATAGAATTATGGTTATCCCCCCCCCCCCAAATAGTCAATGGGAAGTACAAAACCTTGGCTTCAGCTGTGGTACTGAGTCGAATTGGACAGGCTCTGAGTTATTCTGAATGACACAGGACCATTTTCTGAAATGCCAAATTGGCATCAAAGCTGAGGTTTGGTGCACACCTTGAGGGCTTATCTATAAGCACAATCCTTTTGACATAAATGCTCCTGCACTTCTACTTCAGGAAATGAATTATAAATTCAAGGAGATGCTGCATAAGTATAAAACTGCACAGTGAATTATAGGCATTTCCTCCTTTGACCAAGCTTCAGCTCTGGTTTGCTATGTTAACCAACTTTCCTTAAAAAAATAAACTCCCTTTATTTGTTAATGGGTACATTGGCTATTTAAATTTACTGTAAACCAAGTTCCTCAAAATGTATCTGTCAGACCTCTAGTGCCATCAAACATGTTTGCTTACCTTGTAGTGTTGAAGAGTCCAAATATCACTGGGTTTTTGTTGTCACGAGTCTGGAGCAAAAAGATATCCTCTGCAAAGGTGAAGCATGATGGCATTTAAATATTAATTAAGCATTCCTATTTCTGAGTAGCAGCAGCTTTAGTTGCTGTTTATACTACCCAGCAAGGAAACAAGTTTATACTTTTAATTCTGTTGGCTTACTACTGAGACTAGGGGTGGTTAATGTGCCAGGATAAGCTATGGTTAATTGTGATAGGAATGAGCTGAGCAAGCCTTGGGCACAAACACCCCTCTTCTCTCCTGGTGGGGTTGTGAGGAAGAGGTCAGGAGTTTCTCTTCAGTGTTTGATTAACTGCAGTTTAGCATTATGACTGAACCCTAAATTGTGGTTAAACTTGACTACATTTTTTTTTGAAGCAAGACTATGTCAGATCCTATGGTTTCAAGTTGACTTATTTCAAAGAAGCAGGTAGGATTAACCACAACTTTTTGGGTTCAGATGAAAGGGCAAGTTGTGTTTAATCAGAAATCAAAGCAAAAGCTCTATTTTCTTTCTTGAGGCTCTGCTAGAAGAAGGCAGGGAAAAGCTGCTGTGCAAGACAGAAACTCACCTAAGCATAGCCTCCACCCCCAACATGGCTTATTGTGTCATCAAAGAAAGGTACTATTAGCAAGGACTTCTGCATAGCTGTGGATGCTCACTAGATTTTTACAGTGGGCTATGTAGCCAAAAACATGGAACTCACCTAACTCGTCAAAATGTGTGTCAATGCCATTCCTCCCTGGCACAGAGCAGATCAATCTGGTTTTGAGAAAAGTGGTCCATTTATTCACCAGCATCCGTTGTCCACCCATATCATTCTGAAAAGCAAGGAGGGATAAAGTGAATGTAGCTTAGGGCCAAGTTTGAAGACCTGTTGTATCACAAGAGATGCATTATTAACAGCAGTTAGGGGAAGGGGAAATTTGGACCAGGCCTCTGGTGCTTGGATTTAACCCTTCCATCAGTTCAAAGTCACTCTCCCCAAAAATATGGTATTTACCCACTGGGCAAAACCCTGTTACCTGCTAATGAGTTACCCTGCTAATGAGTGTATGTTTTCCATGGGGCAGTTAGCTTGGGGGCGAGTGTAATCTCCTCTGTGTCACAATGCCAATGTGATCAGGGTGGAATGGTACGGGCTACTATTAACACTTAAAATGCAAAAAGAAACTCATTCCTGGATCTTCACATGATATTTAAGGTGGGGCGAATGGCCTGCCACAGAAGATTCTGCTGATCATCACATACTCAGACAGTGAAGGTGGAATCTCATGGAAAAGCATCACTTTAGCCAGCACTCCTCTCCTAACACTTCGCACAGAGACATGACAAAGAAGTACAGTGGATGCCCTCCCAGTCTCCCTTCTGTCTGATGGCAGGGAGACTTCCCAGAACTGCTCATGGCATGGGAAAGAGATGTGACTGTTCCTCTTCAGCTAGGACAGAGAAGCATGAGAAATGGGAAGCAAGTGTGCTTCCACTTCTCTCGTTCATCATCACATCCAAAATAGATGGCGGACGGTACACTCTATGCATCAGGGACACAATATAAGGCTCCCTGAAATTGCCCTCATGCAGCAATGCCATATTATATAGACAAATGTGTTCCATTTGTCAACAGGGTCACACAGAGAGTTATCCTGGAATCAGCAACCTGAATTTTAGTGAATGGTCAGAGATTCTCTGTACCTCCTGGTTGAGCTGCATGGCAAAGCATGTATCATTATGAGGTCAGCATACAAAAGCCATTGTAAGTGGTGCTTGCAACAGAGAGATCAGTCCTAAGACCCCATATCTCAAGCTACTACTCTTTGCTGAATAACCAGTTGAAATGCAGGATTTCAGGACTGGTCTTTGAAACCATACATTGCTTATACAGGGTATGTTACTCTTCCAGAGCTCATTGACTCAGACCACAGAGAGCTTTCAACATTCTCATTAAAAACTGTGGTTTTGTAAGTATTTTTAATTAAAATTACAGCTATATCCAGTGTTTAATGTCCAGATATTATTAATCCCTTTAAAGTGATTACTCAGTTTTGGCAAGTCAGTGAGCCAAATATGTTAGCCAGCTACATTCTTTGTTTTATTAATCACCTTAGCATTAGCTCAGAGAGATTAGGAAAGAACTCTTGCAGTTGTTTATTTCAAAAGCTAATGACTTCACTGAACTCAGTCTGAGTGTATTAAATCTGGGAGTATTAAGTTTAAAGTCTGAAATTGGGCGGTTTGGTAATGCATGCAAAACTGAGGAATGGAAAGGAGTTTCTACAGTTTATAAATATTTTTCCATGAAGGCACAAAAGGCCTTGTATGGTTGGAAAAGAGGAACTTCAGTAACCAACAAACCTCTGAAGAAACAGATGCAGAAGTGTACTCCTTGCCTTTTCTTCAGAGGGTAACTTTCCTTTCCAGAGTCAAGCTCTAAGAACCAAAGTACACGTTAGGCTTATTGTACAGTATGCAGCCAAGCCTGCTGGGTTTATTTACTCTTGTGCAAGTGTGTCTTCATTCCCCCATTTATATTGGGCCCATTCACTCTGGGAAGCAAGGATTAAATCTTCCTCCACCCACCTATCTGACCTCCAAAATTTGACCAACTTCAGGGACAGAACTTTAAAAAAGAATAAAACATCCATTGGTGAGAGTGGAGAAATATTCTTCTTCCTTTAACTCCCACAGTGGCTGTGATTTAACATGTAATTACAAGGAAAAAAGGGTGGGGAGAAGTTTGATCTTCCACTACTGCTTTACAGTGTCCCCACATGTTTACATAGGAGTGAATGACCTTGGAGGCACAGCTATATGGCATGTAATTCATGTAATATATTGTTCGGTCCTTAAATGACCAGTTCTGCACATTTGCACCCAAAATTGGCTGTGGCTGTGCCAACTGCAAAGCATCCAAGATATTACTGAGTCCCTTTAAAAGGTTCACAAATCTTAGTTTTTTAATCAATAAAGTATAGGATGAGTGGATGAATATATGTGTGTTCCTTAAAGAAGAAGACTATATAAGTGGGCATTTATGAACTGCTGTGTGGAACAGGTGGAGAGGTTAGTTAAATATATTACATTAAAAATAAAGTCCATAAAATGAAGGAAGGGGCAAAGCTGACTGAAGCAAAGCCTAATTTGCTGGTATGTCTGGTACATCTGTCCCAAAATTATTAAGCCAGAAGCAAGCTGGACTCACTCCAGGGCTAAAAGACAAACTCCTTGCATATGTATCCATATCTCACTCCCGTCCACATAATGGGTGGGCAACCTGTGGCTCCCAAGATGTTTTGGACAACAAGTCCCATCATGCCTTACCATTAGCTATGCAGGCTCATGCTGATCCACACTGTAGGACAAAACATTCCACAGTGTGGATCAGCACTACATCCTACACGTTGTCCTTCTCAGATCAATGCAAAGAGAATCTGATTAGTCCTAACTGGATTTGGTAATGTGAACATAATGGCTATTTCGCACTCTCCTGTTTAATCACCTGCACTTATTTAACAATGCCACAAAAGATAATGGCAAGATGGATGACAGAAGCAGCCTAACCTATGTGTGTTGAGCCAGAAGTGTCTTCCATAAAGTTGAATGAGACTTTCCCATGCAATCCCATGCACATTCACTTTGGAGCAAGTCCCATTTAACTCAGTGGCATTTGTGTTTCAGTGGACAGGCACAGGATGGGATTGAGAAGCATGCTGATATGAAAGAAAGTCCCATGGAAACAAATTGGACTTTTTTCTGAGAAAACCATGATGATGATAAGACTGACCTCTCCCCCTCCTCCCCCAGACCAAGTCAGACTCCTTGGTTTCTTCTGTTAGGCTTAGTGTAGAGATGTCATTTTATTTTAATCCAGGTGAGGCAGTGGCTGTGCTGAACCGGTGCTTGGCCGAGGTAAGGGAATGGATGAGGGCCAATAAACTGAAACTCAACCCAGACAAGACGGAGGTCCTGTTGGTTGGCGGATCGGGTTTCGGAGAGGGTGGATTTGACCTGGTCCTGAATGGTGCAACACTCCCTCTTAGGGATAAGGTCCGCAGCTTAGGAGTACTCCTCGACTCGGAGCTTTCTTTGGAAGCTCAGGTGACAGCGGTAGCGAGGAACGCCTTCCTTCAGCTTCGGCTGATTAATCAGCTGCGCCCCTACCTGGAGTACGACTGCCTGGCCACGGTGACACACGCGCTGGTGACTTCCTGCCTAGACTTCTGTAACGCGCTTTACGTGGGGCTTCCCCTGAAGACAGTCCGAACACTTCAAAATAGAGCTGCCAGGTTGCTGACGGGGATGGGGCGTTATGCTCACATGACTCCAGTCCTCCGTCAGCTTCACTGGCTTCCCATTGAAGCCCGGGCCCAATTCAAGGTGTTGATTATGACCTATAAAGCCCTAAACGGCTTGGGTCCTGGCTACCTGAATGAGCGCTTACGTCCGTATATGCCCGACTGCCCTTTGAGATCTGCGGGAGAGTCCCTTCTCTGGGAACCCTCCATGAAAGAAATTAGGAGAGTAAGTACCCGGAGGAGGGCTTTCTCTGCGGTGGCGCCCAACCTATGGAATTCACTCCCCAAAGAGGTCCGCCTGGCACCGTTGTTACCGGTTTTTCGGCGCCAGGTAAAGACCTTTTTATTTAAACATCATTTCAATTGTTAAAACATATGATCTGGCCTGGGCAACTTCTTCTTCCTTCTCTTTCTCCTCCTATATTTTTATTTTATACTAATAATTTTAATTTTATATTTGTAAATCAATGTATTTTTTGTATTCTTATATTTAATGATAATTTATTATGTACTATTGTATTTCAATGTATTTTATCATGTTGCAAGCCGCCCCGAGGTTTCGGCAAGGGGCGGCATAGAAATGTTTAATAATAATAATAATAATAATAATAATAATAATAATAATTTTTTCCCAAAAGCTCTGAGTGAAATCTGGAAATGGAGTTAAGGTAAGGAGCAAAGTCAAATGTTGCATACAGCCCTACACTCAGCTCGCTGCTTTCTTTCTGTGGGTCCTTCTCTTGGTTCCTTTTATGTTTCCCTTCATGTTTTCTTTTATGTCACTCATTTTGGATGAGTTCTACAATGCATAGCTGACCTATGCCAGAAGCACAGTAAAGTGGGTGGCCACAACCACATCAGTAGATATTTTGACTCCTTGATATGGAGTCTGGGGTTAAAATTAGGATTCAGGTTTGGTTTGTTTTAACATATTCTATTTTAGCTTGGCCCTTATTTTATGTTTAGCTTTCCTGATGGTAAAGCCTCCAAAGCTACAGGCAAAAATCAGGGACATATTGTAAGTTAGGGGTAATCATCAAAGGATTCTTACAGCACACACTCTTCCCACTCTGGAGTAGATAGCATGAGTTCCTGTCTCTGCCTCTAAGGCTTTCTCAGTAAAGAAGAAGTACACCTTGTTGTCCTCTCGGTCTTCGTTGTCTGGAATCACATAGGAGCTAACAAATTTAGGTTCTTTAAAGAAAGAGAGAAAGAGAGATGAATAAGTTTATTTAAGGAAGACCAGTGATAAACATACACATTTCACACAGACAATTTTAATGAGATCTAACTGTTCAGTTTTTCCTGACTGTGTTTTTTCCTCATGATATTGAGATATATTGTATTTCTACTTACATTTTAGTAATTATTTCTAAATACACATCTACACATATATGTTAACATATACAAATGTAGCTGTGTTCTCCTTTAACCTCTTTTTTTTTTAAGTGATGTATAAGTAGCCACCCCAGTGCTTCCTAATGTTTTGGTCTCGGACCACAATTCAAGATCTTTTTGATATCTTGAATTTTGCACTACTTTTGAATCTGTTTTAAGTTTAGTTTCTAGTATACATATGCATCATAAGTAATGGAGCAAAGCAGAAAGACTTGGGATTTTATATTTGAGGAATTTACTTTTCTCCTGTGATTTGATTTCATTTATTATTATTATTACATTTATTATAGCACATTTTGGTACTGTCCAACAGCCAAATCAGGTGCTTTACATGGTGCCAACATCCTCCAGGGCCTCTCCTGAGCTTTTATAAGCATTTCTGCCTCTTTTTGTAGAAGAAGCATAATGAGCTATTAAAGGGCAGGCACACTATAAAATGCTACAAAATGGCTGGATAGTTTTGTAATTCAGCTGTGTAGCAGGGCCACCTTGAAATGGGGCATGGGCTAAGGCAGGGAAAGAAACTCGGGGCAGAGTGAAGAAACAATATTCAATCTGACAAAGAATATGGAAGCAGAAGCCCCAGCAGAGTGATGAGTGAAAACAGGATAAAGGGTTCATGTAGTGAAGTCCTTAGGCTCTAGAAAGTGCAGTCATAGGTGTGGAGGCTATCCCAAACTGCAGCTTGCTAAGGCCAAGGTTATGTGAGCACACCTTAAACTGAATGGAAGATTTTACCCCCAACTCAAAGCCAGTGGTACTTTATGCTCATGTAGCAGTCAGCAGCTCAGCAATGGGAAGGGAAGGGAAGGGAAGGGAAGGGAAGGGAAGGGAAGGCAAGGCAAGGCAAGGCAAGGCAAGGCAAGGCAAGGCAAGGCAAGGCAAGGCAAGGCAAGGCAAGGCAAGGCAAGGCAAGGGAAGGGTGACCCTGCTGATTCCACTCCGCTAGCCAAAAAGGCTATAGGGGGTTGCGTTCATCTCCGTTTATTAGGCCATGAGCCAGCACTGTCTGAAAATGTTCCTGTGGTCATGTGGACATGACTTCACAGGGCTCTGCTTCATCCCCAACAAAGTGGTACCTATTTAACTATTTGCATTTACATGCTTTCAAGTTGTTAGGTTGGCAGAAGCTAGGGACAAGACAGTGGATGCTCACCCCATCACGTGGATTTGAACTGCCAACCTTTTGTTCAACAGCCTAGTGGCTCAACAGCTCAGTGGTTTAACCCATTGTGCCACTGCAATTAATCGTGTGTGTGTGGGAGGGGAGCAGAGTAATCATGGATGAACTAGAAGTAAACCGCATTGAATCCAATGGGATTTGGGTGAACCAAACTTGGGAACAACATCGAAAGAAAGCCAATTTCATGAAATCATTTTTCTTTCCATTACTGAGTAAATGCCATTGATTTTTGCTTGAATTGCTCTTTTTCTACAGCTCTGCCTTAACTACAAACACGCACGCACATTTGCAGTATGCTTATCGTAAACAAGAAAAGAACAGCAGAGGCATAACCACCACTACGTTCTCTAAGGGGACAAACAGACAAACTTTAAAAACTGTTTCATGTGAGTGAAATCTTCTCTGAACACATGGAGAATATCACTTTGGAAAATATTTGTGTAGCTCCAACATAGTTATCAGCGTTTTTTCATACATGCACAAAACAACTAAGATCTTTTTCCAGTCTCCATCCCTGGGGCTCATTTATTCTTCTTTATATTAGTCTGAAACTTGGCATGGAGTTGATGCAGCCATATGTGGCTCTATACAAAACAAGACTCAAAATCACTGAGCTGTATTCCTTTGGCACAGGGAGTAAGAGTGAGATGTGAGAGCTTTAATAGAAGGATGTGCAGGTTGAAAGCATCTCACTGCTTTTGTTGCTAAATCAGAACCATGTGAATACTCTGATTTGACTTTGTCATAATCAACCAGGCAGTAAGGTTGGTTGCCCTTGGGGAAGCTCTGGATTACCTCTATACATCTTATAGAGTAGTCAAAGGAATTATAGGTATAATTCTTTGACTACTTTGAATCGTTTGGTTATTAGTCTAGAAGGTTCCTACAATGTACCTGACAAAAACATCAGATCCTTGGTCAAGGATAATGCAAATTAAAGTTGAACAACAGAAAGCTGAAGAAGGTGAGAAAACCTGATTATGCATATGCTGACTTCCTGTTTCTACTGCATTTTGGGAGGAAGGCCATAAACAAGGGCATCTTGGGAAAGAATCTCATTCTGTATTTGCAGCATATGCATCTCCTTCTACACTCCTTCTCCAACCTTGTGCAGTACTTTAGGAGGAATTCTTGTGGAGGAATTTGAAGTACAGAGCAAGAGAACAGCATGGGATTTTCTTTCTGTAAGAGCATATGTTCCCTATGCCCAATTCTGAGGATCCCGTCTTTACCCTACACAGCTTGTCCCACACACTGGTGTCTTCTAACTTTTTGCCACATTTTTGATGCACTTGATCTTGCCTATATCTGGATCCCCTCTATCATCAACATTCTTGGGACAAATTCCAGGCATAAGAGGCGCAAAGGAAAATGACAGCCACCTTTCATGAGCAGCCAAGGAAATTGCCTAATCCTTTGCATGTTTGGGCAGAAGAAAGACTCACTATGTTCAAAGGATGTTATGTCCAGGTAAGGCTACAAAGGACTGCAATCTGGGGAGATCTTCCAGAGCCCATGTTCAAAACAGCCTGTAGTTCGAGGAGCATTTCAAAGAATGAGCCAGTTCACAATGTCCAATGCATGCCAGAAGAACTGGTGTGCACTCGCCTGCTCTCCCATGATGCGTAAGAAAGAACATGTGTGGCAGCCATTACAGATGTGCACCCATGTACACATAGGCCCAGACTGTATGCCTTCCCTATGCCTTTTTCTCAGGGTAACAGCCACACATGTAGAAACATGGAAACAGAGCGAGTCAGAAGGGGCCTTCTGGGCCATCTAGTCTGACTCCCAGCTCTAGCTGGCTCTGCTCACGACATGCCCACCATGTTTATGTCTAGTGTATCTTTGAACACCCTCACTGATGGGGCTTTAACCACCTCCTATGGAAGCCCATTCCCTTGGGGTCCTAACTGTCAGGAAGTACTTCCTGGCATCCAAATTGAACCTTGGTTCCCTGAGCTTTACTTCGCTGGAGTGTGTCCTGCCCTCCTCTGCAGGGGAGAACAGGTCTCTACCATCTCCATGTGACATCCCCTCACATATCTGTACGTTGTCAATGGATCCCCTCTGAGTCTCCTCTTCTCTAGGCTGAAGAGACTCAGTTCCCTCAGTCTCGCCTCATACCCCATCCCCTGCAAACCGGCCACCAACCATCCTGTTGTCTCCTGCCCACTTCTGTAGTCTGTCCAGATCCTGCTCCTCAGTTGTGGCCACTGCCCCCATTTTAGTATCATCTGCAAATTTGATCAGCAGACTATTCACACCTTCTTTCATGTCGTTGATGAAAAGATTGAACAGGACTGGCCCCAGGACAATGCCCTGGGGGACCCCACTTGTCACTGGCTGCCATCCTGATGATTCCCCACTAATGGTTACCCTCTGCTTTCGGTCTCAATCATGCCCTAATCCATTGGACAGTGCATTGGTCTCCTCAATTTCTCCACCAGGATATCAGAGGGCACTTTGTCAAAGGCTGTGCTGAAATCCAGGTAAACCACATCCACTGCATCCCCTCCATCTAGCCACCTTGAAACCTTGTCATAGAATATACCTTACTTAGGTGTGGGCAGAGATAGAGAATGCCTCTGCACTGTTCTCATCTGCAGCATCCTCTGGCAGCTCATTTAGCTCTTTTTCAGGTCTCAGACAATTCTTCCTCTCTAGTAAGCCCCCCTGCTGCCCCTCAAAACTGCAAGGCTTTTTTAAATGACCTCTTTAGTGCTCTGTAAAGCACCCAAAAGGTTTTCATTAACTGGCAAACAAGCAGACATAACTCTTTGCTGTTCTGCACCTGCTCAAGATGCAATTTTTAAGATGATGATGAAAAAGAAGATGGTGATTGCTACTACTGCAGTGGTGATGGGGAGGTGTGACTTATGGTGAGGGATGGGTTAGGATCAAAAATGGTTGCCAGACACCTGCCCTATAGAATTAGCTAATATTGTCGGGAAGGAGATTGGGCCATAGGAGCTATTGGCATTCCCCAAAGTGATCAAAAGCCTACTTCTGAATGGATCCACCATACAACTCCATGGGCCCTGACACAGCAAACACCCATGTCGGAAGCCTTCCTCACAGTGCCATTTAATGTTCTGAATACTGGCTGCTCATGAGTTGCATGGCTTTGGGGTATGATGGCGACAGAGGACTTTCCGTGCAGCTCATATTGCTGTAGCTTAGCTTTCAGGGTACATCTGCTCTAGCTGGGGAAACACAACATAATTATTTTTTGATAAGGATTTCTTACGGACCCCTTGTACCTTTCAGGAGACGGTCATCATCTGGCTCAGTCCGGATGTGTCCTGTGCGACCCATGGTGCGGAAAACTGCAGCATCTCTCCCCCAGTAGTCATTGTAGAGCCCAGCAAACAATTCTCCACCTGAAAGTCAGAGGCATTCAGAGTAAGTGAACAGGCCTGCGATTCTTACACAACATGCTGTATGATGATGCATCTGACAAGTTCTCTAAACCACAGAATCAGGTGAGTGCAGTTTTACCTGGACTGTACCACTTCAGAGTTCACGGGACCTTCCCCCATAACTCCTCAGGTCCTAACCACTAAACCCTTCCTGTGTGTTGAAACCTAGCACGCCAGGTTGAACTTCTCCGAGGCATGGTGTGTTTAATGTTCTCTCTCACACACATACACACATTCCATATTCACCTGGAATACTCTTCCAAGCCTCAATTGTAGTTGAAAGTGTTACAGTCAAGGAAAAGTGATGCCCACTTGATTCAGGAAGATACATATATAAACCTGGCCTAAAATATGAAGATGTTTCCAAGTAGTAAGAGTAAAACTTACCAGGCACTGTTCAAGGAATACAAATGAAGACAGGAACTCAGCACATAAACTTCTACTTAAATAACAGAAAGGCAATTAAGATTTTGAACAGTTGATTTTTCTGGCTTTTAAGAAAGGGATTGTATAACTTAGTGGTTTCAAAGTGTTTCTTTTCATCATTCATTTATATATACATATGTGTGCACCACTAGATGGCACCCATACATCACAAATAATGGGAAACAAATTATACCATGGAAAGAAAATTAACTCTTCATTTTTCTAAATCAATCTCTGTGGATATTTTCTCCTTTAACAAAGATCTGTTTACCTTTTAAAACTTTAACCAAACCAAACCACAACAGTTTTGACTGATATCACTGGTAGGATTTTAATATTAATCATCACTGTTGTATTTTCTGAAGCACTTGCAATGTTTATTTGCTGCTTACAAGAAGTGTGAGTTTCATTTCAGTTTCAGGGATGCATCTGGAATGGATGATGCTGTAATTCTCAATAATGCTTCTGAACAGCTTGTCAATGTAGAGCATCATGGTAAACTCAGAGATATTTTCTAGCCCCAGAAGCCCACCTTGTAGCAATGCTGCCAACTTTTGTAATTAGTCCATTTGTTGGTTGAGACTCATCTGATTGCAGTGAGTATCTTTGTAGTGAGTTTTGATGACTGTTATAGGAATTCATTATTGATTTTGAAACAGACTGATTTTGAAACATTGGAATACAGTGATTCTGCATCTAAACTGCAGCATTTCTCTTCATGCACTGAGGTTGGTTTAACTCTTATCTTCCAGGAGGAGATGAGATGATGTCATTGAACTCTTCAGGGGAATGCTAATATTTGAACTCTGTCAACAAACTAGTAATACTCAAAAACAGTCACATGGGTCCTATACATGTAAATAGACTGAACCATCTGTTTTACTTTCATACACTGTTTGGTGAAGACAAGTAAATATTATGTAGAAAGGCCACATGGAACAAGCAGTCCGAAAGGAGTATATAATATGCTGATGGATAGTAATAGGATGCATCACACAATTCCAGACTACAACTCCCAAGAGGCAACTTGATATTGCACATGTGCAATAGCTCAGACACAGACACAGAACAAGATAGCAAATTATACAAGAACTCTTATCCAAGATTAGAGGGATGGATATGTTGCTTTCTGAGGAAATAACAAATTCATTTCTGGTAACTTTGTAGTTACCCACATGCAGTTTCACCTTAGTCTTTATTTAATAGAGAATGGATATTGATTTGAAACACAGACATGGTATTGAAATAGAACAATATATCAGCAAATGAATCGACAAATAAACAAGAGCAAGAAAATACTCCTAAAATCTAATCTCTGTGTAAATAATTCCTTCATTCCTCAGCTTCATGGGCTGCATTATTGTTTAAAGAGCCCAAATGGCATGATCCATGCACAAGAGGGAGGCATCAGCATGAAAAATGAAACAGTAAAGTTTGCAGAAGCACAAAAATGAACTAAGTGGGAAAAATGAACTGTGGGAAAATGGGAAAGGGAAGGAGCAGCAAGAAAATGCAGGCACAATCATCCCTCCTCAGACAGGGAGACTTTCCCCTTCTGGGCATCTTCTCCAACTGAGAAGGGAAAGCTTTCAAGTGTTGGGTTGGGCTGGCTGACAAATTGTTTCAGGGCTTCACTAATTAATATTAGCCATTCCTTAAACATGGCTTGTTGTACATGCGCTAGAAGCTAGAAATCCTTTCAGAACATTTCCATTCAACAAATATTTCAGCCTGAGTTTAAATTTGGGATGTTGATGTTCCCAAATGATGATAATTTGGATTGGTATTATGAGGTTTGAAAATGAATATCTCTATTCCCACTTTTCAGGGAATACTAATCATGGCATGTAGGTAGATCAACATTCACTGAGTTTTCAGTCATCCACAAAATTTTGCCTGGCATCGTTGCTATCACACATGAAAGCCGATTTTTGTTGCACTTTCAAAAATTCAGTACAGTGGTACCTTGGCTCACGAATTTAATCTGTTCCATGACTTTGGTTGTGACCCAAATTGGTCATGAGCCATGTTAAATTTCCCCATAAGGTTCAATGTAAATAAGGTTAATCCATTCTGTAACTATTCTTTTTAAATCAGGAAAATGTGAAGCAAAGTGACAAAGAACAACAAAGATTGTGGCCATCTCCCCCTCCCCACCCTGAGCACAAGTGCAGCCATCTCCCCGCTCCCCCCCCCCCCCAGCATGACCGAGATCACACCTGTCATCACTGCATGTGCCTGTCATCCCGATGCACTGGGTGGGGAGAAAGAGACGGGTATGATCATGCTGGCGGGAGGTGGAGATGATCGAGATTGTGGTTGTGCTTGTGCAGGAAAGCCGGGCGCAATCATGGGTGCGCTCCTGCAGGAAAGGTGGGCATAATCAGGGACACAATCTCGGCCAATCTTGCTGTTGTGGTGGGGGGGGAGATGGCTGAGATTGTGCCCATCTTTCCTGCAGGAGGGCGCTCATGATCACGTATGTCTTCTCTGCATGAACGCAACTGCAATTGTTGCCACCTCCTCACTCAGGAGAGGGGGAGATGGCTGTGATCCTGGTTGCCAGCCAATGCGGAGTTCGTGACCCACATCAAAATTTTCATGAAATTTTTGTTTGTGACCCAATTTGGTCATAAACCAAGGCATTTGTGAGCTGAGGTACCACTGTATACTGTAGACTAGACTTTTATAAGAGGTTTTCTGCAAGTATGTCCTTTATCAAGCTTGCATCCAACTACAGACATTACTAGAAGAATTAAAGGTGTGTGTAAATTATGAAACAAATTCCTAAATGAAGTTTTTGAACCTCAGTGGATCTGAGGAAGCTCATATTGGTCTCTATAGGGTCTTTATTTTGCTTGCTAGTTGCGAAGTTGTGTCTGACCCATCACGACCTCATGGACAACATTCCTCCAGGCCTTCCTGTCCTCCACCATCTCCCGGAGTCCACTCAAGTTCACACCAACTGCTTCAGTGACTCCATCTAGCCACCTCATTCTCTGCCATCCCCTTCCTCCCAATATACAGGATCCTCCCATTTGGGGATATGGTGAGGAGGATTTGAGCATTTGCAATGGCATTTTCACTTTGTGCACTGCAGTTCTCTTTCTTATGGAAGACAACCTGCAAAGTGTGTGTGCTTTGAGATGATGGCTTCTGATTGCGAGTCACATATGAAATATAGCCTGTAGACTCTCTTCAATATTCTGCTAGATGTGGAAAAGGCTTATTTTAGGTCAGCCTTTCCTAGCAGGATGCCCTGAAGATGTTTCAGTCTTGCTTCACTGGTCAGAAGTATTAAGGGTTGTACAACTGTCATGTACATCTGGAAGACACCAGGTTGGGGAACAATTCTTTACATATGGTGCCACATACATCTTGTCAAAAACAGAAGGTCAAATTCAAGATACACTTGAGTCTTTCAAGATCCTCAGTGATTTCAACAGAGTATGTTGAAATACACAGGTAACTCTACAGTTGCATCAATGGGGACTCTAAAGCCATCATTTTGACTGGGTCATGTCTAAAAATAAAGGTAATGTATGAAAACAAATGGAATACAGCATATTGGCAATGTTTCAATACTACACACTCTTCAGGTCATATCTAGTTGTGTGTGTGTGTTTGCATGAAATAGCTTAGAAACAGCAGCTTAGAACAACCAGAAAATTAACAGAAACTAGGAATTCTGACCACATTAGGCTTGAATTGCTCAATGGTATGATCAGGAAGTTTTTGGGACAAAGATAAAATGATGCCTTGAGGGGCAAAATTGCTTGAGAACAGGTTGCATGAGAGAAACCTTCTCCAAATCTACCTAGCTAACCCTAAGACCATCCTCAAAGATTTTTCCTGGAGTGCTCCCATCAAGTGAGATGAGGCAGGCAACCAGTATGGAGCAGGTGCTTCCAATACTGGCAATTCAGTTAAGAAACAGCCTCCCCAGAGAAGCTGATCTTCATGGGCATTTTGGTACAAAGTGAATATTCAATGAGGTCTTTTAAATAATTTTGTTTGAAAGGGCTTGTCAGTTTAAAATTGTGTTTTTAACTTAAGCATTTTAATTAATATTATATGAACATAAGAAACCACTGCTGAATCAGGCCAAGGGTTCATCTAGTCCAACTTTCTGTTCACACAGTGGCCAACCAGCTGTCCACAGAAAACCCACAGGCAGGACATAATGGAGCCCTTCTACCCATGTTCCCCAGCAGCTGCTGTACACAGGCGCACAGGTGGACACAAGCATGCATGGCATATAGCCATCAGGACTAGAAGCCCCTGACAGTCTTCTCCGGTCTGAACTTATCCAATCCTGTTATAAAGCCCTCCAAACTGGTGGGCATTCTTAAATCATGAATTATTGTTTAACTACGTTTAACTGCATACTGTGTGAAGAAGTGCTTCTTTTTATTTGTCCTGAATTGATTCACTTTATGGGATGACCCCAGATTCTCTTATTATGGATGAGGGAAAAAGTATTCTCCCTCTCCACTTTCTCCACACCATATATTACTCTGGGTACCTATATCATGTGTCCCCTTATTTGCTTTTTTCCTAAACTAAACAGTATCAGCTGCTGCAGCCTTTCTTCACAGGGGACTTGCTCCAAATGCCTCATAATTTCATTGCCCCTTTCTGAACTTTTTCCAATTCTATAATATCCCTTTACATGCAGCTTACTCCACAGATTTATGTAAGGGCAGGATGAGATTGGCAGTTTTATATTCTTATATCGAATACTATATTTCTTTATGAGTTGCCCAGAGAATTTCTGTTATGGGTCGGCCATATAAATGCAGTAATCAATCAATGGATCTGAAACAGATCTTTCCTACTCCTGCTACTTGAGATGCTCTACCTGGATGGACTGGCGACGGCGCTGCAGCCCCCACAGCACGCGCCTTCCCACCACCTGTGGGGGTGAGCCATATCTCAGCCTCAGCTGTGGAAAAGCTCTGGCCAAGAAAGGATGCCAATAAGAGGGGCACTACTGTGTGCTACATATCAAAAGCCATGCGCCTGAAGAAAATTATCCTCTCAAGAACTACTGCGGTCTCTGTCAACCTGCCAATGGGATTTATTACCAAGTAGGGCTTTGCTTTATTGAAAGCAGATACAAGAGTTCATTTGTTTTTGATACTTGGGTCAAAATATTGTTTGTGGAATTTATCTACCCATTTAACATTTTTATGTCACATTATCTGTGGTTAAAGGTCTGTTTTATTTCCTCATTGTAACTCAGTTTATTTGTTCAGAAATGGAACTGTTCCTCACTTCCTCTCCTTAGCACCAGGTCAGATGGCATATCCAAAGTAAGTCTTTAAGCTAATTCACATGAAAACTTTAAACAAAGAACAAATAAATAAGAATAATGTGCTAATTCTGTTTCAGTGTGAAAGGCAAGGAAGTACTGAAATTTCTCCCACTGAGATCATGAGGTTTTAGAGATACTTAAGTTTGGTCAGATAGTGTGAAAAATTTTCAAGTAATGCACCGAAACCACAAAGGAACAATACTGCAGCAGGGAATGCCTTCTTCCATGCCTTCATCCAGCCTTCTCCAACCTACTGCTTTCCAGATGTTTTAAATCACAGCCTCCATCATCCTCAGCCAGCATGGCCAATGGCCAGGGATGATGGGACTTGTAATGTAAAACATCTGGCACACAGCAGACTAGGGGAGGCCTGCTTTAAGCAGAGGTGTCTGCTGGGGTTACATTGAATAAAAAAGGGTACAGAACACATGCAGTATTTTAAAAACTCAAATATAATTATCCTGTCATTCTCTGGGAAAGTGTACCATGGAGGTAGATAGGTATATAAGCTCTTGTGTCCCTTTAATCCAATCCAGCTGGGAACATCAGTACACAGGGAGAGAGTTCTGTGCTCAAATTACCTTTGGGGCTAAATGGGGCTAATTTCATTCACCTCCACCAAGAAAAACAAACAAAGAAAAAAAAAACCCTGCATGGGAAGCAACATCACATGCAGCCTCACTTGCCTTGCACATGTATGTCTGAAACAGAGCATTAGAAGCTCAAAAATTATATTTGATACAGTGTGCTATAATTCTGTTAGGTAAATCTGTCAAAATAGTCATGTGTCCACTAGGGATACACAAGACATCCCTGGACAGCACTGTTCAACTTTTTATGAGTCGAACAATCAGTTCGGCATATTCTTCTCTGAATAACTGACACCTCTGAGTAACTGACATGGTGCCATCCTGACACCTCATTTGTTTGGTGAGAAGAATGGCTGTGTAAAGTGTATGAGATGTATGCATAGGCTGCCTCTCTCAAGGAGGTTCAATGGACTAGATCTGGGGAGGTGCAAATCAGCAAAAGTGCTCTGAATTCTATCTTGAAGCATGTTCCAACTCCGGTTATGCATCAAATTGCAAGCATTGTTTTTTTTTCTTTTCACATGAAAATCTGTACATATTTCTGCACATATTTTTCCAAACATACACATCAAAATTGTGCACTCTTCTCGCATGATTAAAGCATATTTGTACATATTTTAGATCTACTCATATTTCTGAAACAATACATAACAAACACTTTCTGAGTCATACTGAAAGCTCAGAAACAACAGCCTTTGACTGCAAATTGTGTCCAAGTCTGTGTTTGATTTGGAAAATGTGAGCTGGGTAACATCCTGATCAGATCAAACCAAACTGAATTTCTCATACATCTCTGGTGAGCAAATGGATAGGTTGCCTTATTTACCTAGCAGATTGTTTCACATGCAAACACTTCAAGAAGCCCAGAGAAAAGAATCTTGACCATGAGAGGAAGCTGGAGAATTATAGTGCACTGCATCAGACAGAAGGTTCATTGAGTTTCAAATATAAATGGACATGGCAAGTTCTCATTCCTCCATGAACAACATCAATATTCGTGGTGAAGTAAGGGAGGGATCACAGGGAACCTCTGACACAGCTTTGCTCTTCATATGTTCTTCTGTTAACAGGTGTTTCTCAAACAAGCTTTGCTGGGCAATGGAAATCTAAGGTGGGGTGCACAGAAGCATTTGTGGTAGTTACAATCCTAGCTGCGATTATTGTACCTACAGCTCTCTGTCTACATCCCCCAAACTCACAGTAAGATCATCAAATTATAATGCCCAGTAGCTTTCTCGACTCAGGAGAAGGACAGTCAAATGAATAGGACAGTTGTGCCTCTTGACACAAACACATTTGCAGACATTCATAATTCTGCAGAGGTAGAATCTCTATATGATTGAAGTCCTAATTGTACAAAAGCATGTGTAGATCAGCTATGATTAATCTGTCTCATTATCCATTTTTACACTGCGGTTGCATCTCTGAAGAATGCTTGTACAAACAAGACCTTGAGGACAAAAGTAAGGTCAGTAGGCATGTTTTTATCTCTTCTGCAATCCAAAATGATCTTTGACATCAGCAGTATTAAACCCCTTCCAATCCAAGCTCTTAGAGGGCAAGAGCAAAGGGGAAAAGGCATAGTCAAAAGTAACAGCATATCTTTAGTTTACAAATTGTACTGGCAATAATAAGTCCTAAGGAAAGGCATTCCAATTTTTTAGTATGAGGAAAAAAACTAGAAAAGCTGGGAAACCACCAAGGAATTGGTGGCTAGGCAAAAGGGGGTATGGATCTCTGGGGAACCCTGGATAATTAGATTTGACACCTGGGCCAAAGGTTTTGGAGCTCTGCTATACAAAAAAGAACACAACACAGGACTGTAATACCTGGTTGTTGTTTTCTAAATGTGCAGCGTTGCTTTAAAGGTAAAGATCTCTATTTTAAAGATTCCCCAATATTATTCAAAAATCCGTAACAATCACAATGGCAAAATAAAAATGTAACAGTATCTGTGGTATAATCAACCCCAAGAAACAATGAACTTTAAATGCAAAATTAATATACACAAAAGTAGAATTGGCATATCAAAGATTCTAAATAAATAGTGGAAAGTTAAACAAAGAAGCTCAGAAATCCCCTTATGGTTTATGTCAAGTTATTACCAAATAAAGTGGAGATGAAGGAGGAATTGGGGTCAAATGGGCACCTTCCACGTCCCCTCTCAAGTCTGTGTGCTTCTAGATGAAACAGATGATCCTTTAAAAAGAACAGAAAGCATGATAAGAACTACTTGCGTATCAGACAACTGAACTGTAATAGATTTTGCACAATTGTTGTGGCACTAAACTAAACAAACTAAATCTTGCTGACATGGTTCACATAGAGGGTGTCAAGTTGGGGATTTAATTATGCAAGTGTCGCATCTTGTTCCCAAATGGAAAGTATGGTCCACATGGCATCATCTTCAATCTGCAACCCTCCTACATTTCTCCACTGCTCCATGTGTCTTCTGTCTTTCCACAAGATAAGCATTTGAGGAAGAAAAGATGAAAGAGAAGCACCATGACTTTGGATTGTTAGTGCAAGGAGCTCTCCTCTGCAGCTACCCATGCTTACATGGCTGGTCCTTTTCCACTATCCACATGCTGATATGTGTGAGCTGAGAAAGTGAAATATGCAAAAGAAAGTGGAAAGTGAAATACGCAAAGTCAGTTGGATACAATGACAATTTATTGAGTAATTCCTACCACATTCTGATTATTTCCATCAGGGGAAAAATGTTTTCAATTATTGCAGTGAAAATCATTTGCAAGAATACTTGGAAACAAATAGTAGAGAAGATGCATTTTCCCTATTTAGCCATTGAATAATTTCCCAATAAAGATAATTGACATGTGTTGGGGTTTATTCATTTGCTATTATTGTACCGAAGGGTGCAATCCTACGCCTGTTTAGACAGAAAAATGTCATTGCAATAGCTAGCATTTCCCTGCCAGCATGGCTAGCTGGGAAATGCTGGCAGTTGTAGGACTTTTTCTGTCTAAACAGGCATAGGATTGCCCTCTAAATGGCTTCACCCATTGCATTTTTCATGCAGTTAACATGCCTCGCTATTATATCCTTTGCATCTCTATTTGAATTAATTTCCTACATCAGTAATTTTAAGGACCAAGATGGATGATATGCAAGTGGCATGAAAATGCACCAAACTTTCTTTTTACTGTACATGTGTCTGCAGCAGAGCAGAACATAAAGTATTATTATGTTACAGAAAATATCAGGTTGGTCCTCACCTACAAATTCTTTTCCTCCATGGGTACCTCCAAGAGATGGTATGGTGGAATTATACCTTTCCCCCCATAAAAGGGGCATAATTCTAGATGGCCAGCTTTCATTAAAAGGGAGTATCAGCATTTGTCACACCAATGAAACAATTACATTAGTACCAATTAATGCACTGCTAAGCAAGATCCAACTGAAACAGAACTTAAATTTTCTTGTGGATTTTTTAACCCTGCTATTGCTCTGCTATAACAACATTGGAACAAAAGCAGTTACCTATTTTTTAGCAGAAGCTGTGTCACCTATAGCATGCTTTAACAGGGATTTAGGGACCCAATTCCATATGGAATATGTGGTTTATATGAAAAAATATTCCTTAAGCAGTAAACAATTGTTCAGATGGCACTCAATTATTAGTAATGGCTCTTATCAATCTGTCCAGCAAACACAGGAAAACGCCAAAGAGAAAAGGAGCAGTAACAAATGACTTAAACCAGTAGTTATTACTGATCCTGGGATAGTGTAAAAGTTGGCTAAACTAAAAGCAGTGGTTGGAAAGGAAAAAAGAATGAGAGAGGGAAGGATTGGCGACATTATACTTTTGTACCCTTATATCTGAAATAGTTTAGAGGGGAAAAATCAGTGTGATGCTTACGGTATTATTTGATGAGCAGCTTCCAACTGTGGAAATTCTAGTTTGGTTTGGGGTGACAGTAACCTGAAAGTTACCCAAGAGGTAGGTAGGGGTGTGTGCAGGTGTGTGTGTGAAAAAGAGAATTGCTAGAAATCATGCAGAAAATCCTGCTGGTTCTAATATCACCTCAAAATAAATTGAGACCATTTTCCACTGAGCCTTTCTTAGATACTGGGTCAGGTTCAAGCCCATAGTTCATACTGAAATTCATGCAAGTCAGAATGTTGCAAGGGATAGGTTTGTTAGACAAACAAAAAACAAGTGTAGGTTCAAATTCCAAAGACCTGTCAATGGCAGTTCACACTTAAGCAGAGCAGTTACTGCAATGCCAGAAGATTCTGTTTCAAGATTGAAGCCAAATTCTGTACAATGCAGCATTGAGGGCTCAGGGACCTAAGCAAAACTCTTCCATCTTAAAGCAGTACAGAGAGGAGCCAATATCCCCCCTGCAATACAGCTTTAAAATTTGCACCAGAAAGTTAGAAGGCAGGCAGAGCAGTTTTCTGAGCAGCATAAAAAGCAGGAGGAAGGAGAGAAGAAAGTTTTCTTGTGGGTGTAGCATGGAATGAAATGCAGGGCTTTATGTTGAGGTACCCTCAGTATGAATGCAAAACTTGAGAAGTAGTGATTCTCAGACTTCATCTTTGCACTATTATTTTTCCACTGGGCTAAAGTAATTTAATAGAGGAAAACTCTTTAAAAGGTGCCAGCGATGGGCACGAGCTGCCAAGGCGGCGTAGGCGGGGGGGCGTGGGCCTGTGTGGGACAGGGGAACAGGCACATGTGCAGCAAGGGTGCACATGCACGGAGATCATTTTCTCCAAGCGAGCAAGCCCCCTGGGCGTACACAGTGTGAGGTGGCAGCTTGCTTATGAGGAGATCCTTTTCTCCTTTTCTCAAAACGATCTCCATGGGAGCAAGCCACCGCTGGGTGCGCACACAGTGAGGCCCAAAACAATCTCTGCAAGAGCAAGTTGCCACCTCACCACAGATCCAGCCCATGAGTCGTAGTTTGAGGACCCATGCTTTAAAACAACACAACACAAGTGGGGGATGACCTAACATAACCTGCATTTTATCATTTTATATCTCAAAACTGCTACTGGTTTTATTTTGGTTTGTTTTTAAACATTTTCATTCTTTATTTTACTGTCAATTATTCTGGGAGGTGACTAAGAACAGGATCCAGTGTGAATGCACATAAAGCTCCGAACTCAAAAGGATTACAGACATCCCTTGCATCATTAGAGAAACATAGAAACATAGAAAAAATTGAGTCAGAAGGGGCCTCCCAGGCCATCTACTCTAACCCCTAGCTCCAGCTGGCTCTTCTCATGTAATTTGCCTCCAGGATCCTTCTATCCCACCAATCAGCTAGTCAGTGCATTTCAGATGTTTAGCTGAGATGCCTAGGACAGTGAGGAAAGGAAGACAGAGCGCTGCCAGGATAAATTGCATTGATAGGTGTCGTCTCTTTCCCTCCCCACCCCCTGGAATGCCCTCTTAACCCATTTCTGAATGTGGTCCTATGACCAATGCAGTTTTTTCCATTCCAGCAATAAGAAGTGGGGAGGTAATCTGAGCACAGGTCCCCAGCTCTGAGGTGAGCCCTTTTTACCAGTCTCAGAGTAGCGAGTCAGAAATATCCTACTGCTCTCTAGATAGTCTAGGAACCATGGGATTGCTCCACCTGACGAGTAACAAAGATGCTAAATTAATAGATATACACATAAAATGATTATTTTCCCTGGACTTTTTTCATATAGCATATTGAAAAAATGCCATTCAGAACATTTTACTGCATTCCTAGTCAAAACCAAAAATGTGGGTTGATTGCACTGTTACCCTGTATAGAACAATTTTAACTGACCTTACTCTTATCAAATCAAATCTTGTGTATTTAGCAAGACAATTTGTTGTTGTTCTTAGTCACAAAGTCGTGTGCAACCCATCACGACCCCATGGAAAACATTCCTCCAGGCCTTCCTCTCCACCATCTCCCGGAATCTACTTAAGCTCACACCAACTGCTTCAGTGACTCCATCTAGCCACCTCATCCTCTGCCGTCCCCTTCTTCTTTTGCCATCTATTGTTCCCAGCATTAGACTCTTCTCCAGGGAGGCTTTCCTTCTCATTAGGTGGCCAAAGTATTTGAGTTTAATCTTCAGTATCTGGCCTTCTAAAGAGCAGTCAGGATTGATCCCCTCCAGGACTGACCGGTTTGATCGCCTTGCGGTCCAAGGGACTCGCAGGAGTCTCCTCCAGCACCAAAATTCAAAGGCCTCAATCCTTCAGCACTCAGCCATCCTTATGGTCCAGCTTTCACAGCCATACATTGCAACTGGGAAAACCATAGCCTTGACTATACGCACTTTTGTTGGCAGGGTGATGTCTCTGCTTTTTAGTATGCTGTTTAGACTTGCCATGGCTTTCCACCCCAGGAGCAAGCGTCTTTTAATTTCTTGGCTGCAGTTCCAATCTGCAGTGGTCTTGGAGCCCAGGAAAATAAAATCTGTCATTACCTCCATTTTTTCCCCATCTTTTTGCCAGGAAGTGAGAGGATTGGATGCCATGATCTTCGTTTTCTTCATGTTGAGTTTCAAGCCAACTTTTGCGCTCTCCTCCTTCACCCGCATGAAGAGGCTCGTTAGTTCCTCTTCACTTTCTGCCATTAGAGTGGTATCGTCTGCATATCTGAGGTTGTTGATATTTCTCCCAGCAATCTTAATTCCAACTGGTGATTCATCCAGCCCTGCCTTTCTCATGATGTGCTTTGCATATAAGTTAAATAGACAGGGCTACAGTATACAGCCACGCCGAAATCCTTTCTCAATTTTGAACCAATCAGTGGTTCCATGTCCAGTTCTCACTGTTGCTTCTTGACCCGCATATAGGTTTCTCAAGAGACAAATAAGATGGTCTGGTACTCCCATCTCTTTAAGAACTTCCCACAATTTGTTGTGGTCCGCACAATCAAAGGCTTTACCATAGTCAATGAAGCAGAAGTAGATGTTTTTCTGGAACTCCCTAGCTTTCTCCATGATCCAGCGTATGTTGGCAATTTGATCTCTAGTTCCTCTCCCTCTTCAAAATCCTGCCTGTACTTCGGGTCGTTCTCATTCCACATACTAGCTTGTAGGATTTTGAGCATAACTTTGCTAGCATGTGAAATGAGTGCAATGGTGCAGTAGTTTGAACATTCTTTGGCATTGCCCTTCTTTGGGATTAGAATGTGAACTGACCTTTTCCAATCCTGTGGCCACTGTTGAGTTTTCCAAATTTGCTGGCATATTGAGTCACTTTTACTGCATCGTCTTTTAGGATTTTGAATAGCTCAGCTGGAATACTGACGCCTCCACTAGCTTTGCTGTTGCTCAGACTTCCTAAGACCCATTTGACCTCGCATTCCAGCATGTCTGGCTCAAGGTCAGTGACCACCCCATCATGGTTATCAGAGAAGTTAAGCTCTTTCTTGTATAGTTCTTCTGTGTAATCTTGCCACCTCTTCTTCAACTCTTCTGCCTCTGTTAGGTCCCTGCCATTTTGGTCCTCTATCCTGCCCATCTTTGCATGAAACGTTCCCTTCATATCTCCAATTTTCTTGAAGAGATCTCTGATCCTCCCTATTTTATTGTTTTCTTCTATTTCTTTGCACTGTTCATTTAAGAAGGCATTCTTATCTCTTCTAGCTATTCTCTGGAATTCTGCATTCAATTGGGTGTATCTTTCTCTTTCTCCCTTGCCTTTTGCTTCCCTTCTTTCCTCAGCTATTTGTAAAGCTTCCTCAGGCAGCCATTTTGCTTTCCTGCATTTCTTTTTCTTTGGGATGGTTTTAGTTGCTGCCTCTTGTACAATGTTGTGAAACTCCATCCATAGTTCTTCAGCCACTCTGTCTATCAGATCTAATTCCTTAAATCTATTTGTCACCTCTACTGTAGATTCATCAGGGATATGATTTAGGTCATACCTGAGTGGTCTAGTGCTTTTCCCCACTTTCTTCAATTTAAGCCTAAATTTTGCAACCAGAAGCTCATGATCTGAGCCACAGTCAGCTCCTGGTCTAGTTTTTACTGACTGTATAGAGCTTCTCCATCTTTGGCTGCAGAGCACATAGTCAATCTGATTTCTGTGTTGACCGTCTGGTGATGTCCATGTGTAGAGTCGTCTCTTGGGTTGTTGGAAAAGAGTGTTTGCTATGACCATCGTATTCTCGTGACAAAATTCTACCAGCCTGTGCCCTGCTTCATTTTGTACTCCAAGGCCAAACTTGCCTGTTATTCCGGTTATCTTTTGGCTTCCTACTTTAGCATTCCACTTTATCATCCCCCATGATGATAAGGACATCATTTTTTGGAGTTAATTCTAGAAGGTGTCGTAGGCCTTCATAGAACCGGTCAACTTCAGCCTCTTCAGCACCAGTGGTTGGGGCATAGACTTGGACTGCTGTGATGTTGAATGGTTTGTCTTGGATTTGAACTGAGATCATTCTGTCATTTTGGAGATTGTATCCCAGTACTGCTTTTCCTACCCTTTTATTGACTATGAAGGCTGCTCCATTTCTTCTGTGGGATTCTTGCCCGCAGTAGTATACCTGATGGTCATCTGAATTAAATTCACCCATTCCTGTCCATTTTAGTTCACTGATTCCTAAGATGTCAATGTTCAGTCTTGTCATCTCTTGTTTGACCACATCCAGCTTGCCTTGATTCATGGATCTTACTAGCCCTCTGCTCTTCCCCAGTAGCATATTGGACACCTTCCGACCTGAGGGGCTCATCTTCTGGCATCATATCTTTTTGCCTTTTGGTACGGTCCATGGGGTTTTCATGACAAAGATACTGGAGTGGGTTGCCGTTTCCTTCTCCAGTGGATCACGTTTTGTCAGAACTCTCTGCTATGACCTGTCCATCTTGGGTGACCCTGCACGGCATAGCTCATAGCTTCATTGAGCTATGCAAGCCCCTTCGCCACGACAAGGCAGTGATCCATGAAGAGGAGGAAGACAATTAGGCAGCATTTATACTGTCTTTTGTTATCTATATTTGCACAGCTGCAATTTCTGACTGAATAATGTGGTTTGCATATTTGAAGGTACCCTTTGAAGTTAAGGCAGACCACAATTTATATACCACTGGAAGCCAGAGGTTTTTAATTTTTTTAATTTTTTTTTTTAGCAGATCTTACCTAATTTGACACAAAGCAAAGTATATTCTTTATAAATGTTTGCAGATGCATATTCTCCTTGGGGAAAAAGTCTGTGAAATTTCAGCATTTATTTCTCCTGCCCATAGAGGTTTTCTATTCCAACATTTCCCAGCTAACAAGTTGGTAAACGGTGCTAGCTGCCACGAAGCACTATATACTGGATTTTTTTCCCCTCTATAGAATGATTTATGTGTGTGTGTCACGTTCCATGTGACACCCATTTCAAGGAGAAACCATTTCCCATCAACAGGTTCAAGGACTAGTGCTGCCGTTTTGGCCATTGTCATTTATGAGCATAGTGTTCTTTGAGGTATTTCTGAAGAAAAACTGGCACATTATAAGAGATTACTTCAGTGCCATTAGTTATGTTTCAGTCCCTTTCCAATGGTTAGTTTGGAAATGCTGCAAGAACATGCAGAGGAGGAACTAGAGAGAATATACTATCTTAAAGTAGCTTGGATGGTTAAAATATTAAACCAAGTATGATTTATAGTACCCAGGGATTAGGAAACCTAAGAAGTACTCAGTGAGTACTAAAACTGTCATTATTTTAAGAATCTCTGTTTCTTGGTGTTGTAGTTCTCTGTCACTTAGCAACAGGGCAAAAGTAGATAACATCAGAGCATGCTAAATGCCAATGATTGTAAACTGTAATGAGCCTATGCCCAACTCCACAATGGGCATTGTGTGCTGCCTCTTAGAACTGTTTCACACATTGCACTGTTCTAACGTACCTAAGGTTTCAGGGAATGCTTACTGTGTGAATGAGAAGCCCATGTTTAGAAACATGCATATTGGACAGGACCTGCAGTATCTGAAGCCTCCCAGAAAATGAAAGTGCTTTGAAACCTGGGAGTGCTGCCTCATTCTATGTGGAAAGACCCTTAAATATATCATGATAAAGCAGCAAATTCTTTGAACTGCTTGCTTACTTATTAGTCCTAGTTTGATAATTTCTCTGTGTGTTAATGACTAGAATGGAGCAGTTGTGCCTCTGTGAAATATACTAGCTCATGACTCATTCTTTAACCATACCCATGGGTGTTGTAGTAACTTCTCAGTAGGATGTAGTGACCTCAGACATGCATTTATTCATTTATTATGTATTTGTTTATAGTAAGATTAGGTAGCCCAGCACTCTCAAGCTATTTGGGACTACAGCTCCCATAACCCATGACCACTTAAGTCCAGTTTCTAGCCATTTCACCACACCGGCGTTCTTTGTCATTTGAGCTGGCAGTTACATGACCCCTGATGAAATCAATAAGAACCACACAAGAGCAGGGTAGTTTCCAGCACTTCACTTTGGTGACTTTCCACATGCATTCTGTTCCTCACATGCAGGACCACTAGAACAAGTTTGATAATAAATCCTATTTTGGCATTTTAATCAGATGTCTAAAATGAATTGTTCATTTCTCAGATAGAACAGGAATTTTCAGAGTGGGATGATAGTATCTAAACAGGAAGCAGAACATCCAATAATGAGGCTAATTTCTCTCATGTATTAATTGTTTTACCCTACAGTGTACTGAATAAAAAACAAGGCTGGCTATTCATTTCATCACTTTCATTTATGAAAAGCTCTTCATAAAATGCATTTCTCTCCCTCTGTCTTGCCATGCTTCTTGTGTACCACTTCATATTGGGTAGGTAATATGTACCACAGCCAGAAAAACATCTAGTTCTGCTTCATTGACTATGCTAAAGCCTTTGATTGTGTGGATCACAACAAATTGTGGTGAGTTCTTAAAGAGATGGGAGTACCAGTCCATCTTATTTGTCTCTTGAGAAACCTATATGCGGGTCAAGAAGCATCAGTGAGAACTGGACACGGAACCACTGATTGGTTCAAAATTGAGAAAGGAGTTCGGCAAGGCTGTATACTGTCGCCCTGCCTACTTAACTTATATGCAGAGCACATCATGAGAAAGGCGGGGCTGGATGAATCACCAGTTGGAATTAAGATTACTGGGAGAAATATCAACAACCTCAGATATGCAGACGATACCACTCTAATGGCAGAAAGTGAAGAGGAACTAAAGAGCCTCTTGATCCGGGTGAAGGAGAAGAGTGCAAAAGTTGGCTTGAAACTCAACATTGAGAAAACTAAGATCATGGCATCCGGTCCTCTCACTTCCTGGCAAATAGATGGGGAAGAAATAGAGGTAGTGACAGATTTTATTTTCCTGGGCTCCAAGATCACCACAGATGGGGACTGCAGCCAAGAAATTAAAACACACTTGCTCCTGGGGAGGAAAGCTATGACAAATCTAGACAGCATACTAAAAAGCAGAGACATCACCCTGCCAACAAAAGTGCGTATAGTCAAGGCTATGGTTTTCCCAGTTGCAATGTATGGCTGTGAAAGCTGGACCATAAGGAAGGCTGAATGCCAAAGAACTGAGGCCTTTGAATTGTGGTGCTTGAGGAGACTCCTGCGAGTCCCCTGGACTACAAGGTGTTCAAACTGGTCAGTCCTAGAGGAGATCAACCCTGACTGCTCTTTATAAGGCCAGATACTGAAGAAGAAATTCAAATACTTTTGCCACCTAATGAGAAGGAAGGACTCACTGGAGAAGAGCCTAATGCTGGGAACAATAGATGGCAAAGAAGAAGGGGACGGCAGAGGATGAGGTGGCTAGATGGAGTCACTGAAGCAGTCGGCATGAGCTTAAGTGGACTCCAGGGGATGGTGGAGGACAGGAAGGCCTGGAGGAATGTTGTCCATGGGGCCGTGATGGGTTGGAGATCTGCTCCCTGCAAGTCTTCGACAGCTGGAGAAGATTAGCTAGAAACTCATCGGATCTGCTGGGTGAAAATTTTTATTTTTTTTCTCCTCAATACTACCTGTGAAAAAGTTGCAGTTGTTGTTAATTGGCATAAAAAAGAAAGGAAAGCTCCTTTGATGGAGGGAGGAATTTCTCCCCCCCCCCCATGGAGTTTTAAGCAGCGACTGATATGGGGAAGAGGAATTGCGGCTTTTTTGGAAAGTTTGAAGCTGAAGAGAAAGACCTCTTTTTTCTAACCTCCCCAAGTGCAAAGAATCAAAATAAACAATTACTGTGGAATTAAGTGATAGAACGACAAAATTTACTGGCAGAGTGGCCATTTTTTTTCGGGATTCTGGCCAAGAATTCCTGAGAGAAAAACAAGCCTGTGTTTTTTCTTCTCCATTGTGACGTCATTTCAAAATAGCCCTTTGCTGCCATCCTGTGGCTATCAGAATTATAGCAAGTTCCTTTTTCTTTTCTTTTTCGTTTTCTCTTTTTCTCTTCTCTATCTCTCTGCTGCTGTCTTGAAATTATTGGTAAAAATTTTTCCCCATGAGAAAAATACACCCTTCCTCTTCTTTGGCACCCACATCAGCTGCTCAGAGTCCAACTCATCAGCCTAAAGCAGAAGATGTTGAAAAATATCAAAAAGAGCTACAAATGACGCTTCTGGTGATAAAGAAATCTTTAACAGCTTTGCAAGCATCCCAAGAGGCGATGTCAACATGACAGGAAAGTATCTCAAATGAGCAAAAAGAACAGCTTGACAAATTGGATAATTCTGTTAAGAATGTATCAACTCAATTATCTGACGTTCAACTTAAAACTGAACAGAATACACAAAAAATACAACAAACACATGAAAAACTGGAAACGGTAAATAAAGAAACACAACTAATTAAGCAAACAAATATGTCTCTATGGGATTCACTTGCTATATTAGAGATGGAGAAGGCATCTTACTGCTTAAGATTTCAGAGTATACCTGAAGGAAAGAATGAAGATTTGCAAGAGCTAATGATTGGCATCTTGGCAGAGCTTTTAGAAATAGAAAATGAAGACATTGCAGCAGGGATCGATCTTATCTACAGAGTTAACTCGACCTATGCCAGAAAAAACAAACTTGCGAGGGAAGTTCATGTTAAATTTGCTCTAAGGTCTATAAGAAACAATGTTTTGAAGGCCATATGTGAGAAACCTTTAAAGGTGGATGATCGCCACGAGGTGACGGTTCTGAAGCAAATACCATGGAGGATTAGAGGAGGACGAAAGAAATACTTATTCCTTACTACAAAGTTGATTAAGAAAGAGATTATCTTTAAGTGGCTAACGCCAGAAGGAATACTCTTCACTTGGAACTCTACAAGATATAAATTGGATTCAATTTTTAAGGCACAAAAGTTCTATGAAAAATTTAGAGGTATGCTTGAAGAAGAAGAATCGGGTGCTTCAAAAGAAGAGGGAAAGGTGCCAAATCAATGGAATTAACAATGTATCACTCTGAGGAAGGAGAAATAGTGAATATTGATTCACAACAAGAAGTACAGATACTGGAGCCAAAGGAGAAGAAAAAAGGTAGAAGTGTAAAGGCGAAGAATAAGTAGATAAGTATGTACTCTTTGAACATGGCTTTTAAAAGGGAAGGAAAAATTGAATTGCTCTCTTTAAATGTTAACAGACTAAATAGACCCTCTAAGAGGAGAAGGATCTTCGCTCAACTTCAAAAATGAAAATTAGATCTAAAGAAACACA
Source organism: Varanus komodoensis (assembly GCF_004798865.1). Taxonomy (NCBI): domain Eukaryota; kingdom Metazoa; phylum Chordata; class Lepidosauria; order Squamata; family Varanidae; genus Varanus; species Varanus komodoensis. The sequence goes on along the minus strand of NW_025335409.1, from coordinate 18,138,433 downwards.
TATTAAGAAACAACATGTTAAATTTTTGGAATGTTCAAAGCTTGGAAAATTGTTTGTATCTTCTGCGTCTCAAAAGAAGAGAGGTTTAGCATTATATATTAAGGAAAAACTAGACCCTAAATATATACTTGCTGATGAGGATGGTAGGATCCTGATGGTCGAAATTACAATGAAACTCAAAAAGGTGCTTTTAGTGGCAATATACGCACCAAATGACCATCAGGAAATATTTTACCAAAAATTACATACTTTACGCTTACAAGTGGGCTATCAGACTGTGTGTGTAATGGGAGATTTCAATGCAATTGTGGACAAGAAAACGGACCATAAGAGTGAGATTAAGGGGAAAAAAGGGCAGGAGGATACTCCCAAAATCTTGTTCTAACATGATTGAAGAACTCAGATTGATAGATGCTTGGAGGCATAAAAATCCAACCTCTGCTAAATATTCTTTCTACTCAAATAGACATAGGTCATGGTCTAGAATTGATATGGTTTGGATAACTCCGGACTTAGTACCAGACTTGATAGAAGCTGAAATAGAGGCAAATGTTTGGGCGGAACACAACTCTGTAACTATATCACTGAAAGGAACTGCAAGGATTCCCAGATGGAGCTTAAATAAAATGTTATTAAAGGATTAAAAATTTATAGAAGAGATAAATAAGGAAATGCAAGTATTCTTTCAAATAAATAAAGCGGAAGAAACTTCTTTACAAAACGTCTGGGATACAGCTAAAGCCTATGTCAGGGAACTGATAATAACATACGCAGCAAAAAGAAAAAGAAAAAGCAAGAACGAGCAAAAATAGTAGAGGAACTGACGAAACGGAAACAAGAACTGCAGGAAGATACATCCAAAAAAAAAAAAATCTCAAGGTCCAAATGAATATCTTAAAGCATAAACTGAATCTCCTGGACACAAATGAACTTACTAAGCAAATGACATTGACCAAACAGAATTTCTTTGAAAATGCTAATAAACCAAGGAGATGGTTAGCCTATAAAGTAAAGAAAGAGAGAGAGAAGAGATTGATTTCAAAACTGAAGGATGGAGAAGGATGACTACAAGTTCTAAGTATACAAATTAAGAAAATAGCAGAAGATTTCTTTACAAAATTATATCAGAAGGATGAGATTTCAACTGAGAAAGTAAAAGAACACATCCGAAATGCAGACTTACCAAAACTACCAGAGAAATACCAAAAATTATTGAACCAAGAAGTAACTACTATGGAAGTAATAGAGGCAATTATGCATCAAAAGAATGATAAAACTCCTGGCCCGGATGGGCTGCCAGCTGAATTTTATAAATCCTTTGAAGGAGTCTTTGCTACGTTTCGTAAAGATATATGTAATGAAGCACTGTTAAATGCTAAAATACCAAATACTTGGACAGAGGCAAATATTACTCTAATACTGAAAGAAGATATGGACTTAACACAGATTCAAAACTATAGACCTATATCATTATTAAATGTGGATTACAAAATTTTTGCCTCTATAATGGCAGAAAGGTTAAAGAAGTTTTTAATAGACTTTATTCATCCGGACCAAATGGTTTTTGCCTAAAAGAGGAATAATTTGAGGACTATCTTGGAAATGTTTTAATAAATAAATAAAATAAATAAAATAGCCTAGAGTATTATGAGATACATACGGAAAAATCAATGGCTTTATTATTTATGGACGCTCAGAAAGCCTTCGATTATGTTAACTGGCAATTTATGAAGCAACAGATGGCCCAAATGGAGCTCGGTGAAAAGTTTATTAATGTGATATCAAGCATTTATCAAAAGCAGTCAGCTAGGATTGGAGAATTTACAGTTTATAGAGATACAAAAGGGTACAAGACAAAGATGCGCATTGTCACCTCTGTTGTTTATTCTGATTTTAGAAGTGTTGAATAGAAATATCAGGAACGACGCAGACATAAAAGGTACTAGAATTAGAGATGAAAGTTATAAATTGCAAGCATTTGCAGATGATCTGGTTTTCATAATGGAGGAACCCTTTGTAACAATGCCTAAACTCCTACAAAGGATTGAAGAATATGGTGAGGTTACAGGGATGAAAATAAATAGAGAAAAGATGAAACTGTTAGTTAAAAATTTTACACAAGACCAGAGAAAAATGCTGCAGGAACAAGTAGATTTACAGATTGTTAAAAGGGTTAAGTATTTGGGAATTTATCGTACAGCTAACTGTACTACTCTGAAAGAAGACAATTATGATAAACTATTGAAGGATATTAAGGGCGATCTGGAAAATGGGCTAATTTGCAATTATCTTTGATGGAATGAATAGCACTTGTTAAAATGAATATATTACCAAAGCTTTTGTTTTTATTTCAAATGATTCCCTTAAAAATTGATAGAAATTTTTTTGAGGATTTAAATTTTCAAATTTCAAGATTTATATGGAGAAAGAAGAAACCAAGGATTAAACTAAAAATACTTCAGGAAGCTAAAGAGAACGGTGGTTTTGGTCTTCCTGATTGGATGTTGTATTATCCAGCTTCTGTCTTAACTTGGCTAAAAGAATGGATAACTTTAATGAGGAAGAGAATTTTGTATCTTGAAGGACATGATTTGCAAATGGGTTGGCATGCTTATCTGTGGTATGAGAAGGCTAAGTCACATGCCTCTTTTTTAAGTCAGTATATTAGAAAATCATTAATGTTGGTGTGGGAAAAGTTAAAGTTAAAATTGTATAATAAATTACCAAGATGGCTTTCACCCATTGAAGCTTTTGTGTATCCAAATGCATTGAATTTTGAAGGGATTATAAGATACAAGGATATTTTGGATAAGGATGGAGGCCTGAAATTAGATTAAGAAACACAAGAACAGGCATCTAATATCTCTTGGTGGCACAAGGTGCAGATACAATCGAGATATGCTAAAGATTGTAAAGCATGGGGTTTTTATAAGGAATTAACAGCGTTAATTAACAGCGTTAATTAACAAGTGATGCTTAAATCAGATGAGAAAATGATTAAAAGATTATATCATTTCTTACTTGACAGGAAAATGGAAGATGAACAGGTTAAAGAAACTATGATAACATGGGCACAAAATTTTGGATATTATATTGAATTAGAAAAGTGGCAAAAGCTGTGGGAGAGAAATATTAAGGTAACATTGGCAATTTCATATAAAGAAAACTTATATTAAATGTTTTATAGATGGTATCTGTTGCCAAATCGATTAGCTAAGATGGTTCCAAATATGTCAAATGGATGTTGAAAATGTAAACATAAACTGGGTACTTTTTACCATATGTGGTGGACTTGCGACAATGGGAAAAAGTATTGGATTAAAATACATAAATGGCTCGAGGAAATGTTACAAAAACTGTTAGCCTTTAAACCTGAAGTTTTTTTATTAGGCATTATACCGGAGGATATTAGTAAACAAGAAATGTATTTGATTTTACATGTAATCACTGCAGCGAGCATTGAATTCGCTCAACACTGGAAAAGTGAGGAGCTACGCACTGATGAATTGATTCTAAAAAAGATTCTGCACTGTGCAGAAATGGATAGATTGACTTTATCACTGAACGAGAAAGAAGATACTGACTTCTATCAAACTTGGGACTCTTTTTATTACTGGCTAGAGAAACGGGACTGGTCCTAGATTTAAATACGTTTTTAAGCTATCATAAATTGATTTAAATATGACTATGGAATGTTGAGTAGGGGGCTGACCCAGTACGTTTGATGCATTTGATGATTGATGTTTTTAGTGTTCGTTTAAAAATCTTAATAAAATTTATTTTTTTAAAAAAGAGACAAATAAGATGGTCTGGCACTCCCATCTCTTTAAGAACTTGCCACAATTTGTTGTGATCCACACAATCAAAGGCTTTAACATAGTCAATGGAGCAGAAGTAGATGTTTTTCTGGAACTCCCTAGCTTTCTGCATGATCCAGCATATGTTGTCAATTTGATCTCTAGTTCCTCTGACTCTTCGAAATCCTGCCTGTACTTCTAATAGTTCTCGGTCCACATACTGCTGGAGTCTAGCTTGTAGGATTTTGAGCATAACTTTGCTATCATGTGAAATGAGTGCAATGGTGCAGTAGTTTGAACATTCTTTGGCATTGCCCTTCTTTGGGATCAGAATGCAAACTGACCTTTTCCAATCCTCTGGCCCCTGTTGAGTTTTCCAAATTTGCTGGCATATTGAATGTAGCACTTTTACTGCATCATCTTTTAGGATTTTAAATAGCTCAGCTGGAATACTGTCTCCTCCACTAGCATTGTTGTTGCTCAGACTTCCTAAGGCACATTTGACTTCATATTCCAGGATGTCTGGCTTGAGGTCAGTGACCACCCCATCATGGTTATCAGGGACGTTAAGGCCTTTCTTGTATAGTTCTGTGTAATCTTGCCATCTCTTCTTCATCTCTTCTGCCTCTGTTAGGTCCCTGCCATTTTGGTCCTGTATCATGCCCATCTTTGCATGAAATGTTCCCTTCATAGCTCCAATTTTCTTGAAGAGATCTCTGGTCCTCCTTATTCTATTATTTTGCACTGTTCATTTTTTTGCACTGTTTCTTTGCACTGTTCATTTAAGAAGGCTTTCTTATCTCTTCTCTGGAATTCTGCATTCAATTGGGTGTATCTTTCTCCCTTGCCTTACACTTCCCTTCTTTCCTTGTAAAGCTTCCTCAGACAGCCATTTTGCTTTCTTGCATTTCTTTTTCTTTGGGATGGTTTTAGTTGTTACCTCTTGTACAATGTTGCGCACCTCTGTCCATAGTTCTTCAGGTACTCTGTCTATCAGATCTAACTCCTTAAATCTATTTGTCACCTCTACTGTATATTCATCAAGGATATGATTTAGGTCTTGCCTGAGTGGCCTAGTGCTTTTCCTTACTTTCTTCAATTTAAGCCTAAATTTTGCAACGAAAAGCTCATGATCTGAGCCACAGTCAGCTCCTGGTCTAGTTTTTACTGACTGTATAGAGCTTCTCCATCTTTGGCTGCAGAGCACATAGTCAATCTGATTTCTGTGTTGACAGTCTGGTGATGTCCATGTGTAGAGCCGTCTCCTGGGTTATTGAAAAAGAGTGTTTGCTATGACCATTGTATTCTCTTGACAAAATTCTACCAGCCTGTGCCCTGTTTCATTCTGTACTCCAAGGCCAAACCTGCCTGTTATTCCGGATTTCTTTTGGCTTCCTACTTTAACATTCCAATCCCCCATGATGATAAGGACATCATTTTTGGGTATTAATTCTAGAAGGTGTCGTAGGCCTTCATAGAACCGGTCAACTTCAGCCTCTTCAGCATCAGTGGTTGGGGCACAGACTTGAACTACTGTGATGTTGAATGGTTTGGCTTGGATTCGAACTGAGATCATTCTGTCATTTTGGAGATTGTATCCCAGTACTGGTTTTCCTACTGAGGGTTTCTTGCCCGCAGTAGTATACCTGATGGTCATCCGAATTAAATTCACCTATTCCTGTCCATTTTAGTTCATTGATTCCTAAGATGTCAATGTTCAGTCTTGTCATCTCTTGTTTGACCATGTTCAGCTTGCCTTGATTCATACTTCTTACATTCCAGGTTCCTATGGAGTATAGATCTTTATAGCTTCAGACCTCCTTTCACCACCAGATACATCTGCAATTGAGTGTCCTTTCGGCTTTGACCCAGTCGCTTCATTCTTTCTGGCGCTACTAGTACTAGCCCTCTGCTCTTCCCCAGTAGCACATTGGACACCTTCCAAACTGAGGGGCTCATCTTCCAGCGTCATATCTTTTTGACTTTTGGTACTGTCCATGGGGTTTTCATGGCAAGGGTACTGGAGTGGGTAGCCATTTCCTTCTCCAGTGGATCACATTTTGTCAGAGCTCTCTGCTATGACCTGCCCATCTTGGGGGGCCCTGCACAGCATAGCTCATAGCTTCACTGAGCTACACAAGCCCCTTCACCACGACAAGGCAGTGATCCTTGAAGGGGGGCAAACAGACTAAGAATCAGTTATTTCTTTTGTGTCCCGGTTGTGTCTCTTTTAAAACGAAAAGATAAGCTGAATTTTCACATTCAAGATAGGTCTATGTCTGGGCTTTAGTGCAAACCTGAGAGTAAACTGAATTTAGCCTATATGTTTTTTATTTCTGCACCGTGGCTCTTGTCAATCTAGAACTATGTGAAGTTTTAT
>NW_025335409.1:17893129-18132156 GCF_004798865.1 Varanus komodoensis | reverse complement strand
CAACAATGTTAAATACACTCTTCCAAAATTCTGTTGAGGATCTGAGTGGATCCACATTTGTAGGTAATAGCATACACTCCTTGCAGATGGAGGAATTACAGGGATATTTTCAAAGAAATTTGACCACAACAGACTTCTATTTGCCAGTCTATTTTTTTTTGTCTGGATCTACCATATATTCATCACCACACAAAAGCTCAGCCTATTCATAAATAGTGCAATCCAGTGTGACTGCATTGGACTTGAACGTGAACATCCTATGCAGCGTGGAAGAAGCATGGAGATGAAGGTAACTTCTGCATGTTTCCTGCTGTGCAAAGCACTTAGACAGCTACTTTGGCTTGTCTGTTTTGTTCCAAATCAGGAGGAGTCCAAGATGAAGCACTGATGGTGTATATACCATATATATGGTTCTTGCTATGCAGTCAGTGAGGATTCAGAAGGTGCTCTGAGCGCTGACTCATTACATTTCTGAGCTTGGAACTGACCCCAACCCCAACCCTGTGAGCATAAAGATGCATAATAGTTCTGATCGAGCTCTAGATTCAGCAGTACAATACCAGTCATCTTGGATGTGGGGAATGCCCATTCTCTCCATCTGTTAAGATGCATATAACCATTTCAGTGAGGCACAGAAGATGACAGTGTGGAATCTCATGCTTTTTTCAAGATAAACTTGCCTTGAATAAGCTGCACTCCTGTTATGTTGTCTAGGTAAAGTTACCCTTGTAGACTGATCCAAACTTCAATTAATGGAGCATGTGTCAGCAACGTGTTCTCACATACTTTTCTTGGTACTTGATGAGGTGACCTACATATTCTTACACCCCCAAATTCTGCCCCAGAAGCTTGGAAGTCTGTCTGGAATAGTGTGAGGGATTGCATAAGGATCTACAGGGAAAATACCAGAAAAAACGGTTCGCCCAGTCTTCTTCCAGTTGAAGACTTCAATTAATTTCAGTGGGATGAATTAGCTTTTTTGTTTCTGGAACAGAGCTCAGGCTGCTACCCAATAAAGAAGAAAAATATTATTTCAATAAAGAAATAGAACAGACAAAGCTGACTAAAAACAACAGATAAAAGGGCATCCATCAAACTGTTGAGAGCTTGGGCAAATTGGAAGGTTGCTTCTTGGAGTCTAAAATGAAGCAGAATTGGTGCCAGGTGTGCTTCCTTGGAATGGATATTCCATTGCTGGGACACTAAAACCAATAAAGCTCTCTCTCTAGCTGTCTTCTGACAAGGGCACCAGTCAATGATACAAGAGGAGAGCCAGGTTCACCTGGCAGAAGGCACTTTCAAACTAGTGTGTTGCCTGTCTCTTTGGACAAGGCAATGAGATACTATCAATTGCTGTAATACAGACTGGTGGCCAGAAATAGCTATGTTTGGATTGGATCATTAAGGCCAGAGATATCAGTGGCTTTAACAATGCCATTCCCTGCACATGTGTTCTGATGTAAGTCCCACTGAGTTCAATGATGCTTACAGTGCCACCTTATACTTGTCTGCTCCAAAATGAGTTCAGTTGAGTTAAATGGGGTTTGTGTCCAGCTATGTGGAATTTTACAACTGATGTCAATGAATCATAGAAATGGCCAAGCTGAATAGCTTTGAAAATTATAAAATCTGGAAATTAGCTATATAAAACTATTTAGAACCACATGCTTCTTTTACACACACACACACACACACACTATAATGTCTTACTACAATGTTTTTGAGGTCTGTTTTTAATCTCCTTGACTATTGAAATTCACTGAACACCGATACTGCTTGATCATTAAAGTAACAATAAAAACAAAAAGCAAAGGAGAAATAATAAATCCCTCCTCTAAAAGCAAAGTACAATGGCCTATATTTTTTCTTGTGCATAAATGATAGTGACAATATATTGAAGTGCAAAGTAAAAACATGTTGAAAATCTGGAGAATAGTCAAATTTCTGGTCTGTGTTGCTGGAAGCTTCAAACTTGGGATATCTATCAAAATATCTATCTAATGCAAACTGAACATTGTAACAGTAGCACTAGCTTTACTTAACAGAACTGTTTCTGAAGATATGCAATGCAATGCAATGCAATGCAATGCAATGCAATGCAATGCAATGCAATGCAATACAATCAAGTCACCATGCACTGGGGCTACATTTTAAAGAAAGATGCCAGTTAGCTCAGAAGGCAGATTGAGTACATTGGTGTACCGCTAGTCTTTAAAGACAGGCATGATGATTTCCCAGAATACAGAATAATACATTCAGGCTGTGTTGTTTCAGGCCTGTTTCTTTTCAGTTAAAGTACATGGATGATCATAGACATAAACACATCAATGCAATTCTGAAAAACAAAGGCTACGTTAACGCGGGCTGAGGTGGAACCACATAGGACATGCTTGTTTTTAGTAGACGGACAAAATGTGTTTGTTCAGTATATTTGCATTTCAGGTTGATCTACAAATTCATAATACCTAATTAGACCTTAAAACACAAGGAGCAAAGGAAAATGCATGTATCTCAAAAAACACTGCTGGGTGAAAAAGAACATTTTAATTCTTTACCTAGAAGATGCTGGTGCAAGGATGGACCTCCTAGGAGGATATACCATACCTGGGGGTCACTGCCAAAAAGGATCTTTCCCTGCTTGACATCCCTTTCATCTCTGAAGGATGACAAACTTACGGAACGGAGTCAGTGCACTAATGTAAAGTGCAGACAGGATGCAATGGAAGTAGGCTCCATTTTACACACTTTGAAAACAGATAGCTAGTGTAGTTCTTTCAAACTGGGGAGAGCAGTTAAAATCCAGTTTCAGTCTGTAATCACTGAGGCTCTCAGACCAAACCAGCAGCCTTGCTAAGCTGCTCCTGGATACATCCAAGCACTGTTGGGGAGCTCATTCAACCAAGGACTCAATTCAAGAAGCTCTCAAGAAATGCACTGCCGTGGACAGGGCAGAAGGTAAAGAGACAAGGGCCAGAAATAACAGCATATTATAACTCAACATTTTTATTGCCAGGAACTGAACCAAAAGAAATGCAATCCCACCTTTTAGATGTGGGAAAGAACTGTACAGAAGCTGGTAAATCATCAAATCATTCAGGTTCTTTGGTTGTGAATTTCCAGAAGGCTCCCTACCCTTTGTAGAGTTACAGAAAGTCTTGTAAATATATGGCCAGAAATGCTAAGGAGAGGACAGCATTATTCCTTCTTTCAGTGAGAAATTCATCATGCAACTAGTTTACTTGCAATTCTGCCAGGCCATGCTCATAAAGACCCAACATGCACAGTCATGCTCTGCTTGTAGCCTACCTGATTCTACCCTTAAACCTCCCAGGTTGTGCCCTGCTATAGCACTCATGAGCTAACAAGATTCCTCTATGTTCCACTCTGGACAAATTGACACCACCCATACAGCCAGCATTTTAAACTTAAAAACTTGTGAATCCAGGTCTTAGGGAAAGTATGAATGCTTGGATACAGAGGAATTCAGTAAAAGCACGTCAGATTTTATTAGCAGAATCTGTACTGCAACCGATGGGCTAAAGAGAAAAGCTGAATCACAGCAATTTCCCAAGTCTATGAATATTTAAGATGGAATTAGCATTTTACATGGATGGCTAAATGAAACTGATGACAACAAAAAGATGGCACACCTAGAGAGTTGACCTTTTTGAAACACAGCAAAGAAACTTGAAGAGCCTCTTGATAAAAATGATTAATTAATGTGGGATAGTTCGGGACTCATTCTAAAATATTATTAAATACAGATTCCTCATGGTTTTCTTCTGGTTGCCTAGGACTTTACAGCAAAGTTACATCATGAAGCTCTGCAGGAGTCACAAAAAGCTAAAGGATCATTTATTTAAAAGGGCCAGCAGGATGAAATCTCAAGCAGGAACAAATCAAGATACTATTTATGTATTTTCTCACATTAGCAGCAATTAATCAATCACTGAGGAAAGATGAAGGATCACTTGAAGATATAAAAGTGTGAATTGAAAAAAATACATTGTAATTAACAGAACTTGGAAATTTTAGATTAATGACACCTGGCAAAGACCCTGAAGTCAAAGAAGAAATATTAATTGTGAGGAAAGTTTGAAAGACTGCTCTTGCAGAAGAACCATCCCAGAACCAAATACAAGGAATAAGAAGAGGGGGGCACATGGTCTTAGTCTGTAAAGAAACAAATTGCAAACACTAATTAAAAATTCAAAAAGTAATCAAAAGTAAAATGTCATAAACAATAAAGAAATAAGTACCCTGTGCCACAAAAACAGACATAAATATTTGCAAAGGATCTGGAAAGAGGATGTTCCTTGAGTGATTCAGTCACAGACTTCTGCCTGGAGTTGATCCAAATGGGGCAGAAGTGCAGCTGTGCTGGATGAGAGAGAAGTTTCATGGGAATAGGGGAGTCCACTGTGCAGGTTCTCCTTTTATGCCAGTGGAAAGTACCTTGAGTATAACTACTACTGGTGTTTCTGCAGTAAGAAGGCCCTGAAATAGCGTGTTCTGCAGGTAGGACAGGACAGGGAGGAGGTGATCTTGGCTCCACTGGATCCAAAGCCAGTTGAAACCAATGAGATGATTGAAGAAAGAAAAAAAACTGATGGTGAATTCACAGAAGAATGCAGCCTCCCCATGTACACATACAGATCTGTTCTCTTGGATAGTGCAAGCAGGAAGGACTTTGGAAGTGGCGAACTGTCTTCCACTTTACTTTCCCCGCCGACCCACTCTGCTCCCTTACTTCTCACTCTAATGGAAGCCTTGCATTTTTCATTTCAGACGGAATCCTATCCTATGCATTACCATCATGGAGTCCTATCGATCTGAGTGAAGTTTCTGAGTTTCTTCCCATGAGTGCCTTAAATTCAATGGCAACTAGCATAAATCTGCTAGTGCAGGAATGGACAGCTGTTTCAGGCCTGGAAGGATTTTTTTTTTTAGGGGGGGCATATTCCAGACAGGCAGGGCTAAAAGAAATGAGGACAGAGCTGCACAAACTGAGACGCACAACTGCACTTTCTTCCTGTCTCCTCTTTCCTGAAGTCTTCTGTGTCAGGCAAAAATTCTGTCCCATGAAGTTCACCAGTTTTCCAAAGAAAATGTTGAAGGCCTGTGGGGAACTGGGGAAGAATAGCCTCTCCCAGTTCCACTGATGGAACTGTGTCTGAGACTGGGATACTGATGGATTCAACCCATATTTTGGATACTTACACATGTCACTAATTGCTCCTTCATTGATCCAGTGTAAAAATGTATCTGCTATCAATTGAGATAAAAATGTTTCTCCTCTCTTCAAAGTCTCAAATACCTCATGCAACAGTTTGCAGTTTCTTCTCTTTAAACATGGTTGTCAGATTAGCATCTTAGCATACTTACTATGAAGCAAGACTCACTATACCCAGTCACAGTTCTGAAGAGACAAGTTTATAAATGGGATGTAATGCAGACACCCTTTTGAATACAGGCAAAACCTATTGAGCCAGTTCTAGTTGAAAAAGTCCTCCACTTAGGTGTGATTGATGAAAGTTACTTATGATATTTTTCACATCTCTTCCCAATAGCCTGTGCTTCCTTTCCTAGTACTCATCAAGAACATAACCCACAGAAACCAAATATATTCATTCGGGAGCCATAATTGTATCAGTATTTATTTTTGTTATTTGAAGCTATCTTTTTTGATATATCATTTTACAATCCAAGCAAATGTGGCTCTGTGCAATTATTTGGCCTCGATCAATTTCCCAGTGACCTCATCTCCACAGCCCAGTGTGCAGGGGCTCAGGGAGGGAAAACATCTGGTTTCACTGATCAAACAGGAGCCAAGCCTTCACTAGATAAGAAGTGTGACAAATTCATACCCTGAAAGTATTTATTCAGAGATGCAATGTATATGTGACTGACTAGATCATTGTCTGGTGAGGAAGCCAATGAGCCAGAAAACCACCAATGAGGACTTTTGTGTGTTTATCAAACAAATCCCACTATATAATCAAATACACAATGCTAGTTACTTCTGAGATTGTTTGCTCACTGTGCTCCCTTCTGCAGTTCCTTTTGGTGAGATATGGCATGGTGTGTAATTATGGAAGGATTCCATGCATTTAAAATGGTGGTCCATGAGGCTGGAGCAGCCATTCCCGAAGCATACACTGCTAATGTGCCATGAGAAAAAAAGGAAGTGAACAGAAAGAATTCAAGCTAAACAAATCAAGCCTTTTCCATGCAAGCTCAAATGATCTCTGCACAGTTTTCTGCCATGATTCCTCTTCAATTACAGGCATATCTCAGAGATACTGCAGGTTTGAATCCAGATGACTGCAATAAGGCAAATATTGCAATAAAGTGAGTCACATTAATTTTTGGGTTTCTCGGTGCATATAAAAGTTAAGTTTACACTATGCTGCAGTTTATTTAGTGTGCAATAGCATTATGTCTAAAGAAACAATGTAGATAACTTAATTAAAAATACTTTATTGCTGATGGCTGCTTGACTGGTCAGGGTGCAAGTTGCTGAGGTCTGGGGTGGTTGTGGCAATTTCTTAAAATCAGATAACAGTGAAATTTGCTGCACTGATTGATTCCTCCTTTCATGAAAGAACGCTCTATAGCATATGATGCTGTTTGATAGGATATAAGCACAGTAGAACTTTCAAAACTGGAATCAATTCTCTCAAATCCTAGGGCTGCTTTATCAACTAAGTTTATGTATATTCTAAATCTTTTGCAGTCATTTCAACAATGTTCACAGCATCTTCACCAGGAGTAGATTCCACCTCAAGAATCCACTCTTTGCTCATGCAGAAGAAGCAACTCCTCACCTGTTAAGTTTTATCGTAGAATTGCAGCAATTCACTTACATCTTCAAGCTTCGCTTCTAATTCTAGTTCTCTTGCTATTTCCTACCACATCTACTGTTACTTCCTCCACTGAACTCTTGAACCCCTCAACCCTAACTTTTGCCCAATGCAGGGTTACAACAAATTTGTAAAAAAACCCCACAATATCTGCAAAGAACAATAAATCAAAGTGTAATAAGACAATGGATGTCTGTACACTGTTCTGGTGGATGCATCTATGCATTAGATATGAGTGGTCATTCAACAGCTCCTGAAGAAGAAATGTAGCAGAATTATTTGCTCTCTTTATCTGTGTATAACTGCTTTGAGGATACAGCAGTGCTTGAACTCCTAGCTTCTCTGCAGATGTAGCATTATGTAGAGATCATCCCTCACTTGAGGTCAGGCTAATTAAAAGCTCAGAAGAATATGCAGAAGGTTCTAGGTTCAAATGTAGGCATCTACAGTTAAGAAGGCTGAAGTAGCAGATGATGAAGGGAGACCTCTACCCAAGACCATGAAGAGCTGCTCTTAGGAAGTAGAGATAATAGCAGGCTAGATGTACAAATAGTCTGAGCTAATATAAGAGTTCTTATGCTCCTATGTCTGTGAAGCACATGTTCAAAACTATTACTAGCCCTACTAGGACTGTATGTCAGGTCAGTTCTCATTAGAATTCCATCACCTATAGGTGGACTACAAGCTATATAAGTCTTCTCCTTCTAGGCTCTTTACAGTAAGAAAAGGGCTTACCAGTTCCTGGGAATATGCAATCAAAGGCTGTCGTTTCACATATTAGCATGATTAGCAATGGAAAATGATGGCAAGACTCCATGTAATTAGAGTCATTAGAAAAGAGCAAGCGTCCTCCACCCCAGTCCCAGTCATCTCATACTAGTCAGAAGTGCACAAAAAAGCAGGAAACATGACAAAGTAATTCATTTTCCAGTCATCTACACACACACCCATTTACAAAGACAATGTTTCAAAAAAATGGGACTCAATTTTATTTATAGTGGCTTGGTCAGGAAGATTTAAACAGAGCTTTCCTTGGAAGGGCAATGTCCTACATTTCTTAAGAACTGAGTCAATATTCCTGATTTACTTTATTCAGCAGTTTGCTTGCTCTCTAAGTCTCTTAGTCAAACTCAGCACAGTAGTGATGAGAAATGTCTGTTTGTATACATAAAAAATCCATGCATGCAACCATAATTTTTTGCTCCTTTTAGGCAAAAAATTGCCTAAAAATTTTTGTGATAGGAATCCCACAAAAAATTTTTGTGATAGGAATCCCACAAAATTTACATCAGCTTTGCATTGCTCTAGCTTTGCAATTTGCAACTTTGTAGAAGGTTTCTTCATTAAAACAGGGAATAAAAAGACATACAAATATGCCATTTTTGGTTTCTCTCTATATCTCATTTGCTCTGTTCATGTATTGGACCAAAAACACAGAAAGAGAGTATCCCCCCCCCTCCACCGCCCCAGTCCTAATGAAAAGTATCAGTGTGAAACATAGAAACAGAGCTAGTAGGAAGGGGCCTCCTCGGCCATCTAGTCTGACCTCCGGCACCAGCCAGCTCCGCTCATGACATGCCCACCGTGTGCGCGTCCAGCCTATCTTTGAATACCCTCACTGATGGGGCCTCAACCACCTCCCGTGGAAGCCCATTCCACACCCTCGGGGTCCTGACTGTCAGGAAATGCTTCCTGGCATCTAAATGGAACTTTGATTCCCTGAGCTGTGCTCCATTGGAGAGCGTTCTGCTTTCCTCTGCAGGGGAGAACAGGTCTCTACCCATCTCCATGTGACATCCCCTCACATACATTGTCACCAACAAATCCCCTCTGAGTCTCCTCTTCTCCAGGCTGAAGAGACTCACTTCCCTCAGTCTCGCCTCATACCCCATCCCCTGCAAACCGGGCACCAACCTTGTGGCCCTATGCTGCACTGACTCTAACCTGGCTATATCCTTCCTGTACTGAGGGGCCCAAACCTGAGCACAATAATCCAGTTGCAGGTGCACCAGAGTCGTATAGAGTGGTAGTAATACCTCTCTTGATCTAGAAGCCACACTTCTGGCTATGCAACCAAGGGTGGCATTTGCCCTCTTGACCACCGTATCACACTGCTGACTCATGTTTAGCCTGCAGTCAACCAGTACCTCGAGGTCCCTTTCACAAGTGCTGTTCTCCAGACACTTGTCACCTAACCTGTACTTATGATACCTATTTCTATGGCCCAAGTGAAAGACCTTGCACTTATCCACATTGAACACCATCCTGTTGTCTCCTGCCCACTTCCATAGTCTGTCCAGATCCTTTTGGATCTGGGGTACCTGCTCCTCAGTTGTGGCCACTGCTCCAGTTTTAGTGTCATCTGCGAATTTGATCAGCAGTCAGTTCACCCCTTCTTCCATGTCGTTAATGAAAAGATCAAACAGGATCGGCCCCAGGACAGAGCCCTGGGGGACCGTGCTTGTCACTGGCCACCATCCCAATGATTCCCCACTAATGGTTACCTTCTGCTTTCGGTCAGTCAACCATGCCCTAATCCACCAGACAGTACTTTGGTGTATCCCAAAACTCCTCAGTTTCTCCACCAGGATATCATGGGGCACTTTGTCACAGGCCTTGCTGAAATCCAGGTATACCACATCCACTGCATCCTCTCCATCTAGCCATCTTGAAACCTTGTCGTCGAATTCCACAAGGTTTGTCTGGCAGGACCTGTTTTTGTGGAAGCCATGTTGTGTGGCTGTCAGCCTCCATTCCCTATCTAGCATCACTAGATCTCTCTCTGTTATGAGCCTTTCCATTGTTTTTCCTACAATGGAAGTAAGGCTAACTGGTCTATAATTCCCCATGTCCTTTCTACTACCCTTTTTGAAAATTGGGACCACTGATGCCACCCTCCAGTCCTCTGGAACTTCACCCGTTCTCCACGAGGCCTCAAAAATGAAGGCCAGCGGGTTTGAGAGAACCCCTGCCAACTTTCTAAGTACTCTCGGGTGTAACCCATCAGGTCCTGGCACATTTGTAATGTCCAATGTCCTGAGGAACCCCTCAACTTCAAGGGTGATGACTCTAATCTGTGCCCCTAAGTCCCCAGCCTCATCTAATCTCCTATGCGAATTTCCCCCATCCTGCTTTGGGGAGAACAGAGTCAAAATAGTCATTGAGCATCTGTGCCTGTTCCCTCATATAGAAACATAGAAACAGAGCAAGTCAGAAGGGGTCTCCCGGGCCATCTAGTCTGACCTCTGGCACCAGCCGGCTCCGCTCACGACATGCCCACCATGTGCATGTCCAGCCAATCTTTGAATACCCTCACCAATGGGGCCTCAACGACGATATCAGTCACTGGATCTCCTTCCTCCTTATTTAGTGGTCCCACCACTTGTCTCACCTTCCGCTTCCTATTTACATGCTGAAAGAAGCCCTTTTTGTTGCTCTTGATATTCTTGGCAAGTCTCAGCTCGTAATCAGCCTTAGTCTTGCGAAGAATCCTTCTGCAATGGGCCTCCTCCTACCAGTATACCCTTTTGTGTATTTCCCCCAGTACCCATTTCCTACAGAGGTTCCTCTTTCGTCCAATCCCTCTAACCACCTCCTTTCGCATCCATGGCGGCACTCTCCTCCACCTCCCCACCTTATTAACTAGAGGTATCATCAAGCTTGCACCTCCAAAACCTCCCTTTTGAGTGCCATCCACCCCTCCTCAACTCGCTTACTTTCCAGTAACCTATCCCAGGAGACTTTCCCCAGTCTGGTCTTCAGTTGGCCAAAGTTGGCCCTCTTGAAGTCCCAGCTTCTAGTATTCAACCTGCTGCACGTCCCCAGTCCCCTGATCTCAAAGCAAAGGATGGAGTGATCACTTGCATCAGGAGCTCCCCTAATCTGTACTTCATCTATCAGCTCCTCTCTACTGATCAAGACTGAGTCAAACATGTTTTCCCCCCTTGTCGCCTCTTGGACCCTCTGTGTGAAAAGCCCTCCTTCTACCACTTCTAGGAAGCGACGTGACCTGGCTGTCACCACCGAGTGAGTCTCCCAACTAATATCCGGGAGACTGAAATCTCCCATAATTACTGTGTCTCTCTCCTGAGATATCCCTAGAATCTGGCCTGTCAGGACATCATCCAGGGTCTCAAGTTGACCTGGAGGGCGATAACTTGCCCCCACTGTCAGGTCCCTTTCCCTGTCAAAACCCCTTAGTTTCACCCAGACTTTCTCTACTGAATCCCCATCTATGCTGCATTTTATCTCACTGCATCCTATCCCTTCCCTGACGTATAAAGCCATGCACCCACCCCTCTTTTCCTTCCTGTACTTTCTATGTAAGTACCCTTGATACTCTTCTATGTTCACATTCCAGACTTGCCTTTCATCCCACCTAGTTTCTGTGATTCCCACCAGATCATACCCTCGTATTCCCAGGAGATCTTCAAGCTCTTTCTGCTTATTTCCCATGCTCCTAGCATTGGTGTACATGCACCTCAACTCCTTCCCACCTCTTCCTTTCCTTGGAGTTCCCAGCCTCCTCCTTCCTCCCATCCTCCCTGATACCTGGCCCCTCTCTGTAGGAGTCCTATCAGTCCCTGCAGTACCTCTAAAACCCTGCTCCCAGAGCCCTGATCCTCTCCACACACTTGTCCAGTGCAGACACAATTCTGAGGGGCCTGAACCCCTCCCCCCAACCGCTCAGTTTAAAGTCTTCCAGATGAAGCTTGCTAGAGCATCTCCAAAGGACCTTTTCCCCATCCTCGTGAGGTGTAACCCATCCCATGCCAGAAGTCCATTGGCAAGAAACTTAGTGCCGTGTTCGAGGAACCTGAAGCGTTCCTCCTGGCACCACACCCTAAGCCAGTCGTTCACCTCAGAGACCCTCCTATCCCAAATCCCCGAAACAGTAAGATCGACGAGAAGGCCACTTGGGCCTTCAGCTCCCTGAGTTTTTCCCCAGGGCTTGAAGTCCCTGGTGATCCCGACCACACTCTGCCTGGCCATGTCATTTGTGCCCACATGGATAACCAGGAGCGGCTGGTGACTCCCAGAGTGAACAAGACACTCCACTCTGTCCTTTGCATGCTGGATGCATGCGCCCAGCAGGCTGCTAACCCCACTTGTCTCCAGGTTGGGGTGGCACACCGCCGCAACTCAGTGCTCCTCAGCAGGGAGTCCCCAACGACAATCACCCACCGCTGTGTCTTTCCAGTGGTGGTGGGCGGCCGTGCCCTGGCCCTCGCCTCTCCTGCAGTGGCCCCCTTGCTGCTTGTTGTCCCAGACTGGGGGTCCTGCTGGTACCCTGAGGCCTCATCAGCCTCAGCCTCCCCAAGTGGAGAGAACCTGTTTCCCAGCTCCAGACTGGTGCCAGGAGAAGGAAGAGGCTGTTGATTCCCTAAGGAGTTGATTCCCATTTAGATGACTCCTCACACTATAGGTCTTGCTATGTGTATCTCTTACCATGGCTGCGTATCGGGAGTGGGTCACTCATACCGTGATGGAATTTGCAGTCATTTGCATGACTCAGGTCATATATATCCAGTCTCTTAGGCAAGTACTTCACGCATCTGACAAATTGGGTTTGATCCATGAAAGGTTACATCACAATACATTTGTCAAACCACATGACTCCTTAGTGTGGTAGGACTCTTTGCTTGATTTAAAAAATGTCTCTCTTCTCTTTTCAACTGGATTCACATTGTCTTTTTACAACCTACCATGAGGAGAAATGCATATTTAGTACTTTATATCACACAGTTTCATGGCTGACTAATATAACTAATCCAACATGACAGATGTCTTATTAATATAACAATACCCATTTATCTACATTTCCTTTCCTAGTCAGATGACTAGGGTGGGGAGCAAATACCTAATTTTGCTTATGGGTACAATTAATAAATATTGTCTTCAACTTGTTTTTTTAAAACAGATATGCTTGTCCAGTGACATTCGACATTCCACAGATAGGTCCTGGACAGCTGTACCAGTTTATTTCACAGTTCCCTTGTGAAAGCTGGAGAAGTTTGAATGTGTACTCATGGCTCTGAAACAATTAAGGAATCCATTTTCATGCTCCATTAAAAGGAGGAGAACAGCAATGACAAATAAATCTCAGCACAGAACCTGAGTTCACCCACACATTGGCTTTTAGGAAGTAATATACACGTACATGCTGTTCTCCACCATGCTTACTCAGACAAAAAGCTAAAATTGACAAATACTGCAAGGGAGGAATCAAATCTTGCAAGATGCAGAGGGTCTGATAGATGGCTTTAGAGCAGCCTGCTGGAAACAGCATGCAAGGCCAGTGTATCAGCCCTTAGCAGCCTGGTCCAGCCAAGTCACCTCACTTCAGATCTGAGGAGACTTGAGTAAAATGACAAAACAGAGGTCTCAGAAAGTTAAGCAGCAAAAGAAATCTTAGATGCCTCTTCTCTTTGGCCCTGTTGTTTTTTGAATAGGCCAGGGATGTGTCATGGGCCTCCAAAGTTGAGTGAGCAACATGTCAATTCTCCTTCTCAAGCCAAGAACCAAAGATAGCACCTCTTGCCATATATTTTATTCTGAGGCTGTCAGTACCCACTGGGTCTAATCCCCTGTTTCTGGGCAATGGGGTGGGGGAAGCTGCTTCAGTAAAGCAAACCATTCCAGTTCTCACAGCTGTTATCTAAGGAACATACCTGGGAAAAGCAACTTCAGTGCAAGTATATCTGTTGCTCTTTCTAACTGGTTGCAAGGCCTTAACATGGCTCAAGAAACTATCCTGACTTTTGGAAACCAGGAAAGTTCAGCACACTTCCTGTTGAATCTTTATAACCTCTTTCCAGGTCTGGTAGAACCCATCCATTGCAGCCTGTCCTGCCTGAAAGGTGGAGTAAAGCAACTGCTTCAAGCAACAGATTTGCAAGCCAGTTATTTGGGGCAAGAAAGATCAAAGTGTTTGCGAAGCTGGCATAGAACATCACATGATGCATCTGCTCATCAGTTAGAGTTCTCGTCCACAGTCCTAAATAGAGTTACTCATACTTAAGCTCCACTGAACTCAAATACATTCATAACTAAGAAAACATTGATCTGTACATATCAGAGGGAAAAAACGAAAACCTAAAGGAATGAATGAACACTATGTTGGCAGATGCTTTGGACTTGGAAAATGAAGAGATGGATAGAGAGATTGACCTGGTTTATAGAGTTAATTCAAGCTATGTCAGAAGAGACAAGCTACCAAGGGAAGTTCATGTTAAATTTGCAAGAAGTTTTGTAAGAGATAACATTTTGAGGGTTGTACATGATAAATCCTTAAGAGTTGATGAGCAACATGAGGTGACTGTTCTGAAACAAATACCATGGAGGATCAAAGAAGGACAAAATAAATACTTATTTCTCACCACAAAGCTGACAAAGAAGGGAATTATGTTTAGGTGGTTAACACCAGAAGAAATATTTTTTACTTGGAACTCCATTAAGATATCAGTTGGATTTAATCTTCAAGGCTCAAGAGTTCTATGAAAAATTTAGAAGCGCATTTGAAAATGAATTGGCTGTACAAAAAGAAGGAGGGAAAGATGCTGAGACAACGGATGTAACAACCTATCACCCTGAAGAAAGAGAAATAGCGACTATAGATAAACAAGAAGATGAACAGACACTGGAACCAAACAAAAAGAGAAAAGGTAGAAGTGTAAGGATAAACATAAATAGACAAATATATATCTTATAAATATGGCTCTTAAAATGGAAGGAAGAATTGAACTATTCTCCTTGAATGTAAATGTATTAAATGCACCCTCTAAGAGGAGAAGGACCTTTTCTCAACTTCAAAAATTGAAGCTAGATATAATTTGTCTACAAGAAACACACATCAAGAAACAACATAATAAGCTTCTGGAATGGCCAAAACTTGGAAGTTATTTATATCTTCTGCTCAGTAGAAGAAAAGAGGTTTAGTATTATACATTAAGGAAAAATAAGATCCCAAATATATCTTAGCAGATGAAGATGGTAGAATCCTGTTGGTTGATGTTACAATGAAACTCAAAAAGGTGCTTTTGGTGGCGATTTATGCTCCAAATGATCGCCAGGACGCGTTCTATCAAAAACTACATACTCTACTTTTGCAAATAGTTAATCAAACTTTGTGTTTAATGGGAGACTTCAACACAATCGTAGATAAAAAAATAGACCATAAGAGTGAGACTAAGGAGAAGACTAAGGAGGTAGGAGGATACTTCCAAAGTCTTGCTTTAATATATTTGAAGAGTTCAGACTGACAGATGCCTGGAAACACAAAAATCCAAATTCTGCTAAGTACACTTTCTACTCGAATAGACATAGGTCATGGTTTAGAATTCACATGATTTGGATAACCCCAGACTTAGTCCCAGACTTGTTAGAAGCTGAAATAGACACATATGTATGGGCAGATCATAATCCTGTAACCATGACACTGAAAGGGACAACAAAACACCCGGATGGTTATTTAACAAATCTCCATTAAAAGACAAAAAGTTTAAAGAAGAAATAAACAAGGAAATTGATTCCCCCCCCCCCCCCAAATTAATAAAGCTGAAGAAACCTCTTTGCAAAATGTTTGGGATACAGCTAAAGCCTATGTTAGAGGTCTGATAATAACATACTCAGCAAAAATAAATAAAATGAGAAAGCAGGAATGATCTACATTGGTAGAGGAACTGGCGAAGCTTGAGCAGGAGCTTCAGAAAGACCCATCCAAAAAAGACCTTAAGACACAAATGAATATTCTAAAACACAAACTGAACCTTTTGGACACAAATGAACTTACCAAACAAATGAAATTGACTAAACAGAACTTTTTTGAAAATGCTAACAAACTAGGGAGATAGCTTACAAACTAAAGAAGGAAAGAGAAAAGAGACTAATATATAAATTGAAGGATGGAGAAAGACAATTGCAGGTACAAAGTACATTAATTAAGAAAATAGTGGAAGACATTTTTTTGTAAAGCTATACCAGAATAAAGAAATTTAAATTGAGAAAGTTAATGAGTATATTTGAAAGGGAAATTTACCAAAGTTGTCAGAGAATACCAAAAAATATTAAATGAAGAAATAACAATGACAGAAGTAACTGAGGCAATCAAGAGACAAAAGAATGACAAAACCCTAGGCCTGGATGGGCTACCAGCAGAGTTCTACAAAGGAATAGAACTTCGAAGGAATCCTGTCTATGCCTTTTAAGGATATATGTAACACGGTATTGTCAGATGCTAAAATACCGAATACTTGGACTGAGGCAAATATTACCTTAATACCGAAAGAAGATACGGACTTGACACATTATAAACCTATATCACTTTTAAATGTGGATTACAAAATGTTTTGCCTCTGTAATGGCAGAAAGACTGAAGAAGTATTTAACAGACTTTATACATCCAGATCAAAATGGCTTTTTACCTAAAAGACAAATGAGAAACAACATGCGAAGTATTTTGTATATTTTAGAGTATTATGAGGTTCACTCTGAAAAACCAGTGGCACTATTGTTTTTGGATGCACAAAAGGTCTTTGATAATGTTAACTGGCAATTCATGAAACAGCAATTAGCACAAATAGAATTTGGCAAAAAAATTATTAATGCAATACTAAGCATTTATCAAAAACAGACTGTCAGGATTCTAATTAATGGAGAATTTACAAATACTATAGATATTCAAAAGGGCACAAGACAAGATGTTCTTTATCACCTTTGTTATTTACATTGATTTTAGAAGTGCTAAATAGAAATATTAGAGAAGATATGGATAGTAAGGGCGCTAGAACTAGAAATGAAAGTTATAAACTGCAAGCATTTGCAGATGACTTAGTTTTTATCTTTGAGGAGCCCTTGGTGACAATGTCTAAACTTTTACAAAAGATAGAAGAATATGGTGAAGTTCCTGGGATGAAAATAAATAGAGAGAAGACGCAATTGTTAGTGAAAAATCTCACATTGGAGCAGAGGAAAACTCTGATGGAATAAGTAGACCTTCAAATTGTTAAAAAGGTTAAATATTTGGGAATTTTGCTTACAGCTAAATGTCCTACATTGAAAGAAGATAATTATGACAAACTATTTAAGGAAATTAAGAGTGACCTGGAAAAATGGGCTAATTTGCAACTATCTTTGTTGGGAAGAATAGCAATAGTTAAAATGAATATATTACCAAAGTTCTTATTTTTATTCCAAACAATTCCCATAAAAATTGATAAAAACTCTTTGATGATTTAAACACTCAAATTTCGAGATTTGTATGGAAAAAGAAGAAACCAAGGATTAAATTAAAAATGCTTCAGGAGGACAAAGGGAATGGGGGTTGGTCTTCCTGATTGGATGTTGTATTATCAAGCTTCTGTCCTAACATGGCTAAAAGAATGGATTGCTCTGAGAAATAAGAGAATCCTCTATCTTGAAGGGCATGATTTGCAAATGGGTTGGCACGCTTATATGTGGTATGAGAATTGTAAGGCACATGGCTGCTTTTTAAACCATTATATTAGAAAGTCATTAATGTTGGTGTGGGAAAAGCTAAGGACAAAACTGTACACTAAATTACTAAGATGGCTTTCACCCATAAAAGCTCTTGTATATCCAAATGTTTTGAATTTTGATATAATTGTGAGATATGATGATATTCTGGATAATGATGGAGGACTGAAACTGAACCAAGAATGACAAGAGCAGGGAATTAATATTTCTTGGTGGCATAAGGTTCAAATACAATCGAGATATGTTAAAGATTATAAAACGTGGGATTTTTATAAGGAGTTAACAACATTTGACCAAGTGATCTTGAAATCAGATGAGAAAATGATTAAAAGATTGTATAATTTTCTTTTGGATAGGAGAATGGAAGATGAAGATGATAACCTGGGCACAAAATTTTGGATACAATATTGAATACAGAAATGGCAAAAGCTGTGTGAAAGAAATATTAAAGTAACATTAGCATCCTCATATAGAGGGTATTTGTATAAAATGTTTTATAGATGGTATTTATCACTAAATAGATTAGCTAAGATGTTTCCAAATATGTCAAATGGATGTTGGAAATGCAAACATAAACTGGGTACTTTTTATCATATGTGGTGGACTTGTGACAAGGCAAAAAAATACTGGGTTAAAATATATAACTGACTTGAGGGAATGTTAGAAAAACCTCTAATATTTAAACCTGAAGTTTTCTTATTAGGCATTGTACACGATGATGTTGATAATCAAGCAATGTATTTGATTCTACATGTAATTACTGTGGCGAGGATTGCATTTGCCCAACATTGGAGGAGTGAAGAACCACCTATGGACGAATTGATTTTAAAAAATATTTTGGACTGTGCTGAAATGGACAGATTGTCTCTGAAGGAGAAATTGGATACAGACTTCTGTCAAACTTGGAATTCCTTTTATTATTGGCTAGAGAAACGGGACTATGCAGAGACTTGTATGTTTATGGATTACTAAAAAAAAAAGTACGGGGGGCTGACCCAGTGAGTCTGATGCTTTTGATGATTGATGATTTTTAGTTTCTTTTTGTTAGTAAAAAAATAACAATAAAACTTACTTCAAAAAAAAAAGAAAAAGAAAAAGAAAAAGAAAAAGAAAAGAAAAGATTGTTCTGTGAATCCTCAATATTGGAGAATATACTGATATCAGAAAAATGTACTTTCAAGCATGTTCAGGGAATTGTTGTCCTAGAATTTCCTATGATTAAGTTCAAATCTTAGTGTCCTGAACTTCTATTTTTCAGTAGGTTTTATTTTTGGGGATGGGTGTTGTCTAACCTGAACCCAAATACAAGGGATATGGTGGAATCAAACACTGAAATATAATACAGCCAAAATTATATAACTTATATAGCACTTTTGAATAGTCAAAAGTGTTTGCATTCTGTTTGTATACATAATCTTGTTACAAACTTTATGAGAAAATGAAAGAGTGGTTCAAGCAGAACAATAAACAGGAACCCTTGTTTAACAAACCAAAGGTACACACTGCCCATTCACTCTCCATCATGCAAATGGCTGAACAAACCAAACAGAGAATGTGATGTGATTTTTGTCATTATGAATGTGTGCCTAAACAAGCCATGATTCATAAGACAACAGCAAATCCTGGTTTAAAGGTGGTTTATAATCCTGTCTTGTACTTAATTGTAATCCTCCTTCTGGATGGTTTCATGGGAAATTCTCACCTCCTGTTTTGTTGATCTGCTTATTTGAAGGGATGAATGACAGAGAAGTGAATAGGGTGTTGGGACAGCAAGCAGCTCTACGTATCATTCTCCACTCCCTGTTATTTGTGAACACAAGCCTCTTTATGAGTTTTCCAGAGACCACCTAGCATTGCCATTCATGTATCATGCCTCTTAAATTATAAGCCATTATGATAATATGTCAGTTTCATGAAGTACTTTAGTACAATTCTCTGCTAGAAGAGTCGACAACAGAGTCAGCTGAAACATAAAAAGAAGTTTAAATATCCAGTCTATGACTATTACCATGTCTTAGTTATGGCTATCACTTTCAATATTACCCATGAGTTTTGCCCAATATGAAATTTCTGTAAGATAGTGCAGAAGTTTCTATTGTGACAAGAACTTCCAAGAACTTTTGTCAGAGCAAAAATTAATTCTGATAACCCCCTTTTCTTCTGCATGGCTTTTAAAATGTATTTGCTTCTTGGTCTGGTTTTAAGAGTCATTCCTACTCTTAATTCTGTGACTGGTGATGTTTAAAGGGTTTTAATTGTTCTTCTTCTTGTGTTTTAAATTGTAACTGTATATTGCCTTGGGGGCAGTATTTGGACTGCAAGGCGCTCCATAAATGTATACACAAATACAGAAATTTCTCATGGAGGAAAGTGATGGACCATCCTGTGTTTGTCTACTTTCTACCATAAAAACCTAATATAACATACATGAGCAAACCATTTTTACTTCAAAGACTTGGAATATAACTTTTCTCTGGATGGTCTCACTGACACTGAGCCCATCCATCAAACAACCCCCAAAACCTCCAAATGTAACCAATGTAATGTCAACACATATATTACTGGTGACAAGTTTCAAAGAAGGGCATGTCAACAGTCAGTTTTCCTGCCTTAAACTGAGTTTGCAAGTTATGGAGCTTGCTTTCTTTCTTTCTTTCTTTCTTTCTTTCTTTCTTTCTTTCTTTCTTTCTTTCTTTCTTTCTTTCTTTCTTTCTTTGCTGCAGCAAGAAAATTTGATCAGGCTAACTGTGCATGTATAAACATGGATGTCACTGCTACAGCAATATTTCTGACTAAAACCACGCTTCTAAAACAAGTGTAACATTTGATGAAAAATACATGTGATGTGTATACAGTATTTTTACACCAATGTAAATACCTATCAAGAATTCTGCTCCAAGCAATAAGGAGGAGATTTTCAATATCCTAGGAAACAGCTGATCCTGCTCAGTCTATATGAAACCTTCCCTAGGTAATCATTCCTTAATTCTTTTTTCCTCCTGTTGGGAATCACAGCTAAAGTTTACATATAGGCACTGAATGATGAATTGCTTATAATAAAATGCAAACTATTCTGGCAAACATCCTGGCATGTTTGGACAGCATTTATAAATGGAAAGAACAGTCCCTGTAACTTACTTTCTCTAAGTCTTCTTTCTGTGACTAAAGAAATATAAATTGTTGTTTATCCATAATCTGGTACACACCCTCAACTACATTTAAATACTCATGCTATAAATAGATGTTAAATTAAATTTTACTGTTGTGAGAAGTAGAAGATTACTGTGACTAACAAACTAGAACAGGTAAAGCTATGGATCACTTAGTGATTAATAAAGGTATTGTGATTAATGGACTAGAACAGGGAAAGCTATACAGATCACTTCGTGATTAATAAGAGTATTGTGACCAACACAAACTAATAGACTATAAGATGTAATTGGCAGACATGGCATTAAACTTTTGTCCTTAGCATCCAAGGTACGGCTGCATAATAAGCTAATGCATATTAGTGGTGCCTCCTACTATGACTCAGAGGGTTATTAACATGAACATGGGACGTATGAGCAGGTGGGAGTAACATACCAAGGAGTACTATGGTGAAGGCGGACGGGAAGAATGTGAACTCCCAGTATCCCGCCAATGGGAGAAAGGAGGCAGGAACTTTGTGCGTGAAGTAGGCAATAAGAGGCTGTGTAAACTGCTCCTCCAGTGCACTACCTTTGGGGTGAGTGCCTGGTCTGGCCAGAACGTATTAAACTGTTGCTGCTTGGTACTTTGCCAAAGGTAGATTGTTGTTTATCCATAATCCGGTACACTCCTTCAACTATATTTAAATACTCATGCTATAAATTGATGTTAAATTAAATTTTACTGTGTACCATACTTCCACTTCCTTATTATTGGGAAAGTACTACTAATCAAAACTATATAAAATTCATAGTTCAATCCCCATGGCACTTGTCTCTGTAAGTCAACTCATTGCCTAGAGACCTAGGGATGTATGGGTTTGTTAAAGTCTGTTCTGTGTTTCACAGATTGTCAGGTTTCTTTCATTCTCTTGTCTGCTCACTGATGGAATTAGAGTTTTGAAATGAGCTTTTTGTTCCAGTTTGCAAATGTGTATTTGTGCAAATGTACGTTTGGGCAAATCCTGTCCCAGAGTAGAAGACTGCTCCATGAGTCTGTGGAATCTGTGAGACCTGGAAAAAGCCAGTCTGCTGCAGAACCCATGGGTTGGATTCACACAAATCTGAATTTATTTGAATCCATGCTGGATTTCTCTGATATCCCTATGAAAAGCCAGTAGATACACCTGCCCCATTAGTCCCAACAAACTTTCCTTTCTCAGAGATTCACCCTGATTTGACATGTTCCTAATCCTATTTTTTCTGAGGTAGTACTTCAAGTCTTTGGAAGGAAAGATGCACTGGTGTTCATCAAAACCACTGGGTCACTTGTGTTCTGGATCAAGTCTGAGGGTCATGACTTATCAAGGGCACTTGTGCTGGACCAAGTATTTCCGCTGCTTGATGAGAAGGGCAAGATGGTCTCTCTTTCACCATTCTTTGTACAGCAGTCAGCTATACTAGGTGTTAACAAAATACTATTCCCCATTGTACCTGAGGCACAAACTAGTTTGCGGAGCTTGCAGCTACATTTGCCAACGAATGGAAATGACTAGGAAGTTCAGTCACTGAGGATCCCTCAGCATCTTCAGGCTGAGACAGTTGTTTCACTCTGCCTAGCAGTAGGGCTGGCTCTGAAAGGTAGCCAGAGATTTTCCAGTTGAAGAAGTATTTTAACATAGGCCTCTTGAATAATAATATCCTATCCTCTGGGCTAGACTGGTTATCATGGCTGAGTGAAACCCTGATAAGGACAGCATGGAATAGGTTAATTTTGCCATCAGAGAGTAACAGAACATCTTTAGCTGTTTTGACTTATAACCATTCATATATAGGGAGGAGGGGTTGTTAATAGTGATGGGGTAAACTTGGAGCCCCAAATCAAATGTTCAAAATCAGACAAATGATGTTGAAAAACAAATCTATTTCATCCAGACTAACTTGCCAATTTTTCCTTGCCATAAGGGAAAAAGTTCAAGCACACTTACAGTTTGCCCAGTCTGAAATTTAAACTCTGGTCTAATGAGAATTTAATTAAATGAAATGGGTCCCATCACCACCACCACCACCACCACCACCACATTGCATTTATATCCTTCCTCTTTTCTTCTTGCAAAGAATCCAAGCTGGCTTACATCATCCTCCCCCACTCCATTTTATCCTCACAGCAACCCTGTGACATGGCTTAGGCTGAGCATCCATGACTAGCCCAAAGTCACCCAGTGAGTTTCGTGGATGAATGGGGACTAGAACCCAGATCTCCCAGGTTCCCACTGCACCACACCACACTAGATAATCATTATCCAACAAAGTTGCCATTGTGGCATCTTGGAGGGTGAAATGCTTATTTCAGAAGTATCTATAGGTTATATAGCATGCAAGTATAGAGTGTCTTTTTCTCTGTTACACACAGCCTGAAAAAAAAAGAGCAACAGGTTATATTTTGTCCTGTTTTCATTTTCCTCTTCCTCCTTTTACCTCTTCCTTCCAGTGTTAGGTAAATTTTTCCCAATTTACCTAACACTGGAGGGAAAAAATCCGGAATACATAAAGTGATGGAAATAGTGATGCAACATTACTGAGAAAAGCAATATAATTCCTCAAGGAAGGGATTACACACCCACTTTCTATAGTGATGGAGACCATATTCTGGGCAATTGTTCAAAATGTGTTTTCATTTATTATTGATACAATTACATAATTTACTCTTTCTTTCTGTATCTTCATGCACGTGTGGGCATGTGAGTGTCTATGTGTATGAAAGAGAGAGAGAAGGATAGAGAGCAAGGGAGGAAGGGAGGATCATGTCTGATTGCCACAACAATCTTATACTACCATTCATCAACTTCGTTAACTTGTCCAGGTGTATAGGACTCACTGAAATTAATGCCTGTTCCAAGTGACTGCATAACCTAAATGTCCATACAGATCCAGCAACATGTGTTCAGAATTATGAAAATGTCAGTATCTAAATTGATCAAATACTTTACGGTTACAGTTTTCGAAAGCTTCTAAAGCAATGGGATTTATGTTGCCTGGGGGAAACCAGATATCTCTTTCTAAACATCACAGAACTGCATCCCACGGCTGAGAGGAACTTGTATTCCAGGCACAAACCCAGCCATTTCTCCAGTACACCATACAGATAAAGCAAGGCAATGCCAATGACAAAAAAGCACAACACAACCCATCACACTCCATGATGGATATCAGTATACAAAGAACACTCATTTATGAAGCCAACCAAGGTGACGTACAAAGAATACAAGAAATAAAAACTAAAATCAAATAAAAACATCACTATAAACTATTAAAACATTAGAAGGTACAACAAGCATTCAAAAAGCCTAATTAAAAAGATACGCCTTCATCTACTGCGGAATGCAGAGTGAATGGGAACTTGTCACAACTCCATATGGTTAGGGGGTCCCCTGGGTATTCTACTGAGCCATCTCTCTTCCAACTTGCCCTAAGTTAGGGATGGTGACAGAGTTCAATTCCCATCCCCTCTCACCATCAGCCACGCTAGCTGCCACTAGCATGTGGTACAACAATTTGTGGTACAACAGCAATTGGAAAGCTACAACCCTGTCCTAAGGGCTGCTGTGGTCCTGGGTGCACTGTAGTGTATCTGGTTGAAATCACCTAGAATGATTCTGTAGCTCATTCCATTGAGGTAGTTTGTTCCATTGTCAACTTGTACCAATAGGTACAGTCAGTCCTAATGCTTGGTCAGAATCTGCTCCTTAGAATTTCTATGCATTCATTCTAGTTCTGCAGTCAGGGGCAATAGATAAGTCTGGCTCATCTTCTACACAACAGCCCTTTGGACATTTGGAGACCTCTATCACATCCCCCTCACTGGGAAGGTACACTTCAACATGGAGAAGGGGTTTGAGGGTGTCAAGAACCTGAGAGCAATGCCACCAGGAGGCCAGACTGTTTCACTTCGCTGGTCAGGCTGGCAGGATTGCCCAAGGTGGAAGGGCCGAAATGGAGACACCAGACCACGATGAATCCACCCTCATCAGGAGGTCACACCAGCTGAAAAGAATGGCTATCTCTAATGATGATGGGGCAGAGCAATTCCTGAAGGGAAGCTACTGGGCAGCAGTAGTAGCTGAAGGTGACACTAGCAGAGGATCTTCCACAGGGAATGGTAGTGATATTAATGCTAATTCTGGTTATTTCTACATGGAAGAAGACAACAGTAAATCACTCTTGAATCTTCTTACCTTGAAAACCCCATGATGAAGCAATCCAAAATGAAACAAGTGCCAGAAAATGAAACCAGTTTGGAAGGCAATGGGGGCTATTGAGCTATCAGGAGAGAGCAAAGGACAAGGATGAATAATGTTGCTGCTAATGATGCAACAAGGAAGTTTAGTGGCTGATATGCACAGAGGTGAAAGGAAAGTTCAATGCTGCGCAACACATACAGTTTGAACATAGAACATGTTAAGTACAAACCAAAGCAAATTGGAAACACTAAAGCAGGAAATGGTTAAACATCTCAGTACTCAATATTTGCAAGCTAAAATGGACTGGAATCTTTTACTCAGGAAATGACAAACTCAAAAGAAATGGAGTAGCTCTAATACTAAGGCAAGGTGTAGCACAGGCAATAAGGGGCTATGATGCAAAAATGTAGTAGTGACCATGAACTCTTAATATAAAAAAAACAACAGAGTAACACTGAAAAGGATCAACAGAAATATAATGCCAAAATAAAACTTCAATAACATCTCTGAGGAATTTAAAGTCCACATGATAAAAGGATTTTCATTATTCAACATAATTGACCATGAGCTAGAAGAATTTTAGACTGAAATCAGAGACATTACTAGGGAAGAATACCAAAAGAGTAACCTTGTAGCAAAAAGAAAGGAAAGCCTACATGGTTGACAGAAGAAATACTCACAGTTGTTAAGGACAGATGAGAAGCAAAATAAGAGGTGACAGAAATAGGGACAGAATCCTGAATGCAACTTCTCAGTGATTATCATTCAGAGACGAAAAGAATTATTAAAATGAGCAGTATGAAAAAATAGACAAGAGCAATAAAACAGGAAAAACAAGATCCAAGAAATCCAAGGGAAATTCAAAGCTAGATTAGACATGCTAAAAGAAAAATAAGAAAACTTACTGTCTGGCCAGGAGGAAATAAAGAGAAGGTGGAAAGAATATATAGAAGCACACAGAAAATGAAAAAATGTCCCATATTTGTATATTCATATTCTAATGCTCAAGAAAGGGGATGCAAAAGAGTGCAGCAACCATAGTCATTGCATTCATTTTCCACACAAGCAAAGTGATGCTAAGAGTGTTGCAACAAAGAATACTACTCTATATGGAATGAGAAATACATGATGTTCAAGTATGATTCCTGAAAGGAAGAGGTACAAGAAATCACATTGCAAATATACATTGGCTACTGGAGCATACCAGTATCAGACATTTCAGAAAAAGATCAGTCTATGCTTTATGGATTACAGCTTTTGTGTGGATCATGAGAAGTTATGGATGGTCCTGAAAGAAATAGATGTTTCTTAGCACTTGATTGTCCTGATACGTAGCCTGTAGCATAAATAAGAAGCTACTGTGAGGACAGAATATGGAGAAACAGAATGGTTTCCCATAGGCAAAGGTGTCAGACAAAGCTGTATTTTATCTCTCTATCTGTGCAGTCTGTATGCAGAACATATCATAAGGAAAGCTGGATTAGAATGAGAGGAAGGAGTGAAAATTGGCAGAAGACACATCAGCGATGACTTGAAGCAACTCCTGATAAGAGTGAAGAAGAAAGTGCAAAAGCAGGACTGCATGCAGTTGAACATTAAGGAAACAAAAATCACAACCACAGAAGCATTACAAAATTTTACTGTTAACAATGAAGATCTAAAATAGTGATAGATTTTGCATACTTTGTCTCAGTCATCAATTCAAAGGAGACTGTAGCCAAGAAATTTGAAGAAGACTGACACTGGGATGGCAGCATTGAAGGAACTAGAAAAAGATTGTGAAGTGTAAGGATGTTTCATTAGTGACCAAAGCCAAATTATCCAAACTATTGTATTCCCAACCACAATGTATGGGTGGGAAGAAAGCTGACAGGAAGGCAACTGATGTTTTCAAATCATGATGCTGAAGGACAGTTTTGTAAATTTTCTAAACTGACTGAAAGACAAACAAGGGCATCCTGGATCAGATCAAGACGGAGCTCTCCCTAGAAGCAAAATAACAAAACTGAGGCTATCATACTTTGAACACATCATGAGAAAAGAAGACTCACTGAAGACAATTATGTTAGGGAAAGCTGAAGGCAGAAGAAAAGGAAGACCAAACATGAGGTGGATTGAATCCATAAGTGAAGCTGCTGCAGGTGACTACCTCATTCTGTCTATTGGTAGGGTCAAGCACATCCATCTGTGCTTAATTTTTGACCCATTTGATGCTCAACAGTTTTGAGAATTACCTCTCCACTGATGAGTACAAAATGCAGAGAAGTTCCCAACAACAGCTAAATATGACATGGATGTGACATTATCTCAAGACTGCAATAATGGAAACATTCATACACTCATGATAGGGCATCTATCTGCCTATGCTTGTACAGAATTTATGGAGGATGTCCTCAGGGAGTATTTCTTACCTCTGACTGATGGCCAACTCTGATAAAAGTGCAGATAGGATCAAACGCTCCTGTCCCGCAGGCCAGCAGGTGTGTCCTGTTGTATCGGTGCAGGGTACGGATGTAATTTGCACACTCTTCCTATGGTAAGAATAAAGTAATGCAAATAAGTAGTACATAATGGTATCTTTTAAAACAGTTTTACTTGCTATTATAGCGGCATTTAGACAACCAGAATCTTGTTTATTCATTTAACACATAAATAGAAGCTTCTCATAACAGGTACCATTTCCTTTCCCTTCTAGTCCTGAGAAAGAGACTAGAAACCAGGCATGAGTGAGAACTTCATTTCATGGAAAAGAAATCTGTATTATGTTTTAGTATCAAAACTATGGAAGACTCCATGATGCCAGAATTTTTCCATCCTTCAAAATACGATTAAAAGTGGATTTTAATTTTGGTATCAGCAACTTTCTAAATATTTTATAAAACTCTGGTCCTAACCCATCTATATCTGAAGCTTTCCCTCCTTTTAAATTATTAATAACCTCTTCTGTGTCCTCTTCCCTAATCTACTTTCCCATTAATTCTATATCTTCCTTCTGCAATTTATTCCCAAGGTTCCTTTCTATATATGATCTAATTTTACCTATTGGCACCTTCCCAGCTGAGTATAGCTTAAAATAAAATCTATGAAATATTCCTAACTTCTGTCAAATTATAATTTTTACCCCTTTCATCTTTATTCCTTTTACTTTTCTTTTGTTGCTTATCTCTTGCCAACTTTCTTGAGTTCTTATTACTAAATTTAAAAAATTCCCTTCTCAAATATATTATATCTCTCTGAACAAACAGAATTTTCGGTGGGATTAACCATGCATTTTAAGTCTGGGGGAAATGGGGTGGTATCCTGGCCCTTGGGAGAAGACAGCTAGTGACATGGGGGAAAGCTTACTCATGCCTGGTATAGTCAGGTAATTACCTCAGTTCAGTATGAAAGTAGAACCAAGCTGTGTCTGTTTGCTTAGGATGGTGCTCAGTTGATGTGAGAACTGAGCTAACAGCAAAGTGTCTCATGAAAGAGTAGCACTGAAGACACTAGAGATGAGCGAGAATTTCATTTCAGACTTTGCTAAAATGTGCAATGTCCCCACTGTAACCTTACAATGTACAAGCATACCACCCACACACCCACCTCTGAGTCCATAAGAACTGAATGAAAAACCAAAACTGACAAATTTAGACCTAGTGCCAGACTCTTAACAGCCTGGGCTTGGATCTGTATATTCAACTATGTTAGTGCAAAATTGTGATCGCCACCTCTTTCTTCTGACAGGCTGCTCATCTTTTAACTACTACATCATCATCATCCTCTCAATCCTGTTGAATTTGCAGGTGACTGAGAATTTCATTTCAGTGGAAATGTCTGCAAAAAAATTACCCAAATTTGTTCAGTTTCTCATATGCAAGAGAGAAAGAATGTGAGATTCTAAACCTCTGAAGTAACAAGGAAGCAAAACTAACTCATTTGCCTATCTCTACAACTGCACAGTTTTATAGATATTTATAGAAAAGTGAATCCCACTAAATTTAGTGGTGCTTAGTCCCAAGTAAGCAGTTATAGGAGTGCAGCTCAAACCCCTGGAAGGACAAACCAAATCATCAGACTTGACAACTGTAGGCAAAATGGCAGTAGGCAAAGGCCATTTTTCCAATCAATTTTTAAAGGTCTCATTTTACTTTACTGGTGGTCATTTTGGGGTAATGGCCCACCAAGCAAAAAAAACACCACCCCGCCCCTGTATTACCAAGGTTTTGACTGTTTCTTCCTTTTTTCATATCAAAGCCTTTGGGAAGCCTGGAAGTTTACTGAGTCTCAGCTGGACCACTAAAGACGGGCTTTCTTTGGATTAACAGTTTGTGAATTGTCCAGCCAGGTCATAAACAGTAGTAGTAGTGCTAAATAATAGTTCACAAGTAAACAATTTCTTTTTCGGTTGCCTTTATGGGCACAGTCCTATGAATGTTTCAACAGAAAAAAAAAAGCCTTATGACTTCCAGCATTCTCCAACCAGTACGTCTTTCTTCTGTCTAAACATCCATAGGTTTGGACTAAAGGACCGTACAAGTGGGTAAAACAAAATCAGTGTATCTGACTGATAAACTGTTAAAGGTATCTGAATTTAATGTTGGCAGAATGTTTTTATTTGTTTAGAGTAGACAAATAAAGTTGAAGGAGCTAAGAGAAATGTTTGTTTTAAAATAGAACTGATTTTTAAAAGGCAAGAGATAAGCTGACAAGAACGTGTCAGCTTACAAGAAAAATGCTCTTAATATTTTTATATCATATCCTCACCATGGTAACAGAACTCCTTGAATTACTGAAAACGCAAACCTGGAGATTCTTAAAGATCATTTCATGCACAGCTTTCTGTAACTGGGTGAAGTTGAGCTTCAAATGCAACATTAAAACCAGCCGTTTTCATACATTTAAGTGACTGTCCCCGTAGTATTGCCATCTCTAGCGGATAAACTGCTAAGACTCCTTTATACTAGCTAGATAGAAAAGTGTTTCAGGATGTTTCTGTGAGGAATTAAAATGATTACTGTTGAGGAGCTGGTGTACACATTTATTCATAACTGTGTTACCATGTTGCTAGGACAACCAGGCCTAGGTTGCAGCCACTTCCATTATGACACTTGCTAGGCAATAAGAGCGCACCTGTATGCCCTTCCTGCCACTTGGATAGCATGGATGAATCTGTCATGTTCACTTTCTCACACATTCAGATTTTTAGAATCTCACTCCTGAATGTGAACAATTAGGGTGACATCCTGTGGATTTGCCTGCAAACCCCTAAAAGAAAATTACAGGCATGCTAAGCAGGCTCGGAAGAGACTGGAAGTGTTCTTAGTCTCCTTGCTTCTCCTACTCTGCAAATCTGCTGAAAGGCTAATTTCATCTGTCTATCTGTAGCATGGGGAAAGACAGACATTGGAGGACCGCTAGGGTGCAAGATACCTTGGGAAACCCCATGTGCTTCTGCTCCCCTCTCACCCCCAGAACACTATCTCTACTCCTTCTTCAAGGTTGGTCTTATGACCTTGGAGAATCAGCCAGTGTGTTTCCTTCCACAATAACTCTGAGAAGATGGGGAAGATTATCTGTGCACAGATACTCAGCTTCAAGATCACAATTCTCTGACTTCAGAATGCAGAACCAGAGCATCCTGCAGCTTTCTAGGCACTGTCTAGAGGTCTTGGTCTCTTAGAAAATTTAGATAAATTCATATCAGAAAATGATGGGAATAAAATTCTTATCCATATCTACCAGTCCAATTTGATAGGTACATTTATTCCCAGCATTTGGTAAATTATCTGTGACAAATTTTAAATTATCTATCATTCATAACACAGAAAGCATTATAATACACCTGCCTGATACATAGGTGTTAAGGATGAGCAACTTGTCAGAAAAAGGAGGTGGCAACCCTAAATGGCTGAACAGGCTGGGATTCTAACTCTGACTTGCAAGAGGAAAGTACTCAGAGCCCTGCGCCTGGGTGGGCAAATCTGCCAGTTTCAGTTTCACTTTAATTAAAGCTCTTTTTTGGCAACTATGGAAGACTTGGAAAATCTTGATTAATTTTATCAAAAGTGAACCAAGGTGGAACTCTCACCCAATCCTAGCCCAGTATGGATGAGAATACAGAAGTTACACTTGGTTTTAAGTTTTCAGGGTTTTAGTCTCTTTCTTATAGCCTTCAAAGGGAGAAGTGAAATCTGAAGGCCAAAAGCCTAAATCAAGCATTGGGCTATTTTATCCTTTTTCTAGTAATTCCGCCTCAATTTCATTAGGCCTCACCTGTTAGATACGTGCATGTACATGTATGTGTGTATGTGCACATGCATGTGTGTGAGTGTGTGAATATATCAATGTCTGTTTGCAATGTTCCAAGGGTTCCCAATTTTGCTTAGCCCTGATTTTCCCACTTTTATAAATTCAAACTTCTTCAGTTTTATAATAATGACAGTATAAATCCTTACAATGACTTTTGTAATTAATAACTAGTTTCTGGCTTATTTCAGGAGCCTTTCAGGTGTTCTATTCTCACAGCTCATTACTTGCAACAACATGAAATTGAGCTGATGTGATATGTAAATGTGAGCTCTTGTTTTAACTGGGGTCTGTTTGTATATACTACTGAAAGAACTGTGGAACAGCCACAGAATCTTTGAAATTATGTTAGCATAGATATCCTTAAACCATGACCACTGATGTTCCCCTGCTCAATAAAAGGATACTGAAGGAATATTTGCAGTTAATACATACAGCATATCTTCCTTTGATTATGCATTCTTCCACTTGAAGGGATGTACTTGGCCAATGGATCTGCAATAGAATAAGGAGTTATTTAATACTCTGTATAAATGATATAATGCAAATTCAAGCCTTTCAGTGTACATTTGCATGCTACACTTAGTATTCCTATTGCTTCTTCCCATACTTCAAGATTATGACAGGATAGGTATTAAATTGTGATTTTAAATTTGTCTTGTAAGGCAACTTCATGCACCACACTTGTCTTTTCTTGCACAGAATAGCCTTTGTTGTTACAAAGATGAAAACATGCTTCAAAACAGAAGACATAAGAGCCTAATCAAAAACACACCCAGCAAAGCAAAAGCAAAGCAAAATTTCTGCTTTTTTATATATTTAAATTATCAATACTTAAAACACAATTCATGTTTAATCAAAAGTAAATTCCATTGTATTGAATGAGATTTAATCCCATATATGTGTAGCCAGAGTACATTATTAATTACTCAGTATGTAATTACTTGCCAAACTCCTTTAGATCTACTTCTTAATAT
Source organism: Varanus komodoensis (assembly GCF_004798865.1). NCBI lineage: Eukaryota > Metazoa > Chordata > Lepidosauria > Squamata > Varanidae > Varanus > Varanus komodoensis. The sequence continues at coordinate 18,100,165 of NW_025335409.1, read as the reverse complement.
AAAATGTGAAGCATACAGAAACATCATTCATTAAGATCTACTCTCATACATAAATCTGGTTTTCTTGACTGCATTCTGATTATCCAGCAATTCCTTTCCCTCTGACCTAACCTTTTGCTTTTGGAAACACACAAGCCTGTAATGAGAATGATTGTTTGCTTGTTACATCCATCTGGTAGTCAGAGGTATAAATGCTTCTCAACATGAGGGATTGCAATAACCTTACAGACACAAGTCATAATGTTAGCCTATGCACTAAGCCTTGAGTTGCATCTCGTGGTACCACTGAAAGTTTGTATTGTTAAACCGTCCCAAGACTTCAGTAATGGGACAGTCTACAAACATTTTAAATGAATAAATAAGTCATGGTAAGTTGGTCCATACATTGAATTAATAAGTTTATCATTCTCAAATGGTCATTTAATTAATAAGTTTATCATTCTCAAATAGATAAAAGGTAAAGGTAAAGGTTTCCCCTTGACATTAAGTCCAGTCATGCCTGACTCTAGGGGGCAGTGCTTATCTCCGTTTCCTAGCCAAGGGAGCCAGCGTTTGTCCGCAGACAGTCTCCGTTGTCATGTGGCCGGCATGACTAAACACCGAAGTGCACGAAACGCTGTTACCTGCCCACCGAAGTGGTACCTTTTCATCTACTTGCATTTGCATGCTTTCGAACTGCAAGGTTGGCAGGAGCTGGGACAGAGCAACAGGAACTCACTCCGTTGTGCAGATTCAAACTGGCGACCTTTTGATCAACCAGCCCAGCAGCACAGCGGTTTAAACCACTGCGCCACCTGCAGTCCCTCTCAAATGTATAATGAGCCCTAAAATCAGTCCAATCAGCTTTCATATTTTCATAATTTAAACTGTGATTGATTTCAAGTTAATTCATATTTTATAATTTATAATTTGTACATATACAGTCTGTGTGGTTGGCATGAGGAAGCAGCCAACTGCTGTGATCTTGATGTAAGTTCAGATTTTGTGTGGGTGGGATATTTCTCTTTTGTTTAATCTTAGTATTGATTGTTTGATTTCAGGATATATTTATTTTTGTGAGATGTTTTGATTGGCCTATGTATCTGACTATTTTATAAGTTGCATTTGGAAATGTCATGCTTGATTATGTAAATTTTCCTGATTTTTTTACTGCAGAAAAACTGCATAGAAATACAGTGATGGATGAGGTTGATAACTGTCACTCTTTAGTTACTGAAAATAATGACAAAGTTACAGTTCCTGAGCATACGTATGAAATGATCTTTCTTTAATCTTTAGTTAATCTTTGCCAAAATTATCAACCATTTGATTACACAGTGTCTACTATAGGGTAGTATATAAAAACTTTAAATGAATAAATAATGATTTAAAAATGGGATCTGAAACCAAATACATTTGAAGAAACAGTCATGCTACTTGGCTCATCAGTGGTTAAGCATAAATTTCTCCTCTACCTAGCTGACTTCTAGGCAAAATAAAGCATTATTTTTGTTAAGTAAAAGTTGAACCTGGGTGTTTCCTGAGTGTCATTGGGAAACATGGTATTTTATCTCTTGGTTAGGTGATTTGAACTGATATATTTAACTTTTAATTTGGTGGACTGATTGGTGCTGCATATGAGTGGTCGTGCTGATTGTCCTTTGCTTTCCAGCTGATGTACTCTTAAAATAGCGAGAACAGTTTCTCTTGTTAAATGTTAATCCACCACTAGTGGGAACCATTTCTCTTGTTGCTAAATGTCAATCCACCAAACCACTGCATAGCATTAAAGCAAATTAGAGAAAGATATGTCATTCATGGCACATAACATTGTGATGCACATCACAGGACAAAAACTCCATATAATGCGTGTCATATTGTCAAGGTGCACTTTGATGATGTGCATCTACAACATTCAGACATACTCTGAAATCTTGGAATACTAGAGAGCTTTCATAAGAATTCATAATGTTGGATTCAGGATACTGGTAACAAATGTGAAATAGGACAAGGCCAAGTTATCTATGACTGCTTTGGACCAGAATAGTGCAAAGACTGCCTGCTCCTGTATTAACCTGTCCATGTCCTGTTATCATCTCCAAGGTTCTCCTGCCTGCTGATGTCAGGTGTATGGCAAAGAGCCAACATCTTTTGTGCCATGGCACAGCATCTTTGAAATGGCCTTGCTAGGCCCATGTATGGGATTCCCAGAAGTAGGAGTTTTTAGGCACCAGCTTTTTGATGATTCATCCAGACATTTTAACCTGGTTTCAGAGTTCTTGCTGAATCCTTTATTATTATTATTATTATTATTATTATTATTATTATTATTATTATTACATTTTTATACTGCCCATAGCCAAAGCTCTCTAGGCAGTTGACAGCAATAATCATAGAATCATACCCTCAAGTCGTCCATCCCACTTCTGCCCAGGCCTGACCCTGCTTAGCTTCTAAGATTAGGCAGGGTCAGGCACTTCAGGCTACATGGAAGCTTTTATTTATGACTGTGCTATTATTTAGGCAGAACCGGGCTTTGCTATTTTTTTCTTGTTGGTTTACATTTCTTTCATGTTGATCTCTTTTGTGATGTATGAACACCTTGAAAAAGTTTTGGATGGGGCAATGGAAATATATTGGATAAATAAACCATGAGGACTCCATGGGTTTGTTGTATGTGCTCTTTTATTCCTTTAGCAGAATAAGGGATAGGGAACAGCAAGGCCAGCTTATAGCCAGCTGCAAGCCAGCATCTAGATAACTGTCCCTCTCAGTCCGAGTATGAAGGTCATGAACTTGCAAATCAATAGCTTCTCACCAGCAGGCTACTGGGCCAACAAGGTATCAAACATAGATCCATGGTAAAAATCCATGGATAAATTCATCTTACTCCCGAAGAAAGCAACCTGGCCAACATTCTTTTGCAAATAAGCACAGACAGCACATAAGTGAATTTATAATCTTTTCATAAAGTAACCCCTTCTTGATTGCAAATGTTTAATTGTTGAATATTTTCCACATGGATAATGTAAGCTGTGTTTGCACAGCACCTAAAGCCAGAAACTAATTGATTGTAAATGGTGGCCTTTCACCTTCCATGTGTGATTTTTTTCCTTGGTGCTATATACTATTTCAGAATTTCTCATGATGACTACATCCATGACATGGTATTGGGTGCTTGCCAGGTTGACAATCTTTTGGCAAGCTGGAAATCACTAAAGCTCAATGATTTCTCAGGAACTTTTGAGCTGGAATGGCATTATACTAGCACACACTTTGTTGGCCTTTGTGTGCAACCTTTCATTGGAAGAGTATTATTCAATAGCTGTCATGTCCATGAGTCAATGTCTGAAGCATTTTTCAAATTTCATCATAGGCAATTTTTGCATCTACCACAATGGTTTAGCATTTGAAAAGGCACAAATGATGTAAGTAATTTATGCTCTGAAGGCTAAGCTGAAACGATAGCAGGAGACAGCTCGAAAACATGGTTGTAAGAATATGCCCCAGAGATCAGTGCTCTAAGTGGGGTGGGATGCCATGGTTTTCTTGCAGAACTTTCTTTTTTCCAGGTGGACATGATGACTGTCTAAACATCCTACTTCCTTTTTGCAATTTTCTGTGCTATGGATGCTTCACCTTTTCAATGAAATTGTAATTGGTGAAGCAGTAAGGTTTGTATGAGGAATGGGACCTTAAAAGATGAAGCAGCCTTACAAGAAGATTCACACCGTGCTGGCACAGTTGCTTGGGCCACTTGCCATAGCACCTGCCCCATGGTGGAAAGAGGTATGACTTCTCCTCTAGAGTTTGCATTGATGAAGTTTGGTGGGTTGGGGTGGACCTGAATATACATATGCTGGCTGACACACATTTCTTTTAAGGAAGGAACATGAATCATGAAAGACACATATAATCTGGCATTATAATTGGCCAGGAGCTAGAATGGAATAGCATTTTTCCAACATAAACCACTGAGAAGTCATCCAAATCTTTATAGTCCCTGTTGTTAACATCTTAGAGGAGAGGTAACATAGAAACAGAGCGAGTCAGAAGGGGCCTCCCGGGCCATCTATTCTGACCCCCGGCTCCAGCCACCTCCACTCACGACATGCCCACCATGTGCATGTCCAGCCTATCCTTGAACACCCTCACCGATGGGGCCTCAACGACCTCTCGTGGAAGCCCATTCCACACCCTCGGGGTCCTAACCGTCAGGAAGTGCTACCTGGCATCTAAATGGAACCTTGGCTCCCTGAGCTTTGCTCCATTGGAGCGCGTCCTGCCTTCCTCTGCAGGGGAGAAAAAGGTTTCTACCCATCTCTGTCCCCATCTCTACCCATCTCTATCCCCTCACATACCTGTATGTCACCGACATATCCCCTCTGAGTCTCCTCTTCTCCAGGCTGAAGAGACCCAGTTCCCTCAGTCTCGCCTCATACTCCATCCCCTGCAAACTGGCCACCAACCTTGTGGCCCTATGCTGCACTGACTGCAACCTGGCTATATCCCTCCTGTAATGAGGGGCCCAAAACTGAGCACAATACTCCAGTTGTGGGTGCACTAGAGTTGTATAGAGTGGTAGTAATACCTCTCTTGATCTAGAAGCCACGCTTCTGGCTATGCAACCAAGGGTGATGTTCGCCCTCTTAACCACCACTGGTTAAGCCACTGGTTTAGCCTGCAGTCAACCAGCACCCTCAGGTCCCTTTCACAAGTGCTGTTCTCCAGACACTTGTTCCCTAACCTGTACTTATGGCAACCATTCCTATGCCCCAAGTGCAAGACCTTGCACTTATCCACATTGAACGCCATCCTGTTGTCTGCTGCCCACTTCCATAGTCTGTCCAGATCCTTTTGGATCTGGAGTACCTGCTCCTCAGTTGTGGCCACTGCCCCAGTTTTAGTATCATCTGCATATTTAATCAGCAGACTGTTCAGCCCTTCTTCCATGTCATTGATGAAAAGATTGAACAGGATCGGCCCCAGGAGAGAGCCCTGGGGGACCCCGCTTGACACTGGCCACCATTGCAATGATTCCCCACTAATGGTACCCTCTGCTTTCGGTCAGTCAACCATGCCCTAATCCACCAGACAGTGCTTTGGTGTATCCCAGAACTAAAAGACCTTAAGCTTCATATATTACTGCTTGGAAATAGTAATGCCAAGAGTCTGTCACCTAGGTTGGGCAAAAGGAGTAAATAGTGAGATAACTGTAATCAAACTGATTACAAATAAAATGAATTATGCATTTCAGAAGTGTATTTCAAAAACTGTTGTATAACCTCAAGGAAACTCTAGGGTTGTTGGAAATAGATCTTTGGTAGATAGCTGCTCAAGCTGATGTGATGAGGTGGACAGAATTTCTTTTCCATCAGAAATGAGATAGCTCCATGAATCTGCTTCGGCTTCTAGGAGGAAAAGTGAGGCTAAAAATGCAACAGGAAGAAAAATGGAATCTGGATCTTACAATTCTTGAGGATTGCCCTAGGACATGGGTCCTCAACCTACGGCCCGGATCCAGCCTGCCATACCCATTTATCCAGTCCGCCATGCCCATTTGGACCCACTGCTGCCCACCTCGCCCCATGCGCAGGGAGGCAGAGGTTTGCTTGCTCGGAGAAAACGATCTCCAAGTGAGCAAGCCGCTGCCTCATGTGCCCGCCCCCACCTGCACCTCACCTCACCTTGCCTCACCAAGCGCCCCGGCCCCACTTCAGTGTGCGCACCTGCACGCACCATCCCCACACCCGGCCAGCACCACCATTCCAGCCCATGCCCAGCACCAGCAGGTTTCAACTGGCCCCCTGGTGAAAAAGTTTGAGGACCCCTGCCCTGGGACCTCTTTCTACATATTTAATAGTAGTAGTAGTAGAAGTAGTAGTAGTAATTGCTTTTAAATACACAACCAAGCAGTAATTTATGTGGCAGTGCACTTATGTGTTTAAAGGCACAATATTATGTAAGTTTAGAGGTGGAAAAGGTCTACAATCCCAGTATGCCCCAGCCACCTGGCTGAAGCATACAGAGATTTATCGGATTTTTTCTATCTAAACGTCCAGAGTCCTGTACCCTAAATAATGTATTGTAAATGTGTGTAGCTTGAAATAAGTGAACTGTGTGGAAGAGAAAAAATAGCCATTCTATGTAAGTCTGGAGAGAATGACAACCTCACATTCTTTACCAATTAAGCTGTTTCTAAGTTATCCAGGGTGTTTTATATCCACCCAGCTTATATTTTTCATATTTTCACCCTTTGAGATTTCTGATTTGTTCCTTGTTGCTGAAATTTCTAAGGTATCATTGAACTGGATAATGATTGAAGGTATATGTCTATAAGGAATATTTTCTTTTTGTTCTAAATTAGATCCATGCAGCAGGATGAAAGCTGAGTTTACTAAATAAAAATTCACTTCATTGTCCCCGTTGGAGGCACCTGAACAACACAGGAATCAAATCTATGACTTCCCTTTTTTCATGGAGCTCAAGACATAAGCAAGAGCTGAAGTCTCTGCCACTGTTACAGGAATTATAATTTTTCTCTGTTCTGACTGCTTAAGTTAGTGGAGAGGGAAGCTGGGGAAGATTATTTTATTCCCCTGGCCTAATATACTGCTATCTTTGGCATGACCACATCAGATTAGAGATAATTATTGCACTACATTCATAGAAGCATTTATGCTTAGCACTTCTGTCTTTAAGAAAGAGCTCTAAAATGAGTAATCTGCAAAGAAATAGGCTGAGTCTCCAAAGTCAAGATTAACCACTGAACAGTCTCTGAGCTGTTTTCCTATTTTGCCACCATGAATGTGACAGAAATGTGAGAAGACTGTCTCCTCCCTAGTGTTGCCCCCCCTTTAATTAATTAATTAATTAAACATTTTTAGTATGCTGTCCCAATACTAAAAGTCTCTGGATGGCTTACAAATGGCTTTATAATGGAATGGCAAGGATAATATGATAAACAGCCTACATGTCTAATAAAAAGTGGAAGTTTTTGCTTATTAAAGTGCACATTTGCTTACATGTCATGCAAAAAGGTACTTGGACTGAGGTTGTTGCAAACTGAAAAGTAGTTTACATTTAATCTATGAGTCAGTGAAAAGCACTACCCATCAATGGCACATATTTTAACTGATACACAACCCTAATGGGAATCTGAAGAGGTCTGAATAAGACATCATTATGTACATGCAGTCATTTTATCTCCCTGGATATAAAACATCTGCAGTGCATCTTCTTGTGGAACCTCACAGTGCCAAAGTATATTTAGCTTTGTCATGCTACTCTCCAAGGAAGCATTCTTCAGTATGGTGCTCTCCAGATGCGCTGGGTTGCAATTCTTATCTTCCCTTCACTGCAGGAGATGGGAATTGCAATGCAACACATCTGGCATGCGCCATGTTGGGGAAGGCTGCTCTGAGTGATTGCTGCCTATAAAGGATTGCAAGATGTTCCAGGGCTCAATGTGTTGCAAAATCTGTCCTATCTCTTATATGGCTTTTGTGTACAGTGGGTGATTCAGGATGGAAAGTAAAGTGTAAAAGAGAGGGCATGGACAATGCCTTTGGCCATATTATATTCTTGTTATTTGCAGGGCTGTTGATCGGAACCATCTTATATAAAATCAGACTTTACAAAATACATGAGACACAATGATGCAAAGGAAAGCTGAAAGCAGACTAATAAGAAGAAGACTGAATATGAGATGGCTCATTTGCATGAAGGAAGTCCTTGCCTGGAGTTTACAAGAGCTGAGCAGCACTGTCAAGGACAGTTCACTTTAGAGGCCTTCATTCACAGGGCTGCCATATGGAGCTGACTCTATGGTGCATAATAGCAACAGCAACAAATACATGAATCACCCAAAATGTACAGCATCATATACGCAAAAAGGAGCAACACAAGCCAAAAAAATGCTGCAAATGCTGCTGGGAGTCTCTTCTTTGTTAGCTTACAGCTAAACAATAGAGCAGGATATTTAATGGTTTGCCGGATAACTCATATCTCTCTCCAGTTTATGTATACCCTTCAGCTATTATGTGAGTTAAAGAAATAGTTTGAAGTCAATTTACATTTTAATTTTTTGAGGAGAGGGGAAAGATGCCAACTTCTAGAAGTTAGCTAAAGTGTTACATCCTTGGAGGGCTGTAGGCTCCTGGGAAGCTGACACAGGCTTAGCAGCTGTGCAAAAGACACCCTAACTCTCCAGTTCTACTTCATCCAGAGAAAACTAATTCTGTAGCACTACAGTTTTATTGGCTTACCCATCCCTCTGGATAGCTTTAGGTAGTGTTTGACAAATCCTTATCATTTATTTGACATTTTCTGCACTGAAGCCCCCAGGAGAAAGGATGAGCTGAGCTGTTCAATGGGCAGAAAGAAAGACAATAGCTATGCATTTTTTTTAAAGAACTCTTGAAATGGAACTGAATTCCCCCTAGAAAAAGGCAGCAGATATTTCATGTATTATCTCAGAAGGTAAACACCTGATATTAATGGTTGCAAACAAATTACTTTCTAAATGTCTTTGAATTCTCTTGTGAGCTGGGATCTTAAAGCTATCAGCAGGCATAATCAGACTGAAAACAATACCTTACATGAAACATTCTCTATTCTTGTGCCACAGTCCTCTCCAGGACCTTCAAATTTCACTTCCTATAGTGATTGATATTCTACAAAGATATATTTATATCTGCATCCCTTGAGTGTTTACAGCAGTTGTACTCGAAATTGTATGCAGTAAAGGGTTTTTAAGATCTATACGTTTTTTAGATGAAGGTGGAACTTTCTCCACTCATAAAACATGTGAAATTTCTCTACCCCACCACTGACCCCACCATGAATGTGTGATCCATCATTTGCCATTTTGCAGACTGTGCTAAGCCACTCTCCAACATGGTGGAATGATTCCATCCCAAAGCAAAACATATCACACCGATTCAATATTTCCATCTGTACATTATTTGGTGCAGGAGGATCTTGCTATCATCACATAATGGCCAGCTCTTGAGGATGGATCCTGGCCCAGGTCAAGCCCCAGCTCCAAAGAAAACTATTTCTATACGCAGTCATTCAAGCATGTCACCAGACCCACCATTCCTTGAAGGTAGGACAAACATACTGAAGAAACAACAGTAATCCATGAAAATCTCTACATGCTGAAAGTGAAACGTAGAGTAATAATAGAGGTACATGCCTCTCTGTCTGTCCATCTGTGTCAACTTGGTGCACATACTATGGAGACTCTAGCTGTGTTCACCCTGGGGTTCCTTCTTTGTTAAAATACAATAATTAATTTTAATTCATTTAAATATATCTATACAGTGCACTCCTGCAGTAACTTCCTCATTCTCTAAGGGCAGACTCTCCAAACCAATGCATAGCTTTACAAACTCTATGGGGATTGCTGTGGCTTGTGGGGCAGAGTGATATGCAATGAGACAGCCTCTCTTGGTGGAAGAGTGGACAGAGTTCTACTGCACAGTGGTGCATCAATACAGGGGCCATGTCTACGTGTGGTGGTTGGTGGAGCTTCACCTGGACAGGCTGGGCAAATTTTGTCCACTGTGGCACTTGTGTAAGTTTACTTGAAGGCTTCATTGTGTCAAACCAAGGGCTGTTTCAACCCGTGTGAAGCTGGCTCTATTTGCTAGTCAAAAAATGAAACAAGAAGCAGGTGTGTGTGTGTGTGTGTGTGTGTGTGTACATACACAGACAATTAATTTCTTTAATTCTATATGATGTTCAAGTTGAAGTAAAAGCTAGGAATGTAAGCTACAAGGAACACGACCTGCTCAAAGCCCTATTAAAATGGACATTTTGGAATGGACTTGCACAATTGGTGCTCCCAGTGGATTGTGTCCCATGTGTTCCATGTGCAAACATTTGGTAATACAGCCTTCTCCTTTCACTACAAAGGAAAAAGTTTTTCTGAAGGATTTCTTGTCATGACTCAGAGCGCATAAGTAGTTACTGTACCTCTCTGTAATTTTCACTGACTCTGTCTAAGCTGAGAGAATATACCAGGTTCTTTCCTCCCACAAAGAGTCGATCTTGATACTCATCCAGAAGCATTACATGAAGACCCAGATATCCAGACGGGCTATGAAAGACGGATGTTCTGTTCAAATCCCAGAGCTCTGAAATACAACCAGAGTACGTGTTAGAAATATGAAAGAGCTGCATGTTCATGATGCCATGTTCATACTCTCCTGGGAAGTAAGGTAAATGGTTCTGGGATATTAAGATCTTCCCAGGCTTTTAACATTGTGGAACACCTGGGGATCATTTTCAGAACTCTTCAAATTTCAAGAAAGGCTGGATGTAGATTGTTTCATTTTACTATTTCTGCTCAATATATCATAGGCACACAAACAAAGGGGAGTCTCTCTTCCCTTCCGAAAATGAAAAAGAACTATAAAGGAGGAACAAACAAATGAATTAAAAGTTTGTTCTCCATTCTCTACTTGCAAGAAGTATAAATGTGCTTTGATGAGGTATACATAAGTTGAGTGCCATTGAGAGCAGAAGCAAATTCTTCAAAACCAGGACTTACTGGAAATCTGAGGGCTAAAGCAGACATTAAATTTGTAACTATATCCGCTTTTCTTTCTCATCCTGGGTAGACAACAAGGCCCCAATCCAAATTGTGACAGTGAGTAGGTAGAGGGTCTTCCCCCCTCCCCCCCACCCATAGAACCAATCCTTTTTATCTTCCCAGCCTTTTTCGTCCTTTATTTTTTTTTTTTTAAAGGTTAGGGCACAATCAAGTGCCCAAACTCCAGAAGCTTATGTGCTTCCTACCCATGAAACCCATCACACCTTGCACTATTTTATCTAGACTGGCATTTTCAGTCCCTGAGATAAACTCCTGGGAGTGGTAAGGAAAGAGGGTTACCAAATAGGGATCAGCATAAGCCTCAGTCTCCTTCCCTCCCCTTCCCAAACATGCCGCTTTTCGTCCTCTGCACGGCCCACTTGTGACCTTGAGTTGGAGGGCAGCTATAATGTTTCTTTCTGTTCTGGCTGGGGAGGCGGGAAATGGCCTTTGGAACTCCACCTTGATATTGTAGGATTTTGGAGCTGGGATGCTAAATAACGCTTTGGCCTCCATGACACTGTCAGGAGGCCATAGAATTGAGCTTTTAGTGCATGTTTAGATCTCTCCACTGGTGCTGGTTTTTATCTTTGGTTTCATTCCATTTTTAATTCAATGGGTTTGTGGTTTTACATGTTGTTGCTTTGAATCAGTCAGAGAACGTTGGCTATTGGACAGCGTAGAAAGGCAATAGGTAAGTAAGTGAAAATATAAATGGAGCCACATTCCTGACATTGTGTGAATGCCTTTTGTCTGTGTGTACAGCACAAATGTCTGGAAGAAGGGGGCTTGCATGTGTAAGCCACAAACCTTGTCCTCCAGACATCTGCACTATACCCATGGATTCTGAGGAGGAAGCTGTTATCATGTGTATGATAATGACAGAGCAAAACTAACTTCTCCTTGAAACTAGCCAGCCCTACTGTCACTTTAGCAGGCTCATTTCACTGTATATCAACAATCACAATATTAGCATGATCAGCCCCTGGTACATTTTAATCTGCATACCTACTCTTTTGACCTTTCTAAAAGCCATACTGTGCGAAAGATAGCATGGTAAATATTGTACAGTGACAGTAATGCTGATTTTGATTGGAAATGCTCATTACTCTGCCTGTGTATGTATGTGGTTGGGTGGTGAGGGAGGCCACTCACAGCTTGCTTCTAAGGACAGGTCTGCCCATCTTGCTGAGTCACCCTGAAAAGAAGTCACCTGCTATCCTAAAAGACTATCAGTCTTGCCATGCTTCATCTCCCCTCAGTCCCCATGTATTCCTTTGGTCCTCCCATTGACTCTGGCATATATCCCTTTGCAGTAGAAATTCTCATTCTCTCAATCGGTACTTTGGCACCCGTCATGCAACCGATTTGCTAGGGTTGCTGGCTTCTGAGTGAAACTCTCTACCTCTTCCACCATCAAATCAACAAATGGAAGTGAATTGCATCAAGCAACAGCCCACTATGGGTAATCAACCATGTGCAAACAAGATTTATGTGTATTGAAACAGATATGATCAACACTGAGTTCCAAGGAGTTTAGTCTCAAAAATGTGTGTAAAGGACTGCAGCTTACATTTTAACAATTGAAAGGTTTATAAAATAGTCTTTGTATAATACCAGATTCTCTCAAATGGCTGTATTTAGCAATGAAAAGCACCTGTATTAGCTACAGGCAAGAAATTTGTTTCAGCCAGGTCACTGTTAATAAGAATTTATGAAATTCACAAAGTTCTCCATATTTGGGGCAAAAAGGAATTGAGAGTAAAAAAATGGAAAATGAAAGAGACCTAAACTGACAGATTTGTCAGTCAAGGCCTAGGATCTTCAGTGTGTTGTCCTTAAAAGTCGGGGTTTGAATTCCTGTGTATTCATGGTAATGCTAAACTATGGCTGCCATTTCTTTCTGCAGACAAACTCTTTAATAACTATATGGCAGGCAGGTACATCATGGGCCACTTCATGCTACAAGCATGTATACCTACTGAATTTTGCTGGTACAGATGAGTGCGAATTTTGTTTCAGTTGCGTTTTATTTTTGGACAAGAACTTCCCAAATATGGAAATTCATTCATAACTAAAAAGCAAGAACCTGAACATTTTCAATAGGGGAGGAAGCAAAATTGACAGTTTTACTTATCCTAGCCTGATATTTGATTCAGGGTCATAAAGATGTTTCTTACAGTCAGACAAGTGAAAGATTTTGTACAGTGCATCTTGTGCACTAAACATGCCCACTTCACACCCTCCTTAATGTCTTGTAAAATCTTCTTCAATCTCACTCAATTACATGGAGCATTCTTTAAGGAAGATGCTTTCCAGATGTGGGATCCTGATGACTGGCATTTTGAACCTGGCATTTTGAAATACGCTAGGAACTCCTTTCAAGAATTCTTTATGGGGTAACTACCCAGTTTTCCATATGTTTCAAGCAACAATATACTATACTGCAAAATGCAATAAAGTACCAAGTTCATGTAATATGAGCATACAATCTGAATGGCACCTTGAGTTTTCAACTATCAATTTAATAAAACACTGTCAAATGAGTTTCCAAATGGATTTCTTAAACCTGGAAATACATGTCAGGATGTTGGCAGGCTACCAAGGAATTTAATTTGTCTTGATCTCTTGGTACCTGGTAGAGAAGTGAATTCAAAAACATCCTAGCTCTTTTTTTTATGAGAAAAGCCAGAAAAGTGGCAAAGTGGCAGGATTTTGTGTGTGTGAGTGCATGTGCGTGCATGTGCAGACGGCAACATACCTCCTCAAGTAAAAGATTATTGCAATGAAATTCTATCATATCAGTTTGGATAAAAAGCAAAAACGTTTAAATTCCATTGGTTAACTTTTTTTGCATTGCATAAAGTCATTGTGTGAGTCTTGAGATTTGCCTGAACTCATCCCATAATTTTAAAGCTAGATGGAAAAAAGTATTTATCTACAGTAAAACACAATAGGTAATTTCAGAAAAAATACTTATACAAAAAGGAGCAGAATGCCCAGTAGTTCTGTACATGAATGCATTCTTAAAGACACTTTTGTCTTTCTGAACAGTGGTATTGCTTGTTTGGGATATATATCTGTGGAAGCAGACATATTTTTTTGTCAGACAATATTTACCATCTATGAATGGTTATCGGACAGATAATGTACCACTTATTTGACTATACCTTATTTTCCATTTAAAAGACCTGACCTTATTGTGTATCATTTCCCAGTCAAAAGCACTGGCATACAGCTAGTATGAGTCACTGTTGCACAAATATCTTCATTGCACAACTTTGTGTGAATGAAGTGACAACCTTTCTCCAGTCCATTCCTAATAGATAGTCAGATGAGAGGATTCATTCTAATTTTCTCTATTCCCCCGCCGATGAATAGGAGGCCATGCTCTGACCAAAAAATCAAAGATCTCACATGATGTCTGCTTTCATCCAAATATACATGGCCTGCAAGATGGTGTTTAGGAAACTTTAGCCAGAAGGGGCAAAGCTGTTTCCTTAGGGAATTTCAAGTGCAGACTCCATGAATATCATCTTAGAAACCTGCTAAATCTCTGTTTCCTGAATTAAAATGACAGGGTTAAACTGCAACCCTTTTATACAGCCACGTGCATGCAGGTCTTGCGTTTGATTTGTATAAGCAGCAGATATTCCACGTGAGTGTCTCCCTAGTCACTTGTCTCAGAGAAGTGGCTCCTCAACTTGGGATTGTGTGGTCTAATTCTCCGAGTTATCCAGGGTCAGCACAATTAAGCTGATGGAGGCAGCTGTCTCAGGTGGCAAAGGCTGGGCAGTGGGGCAATGGCGGTAGCCCCTGCAACTGTTTTTATAGGCCATCCCAGCCCTTCCCTTCTGTTCGAGGCAGAAGCTGCTGGCCCTGGAAGAGGAAGCAACCCCATCATTGTTCTGATTGCAGGTTGCTTCTTTGCAAACATTATTAAAGAGGCAGGTTCTGGACTATGGCACAAAGCTAGCATTTTAACTGGGCTGCAGAAAATAAATAGTTGAATCAGTGCTGCCTCATGTTTGCTTTGACTGTTCTTAATGAGATGTTCATACTATAAGTCAAATGGCAGATAATGTGAGCCATTGTGGGTACCATCAGAAACTTAAACATGTGCTCAAGCTAACTTGTCCAAGGGAGTGAATAATTGTTCAGAGGTGTGCCTTTTTTTAAAGCATTCCATGCCATAAATCAGAGATACAGAAGTGCACTGTAATTCCTAAAGACAAGACAACATCTGAAATTAAATAGGGTGATGATTGCACTTGTGGTAGGTTAAGTGCTCCACAAAGCACAGACATTTATCTACATACTAGTTTGCTTTATACAGGCGCACACTGGAGCCATCCTGAAGACAAGCACGATATAGTGGTTTATATTTCCCCTTCTAAGTTGGATCTGGTTGCCATTACTCCACAGAATCCAAAAGGCTATAAAAACATGAGACACATCTACACTGTAAAATTGGTAACAGCCTGTCTAGATCTTTAAGGGGCTCTGTATGACTGAAATTATTCTCCTAATTTTTCCTCTGTCATCTCCTATAAGTACTTGGTTTATGCTCCGTTGTGAACACATATCAAATTCAGCTGGTGTCATTGAAACTGATCTGTTTTTAGATCTTAACAATGGAAATATGAAACATAACAAACCTGCCAAGATCTATGGCAGGGATTCCTGCTATAATCCTACTGAAACCAGAGTTCATGATCACAAAGAATTATGGCATTTGCTTCCCCTCCCAGATTTCCACCGGGAGAGTGAAGTTTCCATGAAAAGTGGGGCAGTGGGGAGAACCCACATATAATCATAATGAAGGTGGTATGGCTTCAGATTTTATAATTTAACCTAATAAACACGCCCCTCTCCAAGCAAATAAACAAGCACCTATTCAAAGCAACTAATTCAGTAACGAACTGTAAATTATACTCTAATCAAACCCATAATCTAATAAACAAGTTTGTGCATATCCATTTTCAGTCTTCCTTCAGTTTTGGAAGAGAGCTCCAATAAAATGTTAATCAAATCTGCAAATGTGGAAAGGCCATTAAAAAAGAAGAGGAAAGGACACAAGGTTTCCACTTCTTCTGTCCCTGCCACTCTCACAGCCAGCACCTTTTCTATATTTTGGAAAACCAGATATGATCAGATACACAGCTCATAATCTTCACAGACTCGCATGGCTGAATATCTTCAGACTAAATCGTAGAAAATTCTATTGGCCTGCATAGCTGATGTCAGCTGTGTAGCTGGATTAGACCTGGAAGGTGTTGAGCCTATTCTGGGTATGGCATTCAGCACCACAGATAGCTCCAATAAAGCTCAGAAGAGATGTGGCAATGGAGAAGGAAATCCACTGCCATAGGAGTCAGCAGCATCCACTGGTTATTCACCTTTGACAGACAGGCCAGTAACTAAACAAAAGAAGTTCAACTGTCTTTAGGAGCATCAGATGTCATCAGCACTATTATGGGCTTGGTTCAGATGTAAAACATATCAGTGGATGACTCACATCTGACTTCATGAACTCACTCCAATGAGTTGCATTTTCTTCAGCATGATACCAGAGGTATGAACATTGTCTCTGCCATATAACGATGATGTCCTATTCTCTAAGATCAACTCATTGCTTGATGATGCAGTGATCCAGTAATGAACATGGATGTGTGACAGCCAGTTGTTTTCTGTTTCCTGGCCTTGACCAGTATCACAGTCTGAGATCTGTCTTCTCCTTACTGAGTTTGGGAATATTTCATGTTCAGTGTGGAAGGTTTGCTTTTTATTTAAAGGATGTGAGGCACCTTTAACAAAATCTGCTATAATAAGAACTTAACTACAATGTGATTTCACTGGGTTCATGGCCAACCCAGTCAATCTTTTAAAATTTCATGGAGATTTTACCCAGAAGTGCTAACTGGATAGTAAGCATGATAAAAGTGTTATCCTTGGATAACAGTGATGATGTGAGCAATGTGGCAGAAAACTAAATGTTACTTAAAACAGATGTCATTACTACAATTGTTTGAGTGTGACAGGAGTGTGTGGCCCATTAAACCTGAAAACTTGAACTCACTGTGCATGAAAGGCAAGCCAGATCTACTTAAAGAAAAAAAAGTTTATTGTTGTAGACCTCCTTTTTTAAAATGCGATTTGATTTCTCTGAAGTGTTAAACTAAAAGTGTAACCCTATGAACATTTAGATGGAAAAGTCCTATAGCATTTTCCAGACAGCTGGAATTCCTGCCTGAGGAATTCTAGGACTTGTATGAGTTTTTCCTTTCAAGCATAGGATTATGTCCTGTTTTCTTAATAATCTTAAGGGTAATGGCTACTCACTACACCAACAGACTGCCTGCCCTGTTGGATTGTTTTAAATGAAATCAGTGAAAGATATTGAAGTTAGAGTTCAGTTGGCTGACAAAGAGAAGCTTTGGTGGTCTTTAGCCAAATACTATTTGTAGAGACCAGAGGAGAATAACAGCTATTTTTCTCTCATTGAATGAAGCAGTTCTGCATGCATTTTTCAGATGCAGCCAGTTTTTCACATATATTTCCTGAACAGAACACATTTTGGGGTGTAAATTGGATCACAGGGTCATCAGTGTATTGATATCTGACAGCCAATTGCATTTGCGTTCATGCTTAATGCTACAAGGTGAAAACTGAGTGAGCTCATAAAGATTTATCAAACCAAACAAATAACTTTTGCATCTTTTTCCAATAATCTCTTCTCACAACTCAGCTGTCCCTGAGGAGTGTGGAACTACACATTGCTGTTCTTAACTAGTATGGTTAAGAATATATTTATAATCTACACTAAGTTGAATGTAATTTTAATAGCTTAAAACACCGATTATGTATCTCATTATGCTCCAGAAAGTACATGTGGTTCAAATAAAGTGTGCACTTTTCTGATCAACCACGGACGGGTCCTTGGGGATGCAGGTTTATTAAGGTACACCAGTCAGCACGTGCTTATAACCAGTAGAGACAGAACGGAATTCTTCCAACGGTGTTTTGACAGAAAAAGAATCTGCTTCTTTCATTTAGGATGAAGATGCCAAGTAAGATGGAAGAGGAGGGAGGGTTGGTGTACAGAATGATGGTTAAATTGAATTTCCTTTGTAAAAAATGGATAGAAGCAATCTCCCTCAGAGTTACAATGGGCATTCAATTCAGGCTAGTGTGGCATGTGACTGGCAGCTGATAGAAAGCTATCATACCCCCCAAAATCCTAGGAAGCAACAACACAAATCAGCATTATACTGACAGGGAAATGAGGATCAAGTGAATAGTGCAAGGAAAAAACAAGGCATCCTACTTCACTTGCAACTTGGCATCACATAACACATGGATTTCACAGTGGGTTTTTTCTTTTCTAAGCATGCTTGTCCTGCAGTATTAATGCTCATGAAACATGCAGTTAAATTAAGAGGGATATGGAACAGGCTTTGCAGTATTGACAATAACATACTGGCATTCAGAGTCAGCAATCAGAAACTGTGTGTAATTCATTAACCAAAAAAGTTCTTATGGCCAATAGGTCCTATTCTTCTCTGTGATGCTGAATTTCTGGCTGACAGGTGTGAAAGAAACAGGGAAAGGGCAGGATCTTCATTTGGCTTAACAACTGGCCAAGGATCACTCATTCTAATAAGTAGAGAGCCAGTGTGGAGTAGTGGTTAAAAGCATGGGACTGGAACTCAGAGGATCTGGGTTCTAGTCCCCACTCAGCCATGGAGCCAACTGGGTGACTTTGGGCCAGTCACAGGCTCTCAGCCCAACCTACCTCACAGGGTTGTTGTTGTGGGGATAAGATGGAGGAGGACAGATGATGTAAGCTGCCTTGAGCCCTTTGTAGGAAAAAGGCAGGATATAAATAGCAATATAAATAAATAAATAAAAATAAAATAAATAAGTAGGGATTTGCAAGGAAGAAGGGCACAAGTTTCCTATCTCAACCATCCTGTAATTTGTGCTTCTTGATATGAATTATTGCATGGCTATGTAATGCTCCAATCAAGCCTTCTTTGCACGTTCAGACCTTTGGCAAGTGTCAGAAGAATTTCACATGAGCCTAAACATGCAGTCACCTCCCACTGGCAAAATCTTGTGAAACCAGTTGGCCTTCTTCATGTGCGTTTCCACCAGCCAGATAAAGGCAGTGCACTTTCTGCAATTCATGTATTGCTTATTCTTTCTGCCAAACTTGATTGAGCACAAATTCCTTAGGAGCCTTCATTTACTGTTTTGTGCTTTCATAGGAACTTGGAATCCATGGACAGCAGCTTTGTACACAGGGAAACTTGCGGGGCTTCACTGGGTGGAAAAAGACACAAACAGAGTGCCAAACATGATACCTGCTCATTGGCAATAAAAGTGCAGGGGAGCATGGGGCTGAGTCTAGCATGGGGAGCAAAGCAAAACCCTCCTGATTTGTTTTGTTCATCCTTTCTGTCTCTGGGACAAGTGCTTTTGCTAAATGGTATGTGCTTGTGTAGGTGGGAGTTTGGAGAAGGAGAGGGTAAGAAACAGAGAGTGCTGCGTGGCAGGAGAAAACTGGCAGAGATGACAATCATATATAGATCATCCATAGGAAGCCTAGGCTAAGGGGCATTCTGAAAGGGGCAATTAACCAGAAGATACTGTGTCTTCATCAATTCCAACTGGCCATAGTTCAGTCACTGTTAAGCACTTCCATAGGAATTTAGGACTATTGCATCCCCAGTGGACAGCTGGAAAGAAGGCTGCATTTCAAGAAAGGACACCCACGCAGATAAGCAGATGAAGCTCTCATCCTGCTCTCCCAACATTGTTGCTTCTTCAGGTTTCAAAGTGTATTATTGGCTATCCTTATCTCATTTGTTCTGATAACAGCCTACTCTGGAACACATTGTGGAGTGATCTGACTGGGTTAGGACTTCCCAGTGAGCCTGCAGTTAAGCTCCATATTAGCTACTCTGCATTATCTCCGTGTTGTAATTAGATCCTTTCTACCAATACAAACAAATGCCCAAAGGGCTCTGTCTGTATGCTGCTATTCTACAGGAGCTCTGAAATAGCAGGAATAAGATTGTCCCTCTCTTTATAAAGCCTTACAGGAGTGGTGGAGCCACATTTTCAGGTTAAGGGCTGGTTCCAGTGTGAGATGACTGTCAGGATCTGCATGCCCAAAGGGGGAGGAGCCAAAGCCAAAACCAGTCTGACCTTTATCCTTTGACTGGCATCTTAAACATTTCCTTCTTCATTTCTCCTATCATCTTTCCATTCCTTTTGCTTGGCTCCTATAAATGCCCCTTCTCCATCTCTTCTGCTGACAGCAAGCCAGGTACCTTTTCCACTTTTGAAGCATCTGTTCGCTACCACCAAAAACAGTAGCTCCAGTGGTTGGAACAAGTGGACAGAGAGACCTTGGATGGAAGCTGGCAATCTTTGCTCAAAGACACTCTTACTTCCATAGTTGGAAGGCAGGAGTTGTAGGGCCATCTGAGAGTAGTTGCCAGAGCATATCCCCAGTCAGAGGCCAGTCATTGGAGGGTATGATTAGCAACAGTTTCAGGGCAGTGGTGGACATGGCAGTGGCAGGGATGGCTGCAGAGTTGGAAAACCAAGAAAGGAAGGGGCAGCATCACCAGGGGATGAGGGAGCAATAGCAATGGCAGTGACAACAGCCCCTTGGAAAGAGGATTCAGCAAGGGAGTCACAGGTACTTGTGGGAGGTTGCAGAAAAAGGTCTTGGAGGGGCTGCATCAGACCTCCATTGTTCTGGGAAGGGTGGCCTCCACCCCATGGTTAGCAAAATCAAAATATGCAAAACTGCATAGGAAGTGAAATGGTTTATAATGTATTTCTTTTAGCACTGGGTATATGTGCAGCCTTGACTTCAGTTGCTTTTGGCAGCAGAATACTGCTTCAAACATGTTCAGAAATGAAGCCTTTCTGTCAATGCAGCAGCACCACTAGCAGTAAAGTGACCAGAACCCCATTTTGCAAATGCAGAATGAAAGCAATTGAATCAGTTAGTGGTGAGAAGCAAAATCTGAACCAAAGACTGCCTGATTCATGTTAATTATACTATGTCCTTGTCATGCCTCTGAGGCTACAGGACTCATCCACTGTGCAGGAGAGAGATTTCTCAGGAGCAGAATTCTGATAGAGAGTTCGGAAGGCTGCAGGTAAGCCTTGGGTGGGACTTGGAAGGTTCTGGATTGTGTATGCACTTGACTGCTAAGATGCATCTCTGAGCTCTGTGTTTGATCACTCCTGCCCATTCCCTTGCTTGGCCGGGACCTTTGCACCAGACCATCTGCTGTGCATTATGATCTTACTTTCTGGATTGCCCTATTACACAGGGTTCACTGCAATCAGAGCAGGACAATCACCTGTATTTATCAAAGATACAGGAAATTCAGCCATATTCATGAATCATTGAACTGAAGCTTACCATACTTGTTTTGTTTCTTTATTACCTCTCTTGTAGCAAAGAGATCACAAACTGGGAAGGGACAAAGAAGCTTTTCCTGAAGAAAGGGATATTTTTGGCTTGAGGAAGTGATAGATAATTTCAAACCTCAAGTCACATTGGGCTCACACAGAAGGAACCTGTCTCTAATCAAAGCCAGCATAGCTGAATAGTAGGGACTCTCATTTGAAGCTCCTTCATCTGAATAATTGTCCTGTCCCAAACATGGAACTAAAATGTGATATTTTAAGTGTCGCCAAAGGCAGTGGGATCTGACATTTGGATCTCACCAGTCTTCTGTGCAATGCAGTTGATTTCTGTCTCAACTTTGATAATAGAATTGTTAAGCATGACTCATTTTTGGAACCAGTTGCATACCTGGAAGGTCTCATTGGTAACAGCATATTATAGTTTTACTTAAGTATGGACTAGAGGAAACAAACTTTAAAATTATGGCTCTGAAGGAATGTCTGCAGCTTCCCACTATAAGTACACCCATGAAAAAAACAGAATTCAGTTATATATCAGATATGGCTGTAAGAGATGAAAAACAGTCCAAGCCAGCCTTTCCTAACCTGATTGCTCTCTAGATGCATTGGACTACAAATCCCATCATAGTCACACTGCCTGGGAATGATGGGAGTCGCAGACCAGTGCATCTGGAGGGGTCAAATTGGGGTAGGCTGCATTAGGACAAGAGAGACAGGCTTGGTGTGTTTGTGAGGATAAAATGCAATTGCTCGTCTTGATTGCCCTGATATAAATACAGTTCTGATGCAATAAAATATGATCTTAACTGAATGGATCAGCTGCTCTATCAAGTTACTGGTAGGAGGGGACCACAGACAGCTATAGCGCATCACCAACATGTTTTACAGCAACTCTGTTACTTAATTCTTGAAGCTTTGCAGGTGTGGGAAGAAGGGCTTCCCCAACTT
Source organism: Varanus komodoensis (assembly GCF_004798865.1). NCBI lineage: Eukaryota > Metazoa > Chordata > Lepidosauria > Squamata > Varanidae > Varanus > Varanus komodoensis. Next base: position 18,078,180 of record NW_025335409.1, on the reverse strand, counting down.
TTAAGCTTTTATTTATTTATTATTTATTTATTAAAACATTTTTATGCCGCCCCATTCGCCGAAGCCTCGGGGCGGCTTACAACATAGATAAAACAAGTTAAAATCCATATAAAATAATCTTAATTAAAACTCACATTATAAAATAAGCCGCCCTGGCCAGATAAAATTCAATTGTATTTAGCATTTAAAATGTTGCTTAAATAAAAAGGTCTTAGCCTGGCGCCGAAAAACAAATAACGACGGCGCCAGGCGGACCTCTCTGGGGAGCGCATTCCATAACTTAGGCGCCACCGCTGAGAAAGCCCTTCTCCGAGTAACCACCCTCCTAATTTCTCTCACGGAGGGCTCCCGGAGAAGGGCCTCTCCCGCCGATCTCAGGGGGCGACTGGGCAAATATGGATGTAAGCGCTCCTTCAGGTAACCAGGACCCAAGCCGTTTAGGGCTTTATAGGTCATTACCAACACCTTAAATTGGGCCCGGACTTCAATGGGGAGCCAGTGAAGCTGACTGAGAACTGGCGTCATGTGAACATAACGTCCAGTCCCCGTCAGCAGCCTGGCAGCTCTATTCTGAACCAATTGAAGTATCCGGACCGTCTTCAAGGGTAGCCCCACGTAGAGCGCGTTACAGAAGTCAAGACGGGAAGTCACCAGCGCATGAGTCACTGTTGCAAGGCAGTCGTACTCCAGGTAGGGGCGCAGCTGATGAATCAGCCGAAGCTGGAGGAAAGCGCTCCTCGCCGCTGTTGTCACCTGAGCTTCAAGTGAAAGCTCCGGGTCGAGGAGCACTCCCAAGCTGCGGACCTTGTCCCTAGGAGGGAGTGCAACCCCATTCAGGACAAGGTTCAGGTCACCTTCTCTGAAGCCCGAACCGCCAACCAACAGGACCTCCGTCTTGTCTGGATTGAGCTTCAGTTTATTGGCCCTCATCCAGCCCATTACCTCGGCCAGGCACCGGTTCAGTACAGCCACTGCCTCACCTGGATTGGTGGAAAACGAGAGGTAGAGCTGGGTATCATCAGCATACTGATGGGTCCGCAGCCCACACCTCCTGATGACCTCTCCCAGCGGTTTCATGTAGATATTGAACAGTAAAGGGGACAAAATGGAACCCTGCGGTACCCCATGGCAAAGCTGCCATGGCGCAGAGCCATAGTCCCCCAACACCACCTTCTGGAATCGGTCGTTGAGATAGGAGCGGAACCACCGCAAAGCGGTGCCTCCGACCCCCAATCCCGCCAGCCTATCCAGAAGGATACCATGGTCGATGGTATCGAAAGCCGCTGAGAGGTCCAGGAGAACCAACAGGGACGCACTCCCCCTGTCCTTCTCCCTGCACAGGTCATCGTACAGGGCGACCAAGGCAGATTCAGTACCGTACCCGGGTCTGAAGCCGGACTGAAATGGGTCCAGATAATCAGTTTCATCCAAGAGTGCTTGGAGTTGTCCCGCCACCACTCGCTCTAACACCTTGCCCAGAAACGGGATGTTGGCCACTGGTCTATAGTTAGCGGCCATCCCTGGATCCAGTGACGCCTTCTTCAGGACCGGTCGGACTACCGCCTCCTTTAAAGGGGCAGGCACCCGACCCTCCCTCAGAGAAGCGTTAACCACTTCCAAGATCCAGGTTCCAATCCCGTGCTTGGAATCCTTTATTAACCAAGACGGGCAAGGGTCCAGAAGGCAAGTGGTAGGACGTACTCGTCCAAGCACCTTGTCCACATCATCGGGCTTTTAGAAGCTGTGAACTTGAATTCTATTCTCAACTTTACATAACTTCAAGCCTCCTTAAGAGAACAAATGAAAGAACTGTTGGGCTGGCTTCCTTTGTATCAAAGCTTAGATTTGTTAAGTACTTCCTGAATCTGTCCTTTACCTACTTACCTGCACACTCACACTTGGCTAAAGTAGTGAACTTCATCAGATCCATACCTTTTTTTGTTGAGTTCAAAAGCTGAGACTCTGCAATACAGGTGCTTTGTTGTTGCTAGTCGCAAAGTCATGTCCGACCCATCGCAACCCCATGGACAACATTCCTCCAGGCCTTCCTGTCCTCCACCATCCCCAGAGTCCACTTAAGCTCACGCCGACTGCTTCTAGTTTATTTAGTTAGCAGACATAAGTGATGGTTTGTCATATCAGATTGCACACTTGATCACTAGACTTTCTGCAGTGCCCAACGTCCTTCTTTGCACCTCAAAGAGAGGGCCTAATGCATTTCCTGGTTCTACCCCAAATGGGTTCAGTGTGCAGTATTAGGTAGCTTCTGTGCCCATATGTCTGAGCCTACCACTCCCCAGTGCTTAATTTCAAACACCAGACCGAGTTGCTCTTTCCAGGAGGCCTCTCCTATCCCTCTCTGGCAATCAGTGAGGAACACTGTGATGAATTGGGAACATCCATATGGCTACTCCCCACGTCAGTGTTTGTTTCCTTGCAGTGGAACTATGTCAGTAAAGAAAAAAATCACGGTGTGTCCCTCCCACATGATCTAAGTAGTGTGTTGTTATCAATATGCATTAAAGTTGTTATGCAGTAAAGCCTGACTGGAGCAGTAACTGTAGCATTCTTCATCATGGTGCCCTCTAGATATTAAAGCTGGTTGGGGATAATGGGACATGTAGTCAATTTATATGAAAAGGGGCGGGTTGGGGGTAGTGATGTGGGAGTCTAACATACGCATTGTTCCCAAGTAGAAGAAAGCTGCTGAGAACCTATGCTGACATGGTCCAGCATTCCACCCATTTACAGGCATCACATGGCGTGACGTGCTTTCTTTTATGGGGCATCTGGAACTGGAACACTGACTGAACAAGTTGTGGTAGATCTGAACATTGGTGCGGGAACAGAATTTCTTTTATCTGAATGGCTATTTCTCCAGATGGAACTTCTGCAACTGTTCCAAGGAACCATTCCTGTTGCAGAGGAGCAGAGGCTCTGGAAAGGCTGCTTCTCCATGCATCCAAGCTCCATGATATCATTCACAGGGAATTGGCTGTGGGTCACTGGCCAGAGTAGATACCCCTGGGATGACATAATCATGCCTGGTGAAGTCTGATGGGAGACCACTTACCTCCTCATTTGGTTGGCTAGTTCAAACAAAGACCTGGAGGGGAAAGCATCACAACCCAAAGAATACATACAGTTCAATCCAAGAGTGTGTGTCTTTGTATGTATGAAGCTAAACATTCAGGGTGCTGATGCCAGCTGTTTTACAAAGTGGAACTATTTTAGTGAAAGAAGACTTTTTGCATTCACAAGCATTGCTAGAGAGGTGGGTAGAAACCCATACTGACACACTGAGAAGCAAAAAAAAGAACAAAAACAAAAACACCAAACAATTTAGAAAGGTCTAGATTTTTCATATATTTAGCACACATTTAGACTGCTGATATATTAATTTTAATTTGGCTTGGAAATTGAGAAATGGCAGAATTTTAAAAATGCAACTATTTCAATTCTTTTTATGTATTTCTTTACAAAACAATTTCTTTGCATCAAGGTTATCTAAATTACATACAAAAGATATTTTGTTGCAATTTGTGTTGTTTTTGTTTGTTTTTAGATTTGCATTACTTTTCTACAGCTGCTAGAATTTGCATTACTTTTATATATGCCTCAGGAGCCTCAATAACTTTATTTATTTGTTTCTTTCTTTCTATCTCACTTTTTTCTTATCAACTCAAAGTGGCTTACATCATTCACTTCCTCCTGCTTTCAGTCTTATCCCTACAACAACAACCTTGTGATGTAGGTTGGGCTGAGAGTTTGTAAGTGGCTCCAAGTCACCCAGTTGGCTCCATGGCTGAGCAGGGACTAGGACTCCAGTCGCCTGAGTCCCAGTCCCATGCCCCGAACCACTACACCACACTGGCTCTCTAGTGTGTCTCTTTTTATGACCATCGGCTTTGGGGGCAATCAGTTTAAAAGTGCAGGTAAAATGGGCACAGAATAGGTGAAGCATGTATACACACTCTCTTGCAAATCCCCTTGGCTGAAGCTGCTTTCTTCTAAGAGGGGAAAGATGGTATTGAGTTGCTTTTCCACACAAGTAAAAAAAGATGCAAGTAACAAGAGTAGGAATGTATCATAAAAGAGTAGAGTTGGAAGGGGCCAGAAGGCCACTGGTTCCAACCTCCTGTTCAGTAGAGGACCATCCATTTCAGATGGCTGTCCAGTTGCATCCTGAATGCCCCTAGTGTGGGAGAACCCCTTGGTCGTTGGTTTCATTCTGGTACTGCTCTAACAGTCTGGACATTTTTCCTTATATCTTGTTGGAATCCGACTTCCTGTAACTTGAGCCCATTATTTTGTGTCCTGCACTCTGGAATGATCGAGTGTACTTGACCTTTCAAGTACACTGGTACCTCAGCTCAAAAACGCCTCAGTTCATGACCAAATCGGGTTGCGAACAAAAATTTAATAAAAATGTTAATTCAGCTCACAAACTCTGCATTGCGTGGCAACTGTGATCATGGCCATCTCCCCACCCCCAAGTGGGGAGATGGCTGCAATCATGCTGGGGGTGGGGGGGGGGAGATGGTCAAGATCGCGCTCCACTTTCCTGCACGAGCATGCATGTGATTGCGCCCATCTTCCTGCAGGAGTGCAACTGCCATCTCCCTCCCCCCCAGCACAATCGCGCCTCTCTCCCCCCCCCCCCCCGGGGGCCCCCGTCCTTCCCCCCCCTTCCCCCCCGTGGCCCGGATGACGTGCGCGTGCAGGAATGATGGGCACAATCGTGGTTGTGCTGGGGGGGGGGGCAGGGAGATGGCTGCATTCATGCTCGGGGTGGCCACAATCTTTGTTGTTGTCACTTTGCTTCACATTTTTCTGATTAAAAAAAATAGTTACAGAATGGATTAACCTTATTTACATTGACCCTTATGGGGAAATTTAACTTGGCTCATGACCAATTTGGGTCACGACCAGAGTTCTGGAATGGATTAAGATCGTGAGTCAAGGTACCACTGTACTTGAAGAGTGCTAGCTATTCTTTTCAAGGCTAAACATGCCCAGTTCTCTCCATCTGTCCTCACGGGGCTTTGTTCTCAGTCCCTGGATCATCCTTGCTGCTCTCCTCTGAACCCTTTCCAGCTTGTCTGCATCTTTCTTAATCGGTGGTACCCAGAATGAGACACAGTACTCCAGATGAGGCCTAACCAGTGCTGGGTATTACCCTATTGTTTGTCTCCTAATTAGTATGAATGTGTTGTGAACACTCAAAGGTGTTCTCTGTTTTTCCAGTGTTCTAATTTGCTCAACACAAATTTGCTTATTTAGCACACAGCTACTTGGGAATTTGCTGTGCTACCATTGCCTACGCAACCATGCAACTTCTAGATCTCGTGACATGTATATAATGTGAAGAGAATCAGTTAGTGGCAGGAATCCTCTATGCTTCACCACCATGACTCATGACTTTCCCTTACCATACACCACCTTGAAAAGTTGTGCTTTCATTTTTTTTTCATGAGAGAAGTGGTGGAGAGGTCTGTCTTCTACTTCATTAAACTAAGAAGGGTAAGTGTGGCCAAAGAGCTCTCCCCATCTTTTTCTGAGAAATATCTCCTTTCCATGCAAATTTCATCCTCCTCACCCTAATCCTAATCCCAGAAACAAGTGGAGAGGGAGTATTGGTTCACCATTATAAACAGGATGCTTTCCATGTTGTCATGTTGATTGCCATTTATTTATTTATTATTTGATTTCTAGTCTGCCCCATTAGCCACATGGCTCCCTGGGCATGTTACAAAAATGGTGGCTTGCCTAGTGGCTTCCTTCTTGCCCTAAATTTTAAAACAAAAACAAACAAAAAACCACCAAAACCCACCAAAAACAACAACAACAGAAGCAGCAGCAGCAAAACAAAAACAGAAGAGCTGTCCTTGCAATGGCAAAAATCCACAATGAACCAAAGAATAAAATTAAAATGCCACTGTGGATATTCACTGGGAAATCAGATCCCTTATGTGTTTCAAGCTGGTGCTCTCAAGAAGAGACATCTATAAATGAAGACCTGATCAACACAAGTATTAAAGTAAATGTAATCCTGGTATAAGTTATTCATTTTCACAATGTAAATATTTATATTAACAAAGAGATCCAGTGTGGTGTACTGGTTAAGAACCTGGGACTAGGACTCAGGTGACCTGGGTTCTAATCTCCTCTTGGCTGTGGAGATCACTGGGTCACAGACTCTCAACCCAACCTACCTCACAGGGTTGTTGTGCTGAGGATAAGATTGAGAGGAAGAGAATTATGTATGCTGCCTTGAGTGCCTTGAAAGGAAAAAAGCTGGGATATAAATATAATAAATAAATAGAAAAATGGCTGCATTAATTAGGAACAGCTCAGGGACCATCACATAAAAGGAAAAACAGACCACATAAATGAAATTGAAGGAGTGCCTCAAAGACATTTCAACTATTAAAACAGCTTTATAATTGATTACATATAACTGATCACAAATCTAACTGTGTTTATAACTGTGGTTTTAACAAATGTTATCAAAACAACTTCTTATTTACATTTTTATTTTTACACTTTTATTTACTTGTTACTTATTTATTACTTTTGTTATTAATATAAGTCAGGGGTCCTCAAACCTTTTCTACAGGGGGCCACTTGACTGGCACCAGCACTGGGCTGCCAAGGTGGTGCTGGAGGGGAGGCACAGGCTGGTGAGGGGTCAGGGCGCGTGCATATGCGCGCACTCACGAGGCGAGGCAGGGACGAGGGGGGGGTGTGGGGCGCGGCGCCGGCTTGCTCGCGAGGAGATTGTTTTCTCTGAGCTAGTCCAAAACAACCTCCTCGCAAGCAAGCTGCGTGCCCACACGCACCCAGCAAGTGCAAAACCTGTGGGGCGGGCCGGTTAAATGGGCATGGCGGGACGGATTTGGCCCGCAGACCTTAGTTTGAGGACCTATGATATAAGTGCATTTGATATAAGTGTATAGCCAATTAGGCTCTTGAGCAGTTCACAAATTAAAGCATGAAATAAGTTTATTAACTGTATGCAAGACAGCTTCCCAGAAACATTTTTTTTTAGAACTTAAGTAGTCTCCAACTTCTCTCAGATGAGGATAATATGAATAAGGCCATTGTAAGGATTACTGATACCATGCATTTAAAATGCCTTGAGCCCATGAAATGCACAATGTGCCTAGGAATTATATTTATGTTAATATTAACATTGTCTTTATCTGTTATTATTAACACTATTCAGAACTCACTGTCAGGAAGGCTTTGGCAGTCAGCCCATCTAATATTACCAATAGGAATGGCTCATTTGTTTCTACACTAATCCTGTTCAGTCCTTGAAATGCATGTCGTCTCTGCCCATGGAGGGGGGCAGTGCTGAGCATGCTAGCTGATCGTAATCCTGCAAAGAATCCAGAAGCAGAAGCCTCATCAAAGTGGCAAGTTAAAAGCCTCATTTGTAGAAGCCTTGAACCTACTGTTGCTTCTACTACTACACTGGATTTAAAACCTGCTTTTTTCCTCTTGTGAGAAACCCAACGCAACTGACATAGCTCCCTGTATCATCACACCAACAGCCCTGTGAGGTAGTTTAGGCTGAGAGCATGTGACTGGCCCAAAGCCAGTTGCAAATGGGGACTAGTACCCAGATCTCCCAGGTCTCCCCTCTAAGTACCACACCACACTGGCTTTCAATATGCATGCTATGCTCTCCACTATGCATGATATCCTGTGAACATCCAAACATAATTTAAGATTAAAAACCTACAGTAGGTTCTACAGCAGCTATCTGGAAATAGCAAATGAACAGATTCTAACCATGCTTATTCAGAATTATCTTGTTTTTACTGTTATTAACTTTCCTGTGAGTATGTTCAGTACTGCAGTGTTCAGAATTAGCTGCCACAGGTTCCCTGTCCCATCTACTTTGTAAGGCAATAGAATGGGTTTGATGTTTCCAGTAATAAACAGGACAGAAGTACCTGATTCCCAGCTCTGTGTAGACTGTATTTCTCTATACATTTTTATTCAATGTTCATACTACTTGGCATGGAAGTTAACAAGTAATAATCCAATTTATTACAAATTCAACTACATGGATAACAATGCTTGTGGCTGTAATCCCAAACTCCTAGCAAATATGTTCCACTGAGCAGAATATGGCTTGCTTCTAAACAGATATGTGCAGGATTGCAATGTAATTATTCAATTACAAATCGATTGAGACAAATCTGGAGGGAAAAAACACTAAGTTTGACCTGAGCAATATCCTCAAGCCCTTTTCCCTCCCTCCAAATTCTCCACATTCTATACAAAGGAACATTTCAATGAAAGACATTTATGTGTATGTTCGTATTCTTTTACTATAAGCAAAAGTCATATCGTTTATGCCCTTAAAATACGAGGTGTTGAAGTGAATTCCAGTAAAGACACACAAGAGGTCTCCTGTCTCTTAAATATTTACTTTAAACTAGATGGGGTAGTGTGTTAGAAATGGGCAGGAGATGAAGTAGTTGCTTCTTCTATCACTCTCCTAATAAGTTTTCTGCTGATGCGCTAACATATTCACAACAAGTATTGTTGAGACAATAGAATACAGCCACTATTTAAAAATCTTAAAATATCACTTTAAAGCAGAGATCTAGAAATTAAAACATCACAGCAACAATCAGCGTTTCTTGACTGGGCAGTCCCACCTATGGGGCTATTTAGTTAGAGCAGTGGTTTTCCACCACTGGTCCATGGACTGGTGCCAATCTATGGGAGATTTTCTGTCAGTCCATAGGGGGTTGCATCTACCACCTCTTCCTTGGTTGTCATTGCTTTCATTGGGGATGTATCAGTGCTGCTGGGGTGTGGGGTGGGGAAGGTAGAGACAGCTTGGTGGGAGCTAGCTGGGAGCCACACTGTGCTAATTTCATTATTTTATTCTTTTCTTTGCATTTTTTGTTGCTAGGCTTCTGGTTGTTTTGGAGCCTTTCCTTTCCTTTCCTTTCCTTTCCTTTCCTTTCCTTTCCTTTCCTTTCCTTTCCTTTCCTTTCCTTTCCTTTCCTTTCCTTTCCTGATATTGTATTTGGAAACTAACACACAGAATACTGTATTATGTATGTGCATTTCATTTCTGCCTCAGCGGTCCCCAAGGTGGTTTTCCTGTTTTTGTTGGTCCCCATCTGCGGAAAGGTTGAAAACTACTGATTTAGAGCAAATGCTTGTATTTCAAGGCCTGCCAGAGGCCACTAAAATTCAGAATTCCACAAGGTGGACCTTTCCTGCTTCTACCAATTCTGCTTGAATATTTCAGCATCTCCCAGTAGCTGCAATGAAAGAGGTCTGGGTATGAGATGGGCACCAACACTCAAGAAAAGATGAACTGTTAAACAAGTAAAGCATCAAAGGGAGATTTTGTTCATAAGGAATTCCTAGTATTTGAGTTGTGTGACTAGTAAACACTTGATGACAGTTCTTTAGGACTCAAAAGGCACTGTTGCTTCTTCAAGCATCTAAAGATTTATTTTATCTCAGACCAAATTCCCTAAAGCTGCACACCAGCTACACCCCCTTACAATCAGGTCCAGCTTCTGGGTACAACAGCTCCTATTGCATTACTGGCTGCTCAAACAATTTATCTGAGTTTTAAATGCCTGTTTGTATAACCTGGCAAGATCTTAGGGCAGCCTCCTGGCATAATACAGGGACCAGCTCCCTATTCCTGAATTTTACCAGTCACTTAAGGTTATCCCACAGAGATAGATTAGCTATTAACTTTTTCCTAGACCTTTTTATGTTACACACCAACCAGCTGGGTGATTCCACCTTCTAATTCAGAAGCTGCACTATAAACTTGTCCTCTGGGTTGGAATTGCACTTGTGGAAATGATCTGTGTCAGAGACTTCACTCGAGATGAAAATGTTTAGTTATCTTTTATGTTTAGTAAACTACACTTGTTAACAGAAATTAAAATTCCTGTCAACAAATCCTAGCGTAACTGCTCTAATTCTATAATATCATCCAAGTAAGCAGATGCTTCTTCACGGCTCCTAGAGCCCCTGTAGATTTCCATGGGCAGTATGCCTACACAAATGCTGTAGTCAAAGGGCCAAAGAAGTGCACAGTGAATTTATAATCATGGATGAGCTAAGGAGCATCAATAGATTGAGCAAACTGAGGTTGAATTCTAGGTTATACATATATAAGAACCAGCTGTGGAAAATTTTACACTCTGTTTCTTTTGGGGAGTTAAATCTGCCTGTCTGTCTTCCTTATATATATCAGGGATTTGTGGGAATAGTTTTAGTCAAACTGAACTAATAATTTATAGGATCCAAATTGCACATATCTTGCACATATGTAAATTGGATTTTTCTTCAATTGTCCATAATTGAATTTAATGCTTAGAATGCCACAGTGATGTGGAATAACAAATATAATTTTAGACTGAGGAACACCCAAACCCAAATGGTTGTTGAAACTGGTGTATTTAAACATGAAGGGTCGGCCCACAAGAATTTTATAAAAACATGGATTAAAAGAAAATATCTGTCTTTTCTTGTTAGTTGCAGTTGGACATGCCCCATTGTGTAGGACCTTCCCGATCTGATAAGTTGTATTAAAATTAAATGCAGGTACTGCAAAAGACTTTTGACACCAGGATTGCAGAATGTTTCCATTCTTTTCCAAACAAATTAACAATTTTAACAAACAACTCACAGGTTTTGCAAAGCTCTGAAAGAAAAACCTGAGGGTGCACAAAGCATCTGTGAAACAGTCTGCTATATTAGAAGGTAACAGATTACCTAAGTCTGATTGCCATCTGTCACAAAACACAGAAAAAAGGAATCGGTCGTTCACACCCTTGGGAAGACTGGCAAATATGGGGACAAGATGATTCTTAACCGCAAAGCCAACTCCAGATTCACGACATTCGTCACTGCTATGTCCACACCAGAAGAATGTGTAACCACCTCCTGTTTCTGTGAGCTGACCTTCGTTGGCTAGGCAAGTTTCACACTGGGCCACAATATCGATGTTAAATCTTGCAAGCTCTCTGGGGACCAGGGCTGTTCTTTCTGGTCAATCTGCTGAGGGGTTGTCTTGAAGCACGCATACATTCCATGTGCCAATAGTTAGTGGTGATACCTTGTATTTGCATTTTGTTTGCAGTTTTGTTGTTCGACCGCATAAGATGGGATCCCCTCCAGTGGCAGTAAGCTGGCCAGGGTTCTGTGAAGCAAACAATGTTTAGGGCACCTTTTCTAGCCCCTTCCTCTTGCTACGGAGGTGAGCAGTACAGTCCTAAAGAGGGCTGCACAGTCACTCAGGTAGATGCCGAATCCAGCTGTTGCTTCGGTCAGCAAGAAGACGACCATTAGACCTGAGCCACCTGTGTGCAGGTCTGTGGCTACAGCTCCCAGTGTATCCACACCTGCTGCTTCATCGCTCACCCATCGCCACAGGACTTTGAGGTTTACTAGAACTGAGGGTGTCAAGACTTGCGTGTGGATTGGATTAAAGTGAGGGAGAGGTGCGCATAGTCAGCCTCACTCTCTTTTCCCAGAATCCATCTTGCTCCAGTGGCAGGACAAGAGTTGAGACGGTTGGAGATAGGCTGGGCGCAGTGGTTGACCAGGGCATCTTCATATCTTGCCGTGCTCTTAGTGTACCACAACGCTTGCAGAAACTGTCTTCATGACCGTTGGTCCTATTCTAGTAGGTCTCATCCGCTCAGTCCGCCAGAGTCTGTCTTCACATGCTCGGGACAGACCAATCCCTATCTCACCGAAGGTCTTGACCCAATGGCTACCCTCTACCTGGTTTGGCCAGCCAGTCAAAGCTGTTGCCCTGACCATATTTAGCACTGGATTACCTTTGCGTACAAGATAAATGCATCATAATCTGTGTGCTCTGATTTTCATCTAGATCTTGGTAAAAATGGGGATAACCAAAAGAACAATTAAGCAAAGATTAATGATACATTATAAAGATAAGTGATTTTCTGGAGAATTTGTCACTCACTATTGGCAGAGAGTTTCATCTGTGAATAAAATGATAAATTGTTAAAAGTTCTTACACATTAGGAAAATACACTTAGGACATTCCTTGTGGCCCTATGGTGTAATCCTATATTGATTTTGGCTCTGGCCTCTTGGCAGAGCAGCAGAGCAGCGGAGGCACAGGCTGGGAGAGAGGGCTGAGTGGCCAGGGGACTGGCGAAGGCGAGGTAGGAGCTGGGCAGGGGAGCAGAGGGCCAGGAGCAGCGGAGAGGAAGGGGGCGGGGCCAGAGAGGCTAGAGCGGCCAGGAGGAAGCGGACAGGCGGGGCCACCGGCCTGAGGGACTGATAAGGCCGCACTCAGCCACTGCAAGTCCTTTTGGCTCTGGCCTCTGGGGATTGGTATTTCCATTTATTCATCACCAGAAAAGGGAGACACGTATTTGCATATAATAATGTATATGTATCAATACAAGTTCAGAAATTATTAGTATATTTTCAAAAAATTCATCTCATGATAGTGGGGAAGACTGACTCAGTGACCAGCTTGGCCTTCAATCTGTGAGCAGATGGAGCAACTTTGAGATCCCTACTGTCCTAGGGCTACCTTTAAACTAGACTTGGACTGGACAGTCCTTCAAACAGAGGACTGTCCTCTGTAAAACAGCATGTATGCACACTCTGGTTAGGCTGCAACTTGCATCATCCCAAACCAACATGGCCCTCAGTATATTCAGAAGCCATCAGCTTATTTTTAACATTGTTTTGATGGGCCTATCTTGGTAATGTAAGATAAATCAGTGAAGACTGTAAATTAAAGACATGAATTTAGGAGAAGGCATTAAGCAGCAACATTTGAGCCACTCTTAAACTCTTACATCTGTACATCAGACCCGTTCACATTCTCTGGCCACATAATAATTTGTTCAATATCCCCAGTGTACTTCCTAATTTCCTCCAGAAGTGTAAGCTAGAGCCATTTATCTGCTACTGAATACTGAAACATAACTTGTCAGCAAGCCATTGGATTCCAGACACACAGCAAGTTTGCTCCTTTTTTTCCCTCTTGTAAGAATGAGAGGGCCATATGTATGTCAGCTCAAAGGCAGGAGAATGCTCTAAGAAGAAACCACTTTATTAATGCCTTTCTTTAATTTGAATAATGGGCCACCTGCATTGCACCTCCCGTAACATGTGGAATGTAACTTTTTTCCCAGCAGAGAGAAAGGTAGATATCAAGACTGACTGGAAATGTTGTGCAACCTCTGAGTACTTGGATAGTAGAAAATCTATTGCTTGAAAGGGGAAGGCCTGGGGTGAGTATGCAACAAAAAAGTGACTAATGTGAAGTGAGATGAACTCTCCCCCTTTATATGTGAAATAACAGTGCTCATCAAAGCAATAACGCACTGCACATTTTAACTGTGAGGTTATAAGGAAGTGCAAAGATTAATAAACTTGGACTGTACCTTATTAATCATGCGTATCTCAGAGTGGCTCAACTGCTTTGGTTTTCATTTATGCTTTCAAATGGCTACAATTGATAGGATCCTACACATTTTTGCAAGGTAGCCAATGTGTCAGCACTTGACGAATGGCTGCCCCCCGTTCCAAAAGCTCAGATGTTGTTATTTCTATAGAATATGACTAAATTTGAGAAACCTAAGTAAGCTAAATAATGTCAAAAATCCAAAATGGTTTGGGGGGCATTCTGGAAAGGGTAATGTTCCATTTCCATGGTTCCAAACTTTCTTCTCAATAATTCTGTCCTTGCGGAGTACTTTGAGAATCAGAGGGTGAGCTTTTGTAGCAGAAGCAGAGGCTGGGTTTCCATGAGCACTGTGGCCCATCGTAACAAATTTAAGCCATGTTGGGTTGAGAGATGTGCTGGTGGCTACCCTGAATTATCTTAGCAGTGGATTATTGCACCATCCAAACCAACAAACCAAAGGTTGTTAGAGCATTAAGCAGCACTCAAATAACCCATGGTCTGTAGCAGGATTGTTTAGGATAGCTGAACACTCAAACAGCTCCTGCTACACAGGTTTGATGACATGACAAACCACGGCAACCCACATCAGGGGACTGAATATTCAAGATGGCCTCCGGCATGTGCCATAATCCACCATGGATTGAATGAACCTCAGTGAATTGCAAAGATCACGCAAACCTGTGCAGACCTTTATTGTGCCTTAAGCCATTCTGCAAACAGACTCCTCCAATGTATGTTGTCACTGGCATGCTGCCAATCAATAACCATCAAATGAGTCACACCAAGAGCACATAAATTTATAAAACTGTTTCTGTACCACTTTGGATTATAGTATGAGGAATCCTATTGCTGAATTCACCACCTATGAAAAACATTTCTGCACAAACAAAATTGCCCATGATGGCTGAGGATAATGGAAGCTGCAAGGAGCTCCAAAGGGATCCCTCCATCCTGGGAAAATGGACATCAAAGTGGGAATTAATAATGGCTTAATAAGACCAAGTAAAAAAGTGATCTTATTTCCAAAAAAAAAAAAAAAAATCCAACTTCAAGTATAAGCTGATGCGATCTGAGCTGTCAGTGACTGACCAACAAAGAGATATTGGATTTGTGGTAGACAGCTTGATCAACATGAAAACCCAGTGTGTGGCTGCCATGGAAAAGGAAAACTCTATGCTAGGCATAATAAGGAAAGGAACTGGAAATAAATTTGCCAAAATCATATTCCCTTTTTAAAAGGCTATGTTGTGATCATGCTTAGAATGCCATGTACAGTTCTAGTCACAGCATCTAAGAAAAGATATTGTAGAGATGGAAAAAGTGTAGGAAAAGGCAACTGAAAAGATCAAGAGCCTGAGCAGTTCCCCTTTGAAGAAATGTCTGGGATTGCTAGTTTTTAAAAAGTGAGTAAAAGGAAGACACGGCATAGGTGTGGTAAGTTATGCTAATATGCCCTATAAGTGGATAGGGAGACATTTTTCTCCATTTCTCGTAATAATAGAGCCCAGGATTATCCCATGATGCTGATTGGTGGGACCTTTAGAACAGATGAGAAAAGTACTTCTTTCTATAGCACATTGTTAAATTAAAGAAATCACTTCCACAAGATGCAATGACGGCCACCTTTTGGGATAGCTTTCTAAGGTGGTTGGGCACAAGGCTATGTGCAACTAGTCCTGATGACTTTATGCTACCTCCAGTAGCAGAGGCAGTGTGCCTATGTAGACCAAAACTTGGGCAGGAGGGGCTGCTGCACTCATATCTGGCTGGTTGAATCCTTTGGGCAGCTGGTTGGCCACTGTGTGGATAAATGCCGGACTAGACAGAGACCTGGTCTCCTCTGGCAGGGTTCTTTCTGTGTTCTTATGTGCCTCCACATGAAGGGAATCATATTTATTGTTCTATCTGCTCTTAATAGTTCTGATGGGGAGTGGTAGTAGTGAGGCTTTTTGAAATGTTCTCCCATTGAAATTTTGGATTTCAGAGTAGTGTTTTTACAGGGAGGCTGGAGTTTCCACCTGATACATCTGGCAAGGCACAGTGGCTCCACAAAAAGCACCATTTCAGTCAGTTTGAACTGATGGTCTGGAGAGTACTTGCAGTTAGAATCCTTAAAGCTTATAACAGCCTTAAAAATGAGGCATCCCCATGCCAATATAATACTAAACACAGAAAATGTGGGTGGCTAATTATGACATGGACTATATGGTAGAGCAACTATAAACATGCATGAGTACAGGTATTCTCCCTTTTACTAGGCCCTTAATGATGTGGTGGATGGATGTCAAGCTTGCAGAATATATCTTATTCCACTGCATCTCTGAAGTCAATCAGTCGGAGCCACTAATGATGGACAGTGCCAAACAATGGACAGTGGGGCAGACAGATACAGAATTAAGCAACTGAGTGCCTCTGAACAAATGCTCAGAGAAATTGTTTTTCTATTACAAATGAGTATACAGACCACAGAGTCACTCCTGGTTCTCCTTTTTCCAACTCTTCTTAATTAAAAAAAAAACTATTTTAGGGTGGGTGGGAGTCTCTTTGTCACTACTGTAAATGTTTGGTGGTCAGAAACCCTTTTCAACCTACTTCAAACCTCTTCAAGACCCACTCACCTCTGCTCACATCTGACTAGAATCTGCAGGTGTGTAAAGAAATTTGAGTTGCCTTTTAATTCTCTGACCAAGGTTGTTTTTTCAAACAACCCCTTAGGGAAGGGAACAACATATTTCCAGTGTTATGTCCTACCTAATTCGTTCCCTGAACCCTAACCTTCACATATACCTCACACATATTTGCATTAACCAGCACGGAATAAAAGCCCTGGATTCCACACATTATGCTAAACAGAATATGTGTTACCCATAAGGAAGCACTGAATGTATCTAAAATGCATGTAGCTTAAATTAAACAGGTTTAATTAAAATGTAATTTATTCTACAATTTCATGACGGCATGCAAGGATCTCAGTAAGAATAAAGGTGAAGCATCACAACTACAGCTACCTGGGTTATCTAGTTACTGTGTGAGCTTCCATGATGAAGAGTGGGGAACTCACCAACGGGAGACCCCAGTTTGAGCAAGCAAACCTGCAAGGCAAGTGCCTCTGTCATTGCAGTTAATCCAATTGCTGGTGTCAGCTTCCTGCTGCTCTTTTAGATAGCAGTTATCTCAGAGTGATGTCTTTTCTTCACCTTGGTTTTTGTTCTGAGCAGTTAAATATAAAGAAAACTTATGTCCGTGAAAACTTATGTCCAGACAGGAGGTCAGCCTTGTGAGGCTGCTGTATGACTTCCAGTTAAAATCACCATCAAATCATATTCACTCATACACAAGAAACTACTTTATTTCTGGCCTGGCAAAATCAATTCTCTCACAGTGACAGTCCCAGAATTGTTCACAAATACTGGAGATTTATTTATTTATTTAGAATATTTATATGCCGTCCTTTCACAGAGCCTCAGGACAGCTTACATAAATAAATAAGAATACTAATATAAAACATGATACAAATAAATGATAGATGATTATCTTTTCACCCTGTCTGCCAACAGTAAGAAGACACACCTGGCCAAGCATGGGCCATGCATCCAAGCTAGTGCTACTTCAAAATGGCGTGTTTCAGTTTGCAGCATATTACCCCCAGCTTTGAAAGGAAGCGAGTGTTTTGTTTTGCCTTTCTGAAGGAGAGTGAGGATGCTGAAACATTTTGGTGGGCCAAAACAGTTAGATTTTCTCATCCTTCCTAGATTTAGTGGTGGCTCTTGCAGGAGTGGCAATTTAGTGGCACTCTTCTTTCTTCTCTTGTTCCTTTTACAGTGGCAGGGTTGAAAGAGCTCCCTGCGCTGACTGGCTCCCCTACTATGTGTTGAAGAGCGCCTTGCAAGTGCTGGGGCAAGCTTGTCAGTATTCTTCTCTGAAGAATCCTATAATTGGCATCATCAGATGAATAATGATGGCCCGGAAGAACTAGGAAAGGCAGTACAGAGGGGCTCCTTCTACCATACAGGTGCCCACCTTGATGGGAAGGAAGGAAAAAAAGAGAAATAAAAACAGTGACTCAGAAAGGGAGAAAGAGAAGAGTGAGAACAAGAAAGAAAGGGAATAGAGTAAAAGGAAGAGAGGAGATGAAAAATACCTGCTACTGGACATATGTAAGGCTGGAATGTCCCTCAAATGGCCAACAAGCAGTTCTTTCTCTCAGCTCAATCACTTTTAGAAGGCCCTCATCCCTGTGCCACACCATTTAACAAGAAAGGACCTTCTTTCCCAACTTTTGAATAGCAGTGAATTGAACCAACCAGTCATGTCCCTTGGGAGAGCGTAACCTGGTAGGGCACAGGAAGAATGCAAAAATGCCTCCTTCCTGCAGCTCCTATCACTTTGTTGGGGGCAGCTCTGCAAAGGCAGCATCAGATTGGCTCAGCTGGCTGCCAGTCAAACTCAGCCAAACTTCAGACGCAAGCAAACAAGACTGTCATTTAAATGGTGCTTCATGGGGCTTGAGTGGCTCACAATGACACCATTTGCTTTAACCAGTGAATCAGCTACGAGAATGAGGAGGAGGCTGCCAAGTCCTTCCACCATTACTAAAGGTAGTAGGGCAGCAAGAGAAGAGCAATGCTGCCCTGTGCCATACTGGGGTGGTTGGGCGTGGGGGTCTATACAGATACATAAAAGGGGGCTAGCAGGGTGATGGTGGCAAGTGCTTCCCCCCTTCCCTTGTGTGTCCTAGCACAGGTACACCCACTTTTCTCTCAGAAACATCTGGGAAAGAACACCTGGCTATTCAGAGGTAGTATGTTTCCAACAGGCAGGAAATGAAGAGAGCTAGTGTTAAAATTCAAAGATGAATGTTATCAAAAAGCAGCCACAAAAGTTTGAAAGATACCCCACGCTGCAATTTGAGGTGGGTGGAGGAAGCAGGATGGCAGCCAGAGATCAGTATATTCCATTGTGTCTACGATTCTTAGTTCCAATTAAATAGGTATAGGTCTGAAGGCTTAATTCCTATTGGAGAAAACTGTTGGTTTAGAAAATAGGAGATGGGAAATGTGTTCTTCACTAAAATTAGACATTAAAAACTTAAAGGGGCTGGGGATGAAAGATAGAAGATACCCCACGCTGCAATTTGAGGTGGGTGGAGGAAGCAGGATGGCAGCCAGAGATCAGTATATTCCATTGTGTCTACGATTCTTAGTTCCAATTAAATAGGTATAGGTCTGAAGGCTTAATTCCTATTGGAGAAAACTGTTGGTTTAGAAAATAGGAGATGGGAAATGTGTTCTTCACTAAAATTAGACATTAAAAACTTAAAGGGGCTGGGGATGAAAGATAGATGCATTGTCCCAAGACATGTGAGGATGACATACTCTTCTCTGAATGGTATGGAAATCACATTATGTACAGATGGTAATATGGTGAACAAGAAAATCAAATGTATGCTGAGATGCTGGATGTAGCCTTGAAAAGAACTTTTGTATGTTCAACAAGATTACAAAGCATTTTAGATTTGTCACCCCCTTTTCAATACAACTGCCTCCAATGTGGCCTTTCGTATCACTCAACACATAGACATTCCACAAAAGCATTTGGATGAACAGTCGAGGACTTTCAGGACTTTGGCCTAACCACTCATAGTATACAGGCACTCTCACAATGGTGTAATTTTATAGTTACAATTGTATAATTTTTTTTTTCACATAAAGCTACTCCTGTTACCATATCCCTGACTAATTAGGGATATTTGATGAATTCATCAACTTTGTGGCTCTATCTTCTAATACCAGTTCAAAGAATAATTTAATAATACTTTCCAACTCATTCATGTCTTCAGTAATATGGATGACACTGATAAAAACCAAAAAGGTAATGAAGCTCTGACAGCTATAGAAAGAAGTGAGCAAAATTCCTACTAATAACACATCAACTTTACAACTTTATAAATTTACTTTAAAAAATAAAGCTCTCATAGATCAAAAATTTAAAATTAACAAATTCTTTAAAATTAATATATATTGAAATTGTGAATTATTTTAATATAAAACACCAGCTTCAGTCACAAACAAGAGTATGTTACAGTCTCACTTGTAAACAGTTTATTAGTGTTCCATGATTGTTTTCATCTTTTGGAAAGTTTCATCCTTGTTATTACTGACCAAAGCCACATACTGAAACTTAACTTTTCAAAAACCCAGTTACAGTGACATCCTTTCTATGTTTACTCAGACATCTCTACTGAGAGTAATGAGCCTTATTCCAAGGTGAGTACAGGTTGTAGTTTAGGAATAGCAATGGGGTATGAGTAGGCTTGTGTTGGGCATGTGTTGCACTGTTAATGGTAAAATCAACTCTACATATACTTGGAAAAATAACAGAGCTTAAAGTTAAATCAATCTTACGAATCTATTTAAAGCCATGTTATTGCTTAGTTACTACCTAGATATGTTTAAATTCTAGCACTGATTTTTCTTACATCTCCACACTACAGTATTGAAACCATCATGATGTAGCAGCAGTGGATATTTGCCCAGATGCTATAAAGATGCCACACTGAACATTTAGCTGAAAAATTATTTACATTAATTTACATCACAGCTCAATCATATATGCTTATTTAAAGCATATCACACTGAGTTCAGGGTAACTTAAGTCTCAAGAGCCTCAGCAAACTTACTTCCCATCTTACTTTTTCTTTCATGTTACAATTTAAATAAATACCACTTGTGAGGGTCATCTTAATGGCTGTCCATTGCTGCAGCTTGCTGCATGCTTTGTCCATCACTACACACTCTGTGTGTTTTTGATCGTTCATGCTTAAAACCCAGAATGAAGCTAACTGAAACTATCACGTTGAAGAGTATAACAAGTATTCTTGGACGGTATATTATATTATTATTATAAGTTGTCTCCTACCCTGGAGACAACTTATAAACACAAGCAATCCTGTGAGTCAAATGGGAAAAATGCAGGCATTGAAAAGGGCACTCCCTGCAGTCTCATTCCTTGCTAGAAATCAGTCAGAAGCTAAGAAATATCTCTAGGAGTTAAAGGCATTAAATATGAAGATAGGAAGAAAAACAAACAGAGGATCTAACGCCTCTGCTCACTTGCATGTATTAAAACACAACTCACAGCCTAAATAAATATATGGATGGGCTTCCCCACTGCTTGTGCCTAACCATTGTTTGCAGAAAATGTGATATATCAGCATGAGCTTGGCTCTTTCTCCGTTTAGTTATGCTCAAAAGGGCAGGCTTACTCAGTTACGGTTTAGAGACCTGCTGATTGCACGTGGAGGATTTTGAAATATGTACTGTTTGGAAAAAATATTTTCTAGCACTACAGAACTGATCTCTTCTTTTGTTTTGCTTTGGGTGAAGGTGCTTCCACAGGGGTGGGGTGGGGAGTCTCTTTGCTCTCCTGATGTCTACCTCCTTTTGCTGCTTCATGCTTCTGTTTAAGTTATATTTTTAGAGGTGATGCATTTGTCTCTGTACCTTAACAGTAATGCACAGACAAAGACTTGCTTTGCATGACTGCAGGGTGGTTAATAAGCCACAGTAGCTTGTTAACCATCTGTGAGCAGTCCCTGCATGCCAGGGAGATGAACTAATTATCCTTAGCAGCACTGCTTGTTGTGTCCTGTGACCTGGTCAGACCTGGGAGGTTCATGTGAACCTGGCTGTGGGCTCTTGCAGAGATCTGGGTGTCTTGTTAAGCATGACAACAAGCAGGTCTGCCCAAGTTAGTATGACGTGACAAGCCATGTTCCCACGGATAAGCAAGCCACACTCGGGCATGTGACAAGCGCCCTGAGCATGAGAGAGAAATAAACCATTGCAGCTTATTTCCCTGCCTGCAATCATGCAAACTGAGCCAGTAAGTGGAACTGGATATAGAATTTCTGACAAGCTGAGCCCTCGTGATTGCAGAAATAATCACAACGACTATGGAAACAGAATGGCTGTATGCACATTGCAAAAACAAACAAACAAACAACTAAATGAAAGATGAGAGCATGCACATCTGCATAAAATGTGCATATGCTCATTTATATGCCTAGATGTAGATTTGGAGATAATTACAATACTTTGAAAGAGCCAGTGAAATGTGGTGGCACCGGAGCCCTGGGAGATCTGGCTTCCAGTTTGCACTCAGCCATGAACCTCACTGGCTAACTGGGCCAGTCACTCACTCTCAGCCCAACCTACCTCAAAGGGTTGTTGTTGTGAGGATCAAATGACACTGTGTAAGCTGCCTTGGATTCTTCACAAGAGGAAAAGGGTAAGGTATAAATGCAGAATCTTAATAATAATAATTTAAACAAAAAATGCCATACATTTCACTATAGTGGGAGAAGGAGGTATGATAAGCCTGCACTTTTTGCAGTCCAGGTACAAGCATTCAACAAGCACCTTCAAAAATTCCTGTTCTTCATTAATTTCCTTCTTTTTCTTCCAGCTGGAATGGGGCTGCAAGAGTGTTCAAATAGAGGACTGATACAGTCTCAAGATATGCAAGTGATATTAGATCAGATAAAATAACCTCAACAGTGGCAATGAAAGCAAAATGAAGGCAATGAGGTGACCTCATTTCAGGCACCTCATGAAAGGGCAAGCCTCACTGGTGAAGACAACCATGCTAGGAAAAGTGGAAGGCAGAAGAAGAAGAAGAAGAAGAAGAAGAAGAAGAAGAAGAAGAAGAAGAAGACCACCACCACCACCACCACCACCACCACCACCAACCATTCAGTCTTGAGTTTACAAGAGTTGAGCATACCTGCCTAAGAAAGAACACTTTGGTGAGCATTCATTCACAAGATCACCACAAGTGAAGATGACTTTATGGCACATAACGACAACAAATACCTGTGTACCAAAGCATGAGATACTTGGAAGAGATGAAAAATGGTTGCGCTCCACTACAGTCCAGAAGGAAACCAACTGAAAGATAGCACATCTCATCTTGCCTGTTTCGCTTTGGGAATAATAAGCCCAAATAGCCAAGGAGGAACATCAAGAGAAGTTCGCTGGAAATGTTCAGCAGTTAAGAAAACATTCCTATTACATTTTCATCTGCTGGGGTGACAAAATTAAGCTGGGAATAGAAGTGCTCCTGGGAAATTCAGAGTTCATAAATCTAAACCCTTTAGTGTTCTGTGCTTCAAATATAATCTGCTGTCATTACGTAGTGCTTTTACATTTCGGAAGGCAGCCAGAGTTAATGTAACATTACACATTAATCTAGTACTAATGCAGAGTTATAGGCATGGATTGCCTCTCGACACCAGATAAACGTAGCAGGCCTCTGAATATATTGGTCTCCCAAGCACATTCTTCACTGCACTCCAAGCAGCATCCTTGACACCAGGCCGCCACAGGTCCAGCCAAGTTCAGCCTGCTGCTCACCGCATTGCTAATATCCTTGCTGTGAGTCAAGAAGGCCATCCGTGCTTCATTTGTTTGAATTGACTTGAGTAATACCCACAAGGGACACACATATGTTTTAACGTCAGAAGACATCTTGGGGAATGGCTTTAATGTTGACTAAGCTCCTGGTACATGAGAGACTGCCCCCTGTATCTAGAAAGGCTTTGATTTTGATTGTTTATTTGTTTATTTTACAAGCCAGGCACATCTATAAGCTTACATCACATTTTGTAGACTTTCTGATTTCCATAATAGCTGGAAAGCTAGGAAACCTAGAAAGCCATGAATCTAGAAAGCAAATCTGGGGAATTTCAGGGCATGAGAGTGGTAGCAATTATTTCATTGTTCCCTGGCATCTTATATTCAGAGATATAGTAGTTTGGAAAACAGATGTTTCATTTTGCTGTTATCTTTTACTATAAGCGCAAGGAAAGTTCTACATCCAGGCTGCTCTGATTACTAGGAACTAACAGATCCTTGTGCACAAATATCTGATTCATATGTGCATTTCTGCTACCGTCTAGTCCTGAAAATAACTGTGGTTTTTATCCAATGGTTTCTTTCTGAGAGTGAAAAGCACTTCCTCCCATGCAAGGTTTGGCATTCAGCTTTGAAAGACTGCTCCTACAGATTTGGGACTCTCTGGAAAAGTACAAGATTTGGCATGTCACTTGCAGCAGGTGGCACAGATCAGCAGAAACTGGATATCCCGACTGTCTTTAGCACCAAGTCACCACTGGATACAACCCTTTGCCACCTCACCCCATTTCACATAGAGGGAGGTTTGTCTGAAGTAATTTCATGGACAAAGCATGAATTTCTCTCTGCCAGTGAGGTTTCAAAGACACCCTTCTTGCTGGTAAATAAGTGTAATCCTGATCACATAATTTTGGGCAAACCATGCTTTGGCTTAGGGTTCCCAAACAAATATGTCAAGAAACCAAAAGGATGCTGCCCTGAAAATAGCATTTAGAAATCCTTTCCAAAAAGAAAAGATAATTATATCCTTGTACCCATGAGCACCTTTGTATCGGTGTTTCCTTTGCTGACTAATTGTGCTTAACAATAAGGAAGCCCCACAACATGGCTTGAAATGAATCCCAGTTAATTCAATGGCCTCAAACACTTTATTTAATATTGTATTTTACTGGCCTGGTTCAGTCACTCTGATAGGCATGCACTTAGTAAAATGGAAAATTAACACAGGCTTGTAATTGCAGTGACTTACCACCACCATCTGGATTTGGCAGATTCAGACCACAATTATTCCCTATTGTTTTCAAAGGCAGTAGTCTTTTGAACTATTTTTGAAGAAGAAGATTGGAGCATGTGTTAAATTATACATGCTTTTAAATTAAAAGGGATGCCCACAAGTGCATGGAAAGGTGAATTGAGAAGTTTCTTCCGTTCAGGTATATACATGGTCTGATAAATTCTGAGGGTGGGGAAGGAGAAGTATGAGTGGAGATTTCATTGCCTTCCATGAACAACTCACACAATCAGTTTTCATATTTAAAATGCCAGTATTTTAAACAGGACCTCCTTTCTGCTATTACAGAGTTTCAGTGGTGTTCTCTGGCTTTCCTTAAAAATGATACGGCTTTTTAAGAATTAGTGGAAAGTATTCATTTTTTAAGGGTAGAAGATTTATTTATTTATTTAAAACATTTCTATGCCACCCCCATCGCAACAAAGCCCAGCAAGAAATGAAAATTGGTTGAGTGTCCAAAACATCATGTGAGCCAGGAGAACAAGAATGCCCAGTGATGACCAGGAGGTATTTCCACCCACACTTTGTGAATGGAAGGTCCAAGCAGCCATAATCAGGACCTTACTACAAATGTAGGTTGCCATGTAGAAGGTTGAAAGACAGGACCTCCACACAAGTAAGGAGATAGTTGTGCACCTGTAATCCCAAGCACAATTACATTGAGTTCTCACTGAAATAAATAGGATTTTTATCAAACGATGTCCTGTTTTGATCTTAACTTTAGACTCCACATAGTGTTAAACATTTACTTAAGAACCTTGTAAAAACTGGATGTGAAAATTACTTGCTTGCATATCTAGCTAACTGGCAATTAAATTTTTAACTTACGAATCATTTTCTCTCTCTAATTATTATTCCCACTTCATGTAAACTGAGGACCACTTCATATTAATGCAAGTACCTCCATTGTTCTTTGTCATGTGTCGGAGGCTTTCAGTGGCTATACCTATTTCCAGACATGGTGCTAAGAGTGGAGGAGTCGGGAAATGGAAGCTGAGTTTTTTAGCTGTTGTGATAGGATATGGGTGTGATCCTATGCGAATGTACTTATGCGAAGAGTCTACTGCTCTCAGAATGTCCCAACCAGCATAGTTGGGAGCTGTAAACCCCCACCTTGTTTTTCTATATAAACTAGCATAGGAGTGTGCCTTACAGGATCTTAAAGAAAACTAATTTAAAAGGAAGTAATGTTAGGAGTATGCAAAAGGAGAAAGTACATGACCTGTGTAAGATTCCTTACACTGGCATTTAAAAAAAAAAAAAGTAGACACAGTTCTTGCAAAAAGAAAAAAAGAAATAGCTCTTGGTTTAACTTCTTAAAATTTGGCTTCTTTCCAGAGTGCAGTAACATGCCCTTAAGGACAATGAACTCAATGCTGGGTTGATACAGGTGGATTTAGAGTATGCCAAGGCATGAGTAAGTTTCGCTTGGGAATATTACCTGTTTTTCTACCAGATGCTGGTATGCATCAAATATGTCTTATAGTGGAACACAACTATTTATAAAAGAATAGCAGCTATCCACTTGTATTACATTAATCAAATCTGAAGGTTTGTAAGCTAAACAAACCCCCCACAAAACCAGATTCCTACCTTAGGGGTTAGATATGTGTGTTCAGGTCTCAGTTTTCCTTTGTGTAAACTGTTTCTGTATCTTTAGCTCAGACTCCTCACCTTGTGGGAAATGAAGAATTCCCCTTCCCTTGCCCTGAAAGGACAAGAGGTGAGAAGGAGAGAGAAGGAATGGTGAGTTTCTCCTTCTGCTTCTTTTGGGGCTTTCATGTCATAGATTGTGCATGTTGCCACTAATTTCAGTGTGTTCAGCAGCCAGGATACATAGGCCTTTCCCTTTCCTATTTTAATTACATTTAGGGCACAATCCTATAGCTAGCTGGGGCATGGTGGGATATGTAAGATTTTTTTCTGCCTGGACATGCCTTAAATTGCATCTATAATTAACTTGACGCATCCACTCTTTCTTCAACAGTGGCCAATCAGTGGCCAGCAAGGGACTTCTGCCAAAGTTTACCAGCAGAGCAAGAGGAACATACAATGTTGCCGTCTGCTAAGTCCCATCTGCTAGTCAGAAGCTCTCCAGATTCTCAGGCAGAGGTCTGCTACATTGCTACATCATTCTTCTTTGTGGATACCAGGGATTAATCTGGGGCCTTATGCACACATAGCATAGGACCTGCCAGTAAGCGGGTATGCAGAGCTGTTGAATTTGGAGACTGAATTTCTTCCATGCAAGTTTTCCATGCACAAATAGCTGTGCATGGAAACACTGTGGGGGCCACAGTGAAGTGGCACCATTGCTGGAAGCATGAAGATTAATCTTCCTCTGTCATTGATATTTGCAGAACCTCTGTTTGAAGCATTTTTGTACATGACTGGATCTGCGCCATACCTGAAAAATCTGAAAATAGCTGGGAATTCCCAGAGCTGTAATAGTTTTTGGTGCCTATGAGATACTGCTTGTAACATCACTGGTGATACATTTGCACACTTCTCTTATTTCAGAAAAGTTTGTGGTGATGTACATGCAATCAGCTCCCAAATACAGAACATTCTGACACATACTCTTTCCACCCTTCAGGGTTTTTTTTCCCTACGGGTTGACACTAACCAGACCAAAAGATACATGCAAACTTCCAGAGGATCAGGAGTTAGGAAGCCACTGTATACTAAGTCCATAGATATTTTGATCATATATTGAGCCCTGCATAATCTACTGCAACTGGAGGGCCTTCCCAACACCAGGCATGTCAGAGTCTGAATACAGAACATGTGTTTTATCACTGAACTATGGCTCTTCCCTTGTTGCATAATTCTTGTGGTTTTCAAATTATGTTCCATGGATTTTGAGGAGTTTTGGACAAGAAGTTCAATAGTGGTGGCCAAACTCCTTGAAGGATAGCTTTCCATCATTACTAAACTTTTCCTGAAATGTCAATCCATGCCCATTATGAATCAGGCAATGCCAGATTCTAGAGTAACAAGTCCAAACCCTATACATAAGGGGATTTAATTGCCTTTGTTAAAATCATAGCTAAATATTATTATGAAAAGTAACCACAATCCATATGAGCATCTATAAACAGTGTTCTCTGAAGGACATTAATGAAAAGGGAATATGCAGCTGCAGAAAATGCCAGACTATTTTGTATCTGCTATAAGGAAATTACACACTGAAATAGTATAGAATGGCCTCCTTTTTGGGCAAGGCAATTTCTTCTTCCTGCCATACATGTCAGATTCTAAATCCCAATGTTGTACTTAAACAGCAGTGTCATTAAATCTCTCTCTCTCTCTCAGATTGTTAATATTATTAAAAGATACCATCAAGTTACTTGGTGGATTAAGTCACAAGCCAATAAAAACATGCACTTGACCATAAAATATACCGGTGAAGACGTAATGTGTAGCTTGGAAAAACCTGAGATTTTCTTTCTAATACTCTAAACTCCCTTAGGTTAGTTGGCATCCTTATATTTGTCATCAATAAAGTGAATATTCTTTTATTAAAATACATCTGAATACAGGCTCACATAGGTATAATTAAAAGCAGATTATCAGTTGGAGGAATACAGCACATATACTTTTTTTAATTACGTGCTGATTCAACCAAGGACTGTTTACACAACTCAATTTGCTTTCCAATGTGTTAAACAAAAAAAGTTATGCTCAATAAACAGCAGTTCTTGTTTCAAAATTGATTAGAAGAATGCATAGTACATACAGCATACCACTGAAGAAGTGGGGGGAGAAAAATCACACCATAAAGCAGTTGTAGTTCGGGTTGCTAGCAGATTTCTAGCCCTTACTGGTACTGATATATATATATATATATCCCTGAAGTATGCGTCCAATACTGGACAACTGTTCCACCCTGCAAAGCCTGGGGAACTGCCAAATCAATTTTCACATGGACCTGAATGTCCTGTGTATCTTTTTGCCCCTTCCAGTGGCTAGGAGAAGCAGAATAAATTATCTAACACAACACACACACATTTGCTTACTTTGGACAGGTCATAACATTTACCATTTTACTGGCACAGAATTTATACTGCCTGCACTGTCACATCTGTATCTTTCCCATCTCCTCTAAGAAACTCATAGTGGGGTTATCCCTACTTATGCTTACAAGAACCGTTCAAACTAGATTAAGATGGATGAGAGAGAAGGAAAGGAAGGACAAATTCCATGTCACCTGGTGAATGACATTCATGGTAGAACATGATTTGGAACCCAGGTCTTCATCCAGATTTTCTTTCTTCCAGTGCAGGATTCTAATCACTAAACAAATAATTATGATGCCACATTGGTCTATATTTCACTGTTACCTGTTAGGAAAGCTGGTTCACTTAAGTGCATTCCACAATTCTTGTTGACAAGATTGAAATGACTAAGTTAAAACTTGTAGTAGTATTGACAGAGATATTTTGTAAGATATCTTGCAGATGTATTGGTCAGCCAACTCCCATCCTTTCCCCAAATCTCCCTTTCTTTTTCACAAATGTAGGAGAAGATGTGCTTCATAACTTCAGAGCTGTTTGGAAATGAGAGCCAAATCTGTATGCTTCAAGAACGTACCCACAAGGTCTGGTTGATGACAAGCGCTATAAATTTAACTTTGCTTCATCAGAATCGGCACTGACTCATCTCTGCTTTCTGTCAGGCCAGTATCCAACAAATTAGTCATTAATTGCTGTTGAAAATCAATTCACTGGAATAATGGCTTAAATGTATTGCCTAGCAGTTTGTCACAAAGGATATACTGCAAAAGGGCCTAGAATGGTTGCCTTGCAAGCTGCAATTCACAAGTTGTGTCTGGGTTGCCAATCAGATTTTAATAATCAGGGTGCTCTCCCACTCCACTGGTAGGAAATACTGTCAACATTTTCACAAGAGGAAAATAATTGAATTAATGACAAACTCCTAACATTTTCCCTTTTCAAGCATGCTGAAAAGAAACAGAATTACACTTCTGAGAAATGCCGAAATGTGTTAAGGCTGGATCAATTAGAGGTCATCAAAGCAGACTGACCTCGTTCACTACTTTCTAGCACTGACCGATCACAGGGAAGCACCATCTGAAGCAGCTGCAAATGTAAACACTACTTACCAGTGAAAGAAAGCAGTGATCATCAAAAGCCATGGAAGCCAGATTTCCCACTGACTGAATAGATCAATACTACCACTACTTATTAATGTTATTTTCGAGCTTTCTGGGTCCTTTCTGGTACATATTTTATGCCAAGTGAGCATTAAAGTCTTTGGCTTCTGCAGGAAGTGGACAAGCCTCCTCAGGGGCAATGAAGAGGCACATTTCCCTGTGGGAGGTCAGTTCTATCTAAAGAGTTACGTATTGAATAGTTAGATATCCAATTTCCTCCATTAACCAAGGTCATATAATTCAGAGATGGGGGACATATATTCATTACCAGCAATGCAAGCAAAGCAACAAAGCACCTTGCGGCACCTAAGAAACTAATCAATATATTATAGTAAAAGCTTTTGTGGGCTGGACCTTAAAATATCATTGCCATTATGTTTAATTTACCCATAAACAATAAGTACTAGATAAAATTTAAAATAACAATAAAGCAGACTCAGTCAAAGGTTTGCAAGAAAAGACAAGTTGCATTAGTGGTCTAAAATGGAAAGAGAGGTTGTGGGTTCTCCCCACTGGAGGCATTCAAAATGCAGCTGAAAAGCCATCTGCTAGGGATGCTTCAGCTTGGATTCCTGCGCTGGGCAGGGGGTTGGACCCAATGACATTACTGGCTTCTTCCAATTCTAGTATCCTATGATTCCATGGAAGCAAAATGGAGTGAGTTTGACTTGGTAATTGGCATTTAAAGTGTTCATGTAATGTTCATACCCATAGCAACTAGAAAGATTAGCCCTTAAGTAAAATCCAGAGGAGTCTGACATACCTTAGGAACATGAAGACACAAAAAGTACAGTGCTGGATCAGCCCAAGGGGCCACTGAGTCCAGCATTCTCCTAACCAGCTGCCCATGGGAAACCCCAACAGCACTCTCCGGCTCTATTCTGTGAAGGAGCAGTGTACGTACAGGCTGTTTTCGTGATCATTCTGTCATGCTTGTGTGCAGCCAGCAAGGGGAATCCCTCCTCTGCTTCTCCTCCACATCCACCTGATGCCAGGATTCTCAAGATATTCAGGATATATCTGCATCGACTGAGGAGCATATACATAGTATGCAATGTTGTTTTCCAAAGATTAGACTAAGATTCTAATAGCTACTGTAGGCATGCTCATGGGTTTGGGCAGCCCCGGTGTGCCTTTTTTTTTAACTTTTGAAAAGTTATTTGCAACTTAGGGTGGCCATTTATGAATGGCCAAATGAGAGCTAATGCATTACCAGAAAAAAACATACACAATATTTATTTATATTGTATTTCCATTCTTTTATGTATTATTGTTTGTTTGTTATTATTTATTTTTATTTGTGTGTGTATGTGTGTTTATTGTGTTGTGAGCTGTCCAGAGAGGCTCTGGCTATGGGATGGCACACAAATGCAATAGATAGATAGGTAGGTAGGTAGGTAGATAGATAGATAGATAGGAGGGTTGCAGTGATTTGCATAAACTTTGCATACACTAATAAATAGGCACAAATGCTAATACAGAAATCTAGAAATAATTATAATAGAATACAGTACATCATCAAGAAATGGGTGACCACACATTGTTCAAAGCCACTGAGGTTCCCCTTTGAATTGTACCTTGGCACTTGGATTAGCTCCTTCACATTCATGAACAAAAGCTTTTAAAAAATCAGGGATGATATGTATTTTTGACTGAGGAAAATGCACATTTTCTAAAGTGTATTGTTTCCCAACTGAAAAAGAATACAAACTTTTCCTGATCAAAATGCACATTTTTCCAAAAGCTAAAATGTGAAAATCAAGATTTGGGGAACAAATGTGCTTGTGGGTAAAAGTGCACTTATAGAGAGTGCAAGTTCAGTCAATTATGAACACTTCCAGAGATTGTGTCTTGCTCCTGTCTGGGTTTCAGATTGCCAAAAGGACATATTTGCATGATTTGTAAACAGGAACAAAATTCTCATTTATTCTTTATCTCACCATAGTGTGGAAGACAGTAACTGTGTGACTTGGTGTGTATGCATGTTTAGTCTGCCCTTCAAGTGCTGTTGAAGGGCAACAGCCCTTATGGTGTGATCTTTATTTTAACTAGACAGGACATGCTTTTCGAATAGTGAACATCTTCAAATACAGAATGGTCTTCTGGCAGTCATTTCAACAGAGGACTGCGCTCTGTAAAGGCAGAAACTCTGTCTTATTCCAAACTAGTTTAGAACACTTCCTTGTTCAAAAGTGAGCAGCAATAGAAGTGACAGGAAGCAAATGCCTTTCCAAAAAGCCAAATCATGTAATTGTGAAGGAAACTCACTGCATACATTCTTGTACTGATTTGCATGTGTTGCACAGGGAGCTTCCACAACTAGGAAGAACATCTTGATGCAGATGTTTCCCTTGAACATTAGAAAAACTGGAAAGAGCCTGGTGACAACAGGAAGAGGGCAAGGCTTGGATGGTATCTCATGTTAGCAATTGAACAGAGCCAGACTGGGATTATATCACAAGTTAAAGGTGCTTTCAGTCTGTATGAGAGCAAAGAAAGAAAAGGAACATGGTTCTGCAGGAAAGAAATAATATACCTCTCCTGCTTGATGCTTTCCAGATTTTTTGGACTACAAAGTCAAAGATCTCCAGTGAGGTGCAGAGGGTGACGGAAGTTGCAGTCAAACATGTCTGGAGGGGATCAGATCGGGGAAAGCTGAACTAATGAACAAAAAGAAAACTACTTTGCAGCATAATCATTTACTCAGAAGGAAGTCCTGTTGATTTACCCATTGATTTATGTACCCAGACAGTATGATTGTCCAATGAGATCCTACTTCAGAGTCCCCCACCAAAGAAAGTAAGGTAGATAGATACAAGAGATAGGACTTTTCTGATTATGGAATCCCATTTGTGGAATGTTTTGTCCAGAAGATTTCTTGGTGCTTATGTTATGGTCTTTTTGGCTCCAGACGAAGACCTTTATATTCCTCCAGGTATTTTAAGAACCACGGTTACTGCTTTTAGTACTCTATTCTGCTTATTTTTATCCAGCAGTATGATGCTTTAGTGTTTTTCATTTTGCTGCCATTTTAGTTTTGTTCTGTACTGTATTTACTTTTTGTCGTTTTAATAACATGAGCTGCATGCATGTACTGGACACTATCCAGACAACATTAAAATGCAGCAAATCAACAAAAAAATTGGGTTCATCTCTAATTTTATCTGTTCCATTTATATACCACCCAATAGCCAATGTTCTGCAGCAATTATAACCACAAAATACAAGTTGATAAAATACAAAACATACAATTTAAACATTTATAAATTAAAATAAGTAACTAGGCCATAGTCACAATGGAAAGATTTAAAATACAACACAAGATTTAAAACAGAAAGTAAAATAACTTGGGAAATTAAAAGGCCTTCACCTAGTGCCCAATAAAGCACAATGCAGGTATCAGGTGAGCTTTTATGGGAAGTTCATTTGTCAGCTGAGAAGTCACAGCAGAAAAGGCCCACTTCTTAGTAATTAGTCATCTCCCTTCCTTTAGTGGAGGCTCCCTGGACAATTGAAGTTGATCTTGGGCTCTAGGCAAATGTATATGGGAAAAGACCATTCTTCAGGCTATCAGTCTTGAGCTGTTAGATCTTTGCATCTTGATAGCAGCACTCTGAATGAGGCCTCAAAATGGAAGGGCAGCCATTGCAGATGGAAAAGTAATGGCCTAGCATGATCATGTTGACCAGTCCCTGCTATCAGTCTCATTGTCCTGTTTTGGATCAGTTGATGTTTCTGGCCTGGTTTCAGAGAGGAAACACATACAGTGCACCAGCATGAGTGCTGAGTAGTTGCCAGAACAGGGATAACTGTAACTAGGCTGCCTCTGTTCAGATAAGGACATAGTTGGTATGTCAGCCTAAAGTGATATAGGGAGCTTCATGCCACCAAATCCATTTATGCCTCTAGAGGTAATGTCAGATCCAAGAACACCCCCAAACTATGAACCTGATCCTTTAGGGGGTGTGCAACCTCATTCAGAAGAGGTTGAATGTCACCCAATTGGACAGACAAGCCACCCATTAAGAGTTCCTCCATCTTCTCTGGATTGAGGCTTGGTTTTTCTTGGCCCTCTTCCAGTCCATTGCAGCTCCTACTGCCTCATCTGCATTTCATGAGAAAGAGAAACTGAGTTGGGCATCTTCTGCAGAGTGGCAACATTTCAGGCCATATCTTTGGATAAGCTCCACCTGTGGCTTCACAGAGATGTTACATAGCATGAGGGATAAAATAGA
Source organism: Varanus komodoensis (assembly GCF_004798865.1). Lineage (NCBI taxonomy): Eukaryota > Metazoa > Chordata > Lepidosauria > Squamata > Varanidae > Varanus > Varanus komodoensis. The sequence continues at coordinate 18,044,603 of NW_025335409.1, read as the reverse complement.
GCCCTATCCCATTCCATGACATAACTGGCAAGAAATAGAGCAACAATCCCCCAAGATTACCTTCTGGAATACACCAGGTATGAGTGGAACCACTGCAGTGCGGTACTTCCAACTCCCATGGTTGATGGTTTCAAAAGCCATGGAGAGTTCCAAGAGAATCAGTGAGATTGCACTTCTTCTGTCCCCACTTGAAAACGGTCATCCAACAGGGCCATCAAGCCAGTTTCCATTGGAAAACCAGGCCTGAATCCTGTTTAAATGTTCCAGATGATCTGTTTCATTTGAAAGTGCATGGAGTTGGTCAGTCACCACCAGCTCAAGCACTGTGCCTAGGAATATATTAGCAATCAGCCTATATAAGTTAGGTTTTTTCAGGGGTGGCCTAATAATTGCCTCCTATAACATGGCTGGCATCACTTCTTTTCTCAAGGAGGGGCTGATAACTTCTTGGACCAGCCAGACATTCCCTCCCTATTAGATGGAACCCAATATATTTTGAAACACTGATTGTAGGCAGAAACAAAAATTAATTCTGCTGGTATAAAATATTATCAACAAATACTTGATGCAGAATACAGAAATTTCTTCGTTTCTTTTTGGACTTCAGAGTCAGTTTACTGTGAGCACAGTGTTAAAGAGAACTATATACGAATGACAATACACCAGCATAGCATTTCTGAAATCAGACAAAATCTACAAAGTTGGAAATAGAAACGGATGGTACAGTGCGAAAAACAGAGCAGATTTTTCCCACATGTCATGGACATACTGCAAAACTCAGACATACTGGAAAATTGTTACCCAAACAATATTGTCCTTGTTTGTCATCTTTATTTTCTGCCACAGAGTCCCTAGAAAGAAATATGAGACAATCTTAATGCACTGGTGGTTGCTGGACTGGTTTCTGCTCATAACTGGAATTGTAAAGAGATACCTTTGCTATACAAAAGGGTGGTGTAATGGCAGGATAGGCTTTTAATGATTAGATTGATGGCATCAGCAAATCCGAAAATGTATTTTAATAATTTAATAAAATATGAAGCAGGGAAGTCATTTTTATAAATAATGTTATCATTGGGTTATGATCAATTGGAGTGACTTAGACCATAAAAAATAATAGTATTTTGGTTTTTATAAATGGATTTTATTTTAAAGAAGTGTGCTTTTATATGGAGGTGCAGCATAGTTTGACTTCATGTATTAATTACTTAAAAGGAAGGAAAAGTACAGAAAGAGAGAAAGAAGAGTAAGAGAAAAAGAGAGTGTAAGATGCTGTATGTGGAATACCTGATTTGATCCAGCATAGCTCATTACATGATGTATTATTTGTTGTTGTGTCAATTTATTAATATCATCTAAACAAAGGAAATAGCACTTCCTAGTGGTTAGCAAGGGAAAGGATTTGGTCCTCTTCAAACTGCTTCCTTTCTCCATTTGGCAGAAGGAAGAATTCAGGGCTACGAGTATGAAGTCTTAGCTGATATGCAGACTTGCAAGTGAATTAGAGCCAAAATATGGAAGAAAATGAACAAGATTATGTCTATGTTGCAAAAATGTGATTGGCCTCACCCCCTTCAAAAAAGTGTATTTGATGAAATAATTTAAAAAAAGCACTGGAGCATGCTTTTAAGAAAGCTTTTTGATCAGCACATCATTAATGTAAAAACATCACAGAGTTATATCAAAGGTAACTTAAAGCTTGGAAAATTAATATAAACCTGGATTTCAGTCCCTAGCCCACTACTGGGTGAACTCCAGTAGCAGTGGGAATAATTCCTGCTTCATTGTTGTTTAAAAAGAAAAAGAAAAAAAGCAGAAACTACAGGAGCATCAAAGGCTTTCTAGCTGAGCAAAAAAAGATCCTCCCCTCAAATGGTAGGTGTCAGTAGTATGGATTTGGTCTTGTGCTTCTCAAGAAGAAATGCAAACTGTTAGATATAATTCTGCTAATCCTCACCTGTTCTCTTTCAATCCCTCTAGTTTTCACTTCTTGGAACTACACAGTACAACTGACAACTTGGAATTCCCTTAGGAAATCTTCTTAAAGCTAGCAGAGATCTTCCTAGCAAATCACTTTGACAGCTTCCAAGAAATTCAGCTTGCTGAGTAAATGTGACCATGAGCATCATTTGAGGTATTTAAGAGATACATACACCAGAAAGCCCTTACCAAACCCCCAGGCATGGTCTATTATATTTTTGTTCTCTTCAGTATGTCAGAGCTTCTCTCTTCCTGGATTTTTCTCTTTAAAGCAACAAACATTTGGGGAAGCTGTTAAATGAATTGACAGTGACTTAAATGCAATTAATTTCCATCAAATACTAATCCTTGTTTATTTATTTAGCTATCTGTGTCATTTATTTGTGTGCACTGATTTTTCTTATTTCATTATAAACAATGATTCCCCTTCTTCTCACAACAGCAAGAATGCAAATTACCGTGATGTCACCTTGGTCATCACTAATGAAATCACTGGGACCATACCAGCAGAGATTGCACTGAAGTTACACTTCTAATGGGTTTGGCTCAGAATACATATTGCATAACACCATATTTTATTATTTATTTTATTTAAAACTTTTCTATACTGTCCCATCACAGACATCTCAGGACGGTTTACAACATTAATAAAATAGAATAAAAATAGAACTAAGAGTAAAAGTAGCACAGCATCCAGGGTCTGTTGTAAAACCACAAATTAAAACAATTTAACAATTATAATATTGGGAGAATAAATGGGTTTCTGCCTAGCACCAAAAGGAAAGAAGTGTTGGTGCCAGGTGAACCTCTCTGGGGAGCAGTCCACAGTCAGGGCACTGATTGGATTTTCAAGTCTAAAGCTGAATGTTGTTGTGTCCCATTAAAGTCCTATTTGACCTATGGTGACTCCATGAATAAAAACTCCCAAAATGTTCTGTCCATGACAGCTTCATTCAGCTCTCCCATGTTCAAGGCTTCAGTCCAAGTTCCCAAGTGGATTCCTTTGTGGATTCAACCCTTCTTATATTTGGTCTTCCTTTTTATCTTCTGCCTTTGACTTTCCCTAACATGATTGTCTTCTCCAGTGAGTCTTGCCTTCTCATGTTATGTCTGAAGTATGACAGCCTCAGTTTTGTTATTTTTGCTTCTAGGGAAAGCTTTGTCTTGATTTGATTTAAGACATATTTGTCTTTCTTCCGTTCTTCATTCACAAAGCTCTGCTCCAGCATCATGTTTTGAATGCTTCAATTTTCTTCTTGTCAGCTTTCTTCACTGTTGAGTTTTCACACCTATACATTGTTATTGGGGATGACCTTGACCTTGGTCTCATTAAAACATCCTTACACTTAATGATCTTTCAATGTTCCTTCATTTCTGCCCTTCCAAGTCTCAATCTTCTTTGAATTTCTTGGCAGCAGTCTCCTTTTCAATTGATGACTGAGCCAAGGTATGTTAAATTTTTCTCAATTTCAATTTTCTCATTACTGATAGAAACTTTCTGTAATACCTCTGTGAACATTTTTGTTTTGTTTTGTTTTCTTGATATTCAACAGCAGCCCTGCTTTTGTACTTTCTTTTTTCACTTTTATCAAAAGTCATTTCAAGCCATTGCTACTTTTGGCCAGTAGTATGGTATCATCTGCATCTCTTTAATTAGTGGTGTTTCTTCCACCAATTTCACACCTTCCTTTCATTCCAATCCACCTTTCCTTCTGATATGTTCTGCATACAGACGGCACCGATAGGGAGATAAATATATATCATTGTCTGATCCCTTTGCCTATGGGATCCATTCTGCTTCTTTCCTAACTGTAGCTTCTTGTCCATGATTCAGGGTTCAATTCAATCAAGTACTGAGGCTCATCCATTTCTTTCAATACCATCCATAGCTTCTTGTGTTCCACACAAAGACTTTGCTATAGTCTATAAAGCATAAACTGATCTTTTTCTGAAATTCTTTGGTGCACTCCAGTAGCCAATGTATATTTGCAATATAATCTCAATTGTCTGTTCCTTTCTGGAATCCAGCTTGGTTATCCACCATTTCTTGCTTCATACAGGGTAGTACTCTTGCCACAGTTTGAGCATCACTTTGCTTGCATGAGAAATTAATGCAACGGTCCTATGGCTGCTGCACTGTTTTTGCATCTCCTTTCTTGGGGACTAGAAAATATATAGAACATCTCTGGTCTATGGCCCATTGTTTGTTTTCTATATTCTTGTTAGGATTTGGTCTGGTTCATTGTCTGAAGCTTGGAATAGTTCTATCGGTATCCTATCTACTCCAGGTGCTTTATTTCTTCCAAGTGCTTTCAAAGAAGCTTTCACTTCACTCCCTAAAACTGCAGGCTCTTCTTCATTGGATTCCTCTTTGCAGAATAGAGCTCTGTATATTCTTTCCTTCTCTTTAAAGGGTGAACACTACTAGCAAATGTTTGGCTTTTAAATGTACCCTGTCAATGAACACCCTGTCAGCACCCTGAGGGTGTGGAATGGGCTTCCACGGGAGGTGGTTGAGGCCCCATTGGTGAGGGTGTTCAAAGATAGGCTGGAAGTGCACATGGTGGGCATGTCGTGAGCGGAGCCGGCTGGTGCCAGAGGTCAGACTAGATGGCCCAGGAGGCCCCTTCTGACTCGCTCTGTTTCTATGTTTCTATTAGCAGAGCAAAGTATCAGTCTCAGACAGGTTGGCAGAAAGAAGGGTGTGGTGTTGGAAGACAGAGCTTTGTGTGCCATACTCTGATGCAGTGGAAGATTCCTGGGAGCCCACAAAAAATGTGGAGCTAGTTCAGTTTAGGAGTGTAGTTTAGAAGTAGGGTTGGACGCTTGAAGAACGTGCTGCAATTATGTCAACACAACCAACCATTTCCATCATTGCAACGCACTGATTTGTGTCCACCTCCCTTGCCCTGGTGCCCTCCAAATGTGGTGGGGGACAACTCCCTGCACATCTCAGCCAGCCACGCATCTGCACGGCACCAGGCCGATCTACGTATATAACACAAAACTTTGTGAGCAGGATCACCAGTTCATCAAAACAATTCAGCTACTTCATTAATTAGGTTAACTGATGTTCTAGTATAGATTTCCCTGCCTTTCCTTATTCTTCTGGAAGTGCATCCATTATTAAACTTACAGTCTACTCTTTAGTTTCATTCCATAGTTTAATGAAAAAGTTGTGACCTGAGTTCACTTATATATTCTTCTTCCATTCCTTTCTTGTGTTAAAACATCTCACTTATTGTAAGCCATTATTTTAAATTATTAGCTGCCCCAGAATAAATATAATAAACAAAATATCCAACACTAGCCGGGCCTACTGTGGTCTGAGAATTTTCTTATCCTTGAATATGCCAGGAGTCCCCAAACTTTTTGGGCTGGTGGGTGCATTTGGAATTTTGAAAGTGTATTGTGAGTACTTTCACAAAATGACTGCCATGTGTAGGTTTTCAAATTCATAAATATGGTTGCCTTGATGGGTGGGCCTAATCACAAAACACTGCCTTCTTGCAAGGCAAGCTGGTGCAACTAATGCACATTTAACTAGCCAAAAATGTAAGCATGAAGCAAAACGTAAAACTACCTTATGAATCCAAATACATACAGGTACCCAGGGCTTTTTTTGTCATTGAACACACCGGAATGGTGATCCGGCACCTTTTTTTCCAATGGATTTATGAAGTGATTTTGAATCGCCTGTCGGCATAGCAGGTCAGCAGCAAACATCATTAACATAGTGCCTGCGGGCTGCTTTTGTGTCCGTGCCGCCTGGCTTGGGATGCTGCTTGGCTTGGGATTGGTGTGTGTGGTCGTGCGCCGGCGGCGACGTGAGTTCTAGCACTTTTTTTTTTTTTTACAAAAAAAGCACTGCAGGTACCAAAGGATGCATTTCACTTTGCAGCATGTCAGCATCCCAATTTAAAAGTAAAATATGCACAAGAGCTTCTATGTACTCATACAAGGCCAATCCAGAGCTCATCTGAATAAACACTCGCAGAAAAAGAGCTAAAACATGAGAGTAGTTATTGCGGCAAGGAGTCAAATCAAGCTGAGCCATTAATATAAAGTAATTAAGGATGCTACATTTCCCTGCTCAAATGTCAGCTTAATCTGCCACATGTTTAAATGTCTACATTAAGAGCTCACTGCAGTTCAGGTTGACTTTTAAACTTCCTGTTTAATCCCTGACTCTGAGACACAAGGAAAAGGAGATTTGGGACAGGACTGAATGATCATGCAGAAATGCTAAGATAATTAAGAAGCCAAAGTAGATGATGCCATACACCTGGATACATTCTGCAATTCAAAGACAGCACATCGCTGCTATAGATTTCAAGGCTTATGCCTGTTGGTAATTTCTGACATTAAACCAGATTGTCAGCATTTATCTCCAGTTTTCATAAAGGCCCCTGTGCTATTTATACATTTACCTCCTTTCACAAGTTTAGTTCCTTTGCAAAAAGCAACCTGCACATATCAGTGTTCACTACATTTTTTTTACCTGTGCCAGAAAATTATGATGATTTTATGATTCTGTATCTTGTAACACTGAAACCAGATTTCCATCCAGAGGAGCTAGAAAATATTTAAGCTGATAGATGTATTCATTTCCTTGTGGTTCATGGTTTGTGCCAGCCAAAAACAGGCAGGATTTCAAATCTAGGGCTGAAACAAGAAATGGTGGGCAGTTCTGTTCAGATTTGTTGCCATCTAAACAAGCTAAGCTCTGTGAACATGTAAGCTGGAAACAAGACTCAAGGCCTGATCAAAAGCCAGTGACTATGGTAGAAGTTAGTAGTGCAATAAAAACAAAAAAAGTTTCAGCATGGTCAATGGTCAGGGATGATAGGAGCTGTACTACAACAATTTCTAGAAGCCCACAGATTCCCAGTCCTCTGTCAGATATCAAGGTGGGCAGGACTGCCTTGCAGTGGTGGGCAGGCAGAAGGCAAAAGGGATCATGACCAGAGGAAAAAGCTGTAGGGCCAACTATGTAAAATAAAACCAGCATATTGTCACTTAAAGCACTAACTGCCAGTACTTAAGCCATAGGAAAGAAATTTCAGCACTTTTGCCTGGAGAGAAAATAGGGACAGCCAGGAAACCAGGAAATGATTAAGAAATGGGTCATGGCTGTATGAGAAACCCGGGGAGGGGGGTGGATCTCTGGCTCATGTGAGTGAGGTTCCTTGCCCTGAGAGAGAGATAGAACAGGCCATTGTTTCTGGTCATGGTGTCTAAAATGCCAGTGCATCAAACTGAAATATCACAGTTGGGTTCGGACAACACAGCAAATCATGGTAAAAAACCACAGTGGCTTGCCGCATCATGTGATCCAGTCACTGTCTCTTAATCCAGGGCAGGAGAGGTTAATTCAGTGCCATGCTAGACATGTACTCCTCAAGGTATGCCTTAATTACCTCTAGAGTGGGTGGGGTTGAAAGGAGGTATCCAATAATTTTTTTTAAAGGCACATGTACAGGAGTGGAGCAAAATCCACCCTTATTCTTTGTCTTACCTTGCTGCCCTCCCTGCCCGGTTCATGTCCAGTGCTGGAACAAATTGGAGCAAGTTAAGGTGGAGTGTGTGTGTGGATTCAGTTCTGATCCCTGAGTGCTGTACACCCTAACTCATCCCAGCTTTATGTGTAAACTCTGTTACCTTGTGAATCAGATATACTCGATTGCCCCATATGCCTACTTTGGTTCTTAGCACGAATAAATGCCCTGCACAGTGAGGGTATGGAGCCTTTGGCAGATGAGGCTCCTTGTGTCTGCGGAGGTTGCACATTTAACCTGAGCATTTTTCCAGAATCCCTCTACCCTTTGGGGGAACGCCCAGTTTATCTCCAATCTCATACTGGAGATAACAGCAGGAATGCTGCTGGCAGGGACTTGGCCAGTGCTGGGATTCTCCTGAGTGCTGTCTGGGTGGCTTTGCATGGTGCGTGCCACTCTCACAAGGAAGAATACACTGCAAGGAGCCAGGTATTCAGCCAGTACTGAGAAGAGTGGCTGCTGAGTGCATCTAGTCCTCATAGCCTCTCAACCTGGTTCTGTACTCCTGCTTTATAGCCAGTGGCAAAGAGCCTTCAAGCAGCGTATAATATCCTTGGCCCCTGATCCTTGGTGCAAGAGTAGAGAGATGCTGCAGAAATCTTTGTCCTTGCAGAAAGGGAAAATGAAAAATATATAGCTTGCAAGGTGCTATTCTGGTGAAGAGGATCCTGGGAGAACTGTCCCCTACTAAAGTCAGTGCTCTTGAGAGTGACTAAGCACTCTGGCCCTTTTTGGGGGGGAAATTTTATTATTTGTGAGGCACATAAAATTCTGCTGGGTGCCGGGCAATTGAAGAACAAACACTAGTCTGTGCCAACCCAGCCAAAGGGTAGGGAATGGAAAGGGAAAGAACTGTGATCTATCTATAATGAGAGTTCTGGGCTGCAGAATTTGTGTTATGCTACTAGGCCAGGCAGCTGCTTCCTCTTGAGGCCAGTCCTGGAGGCAAAATAATTTAGATGGAACTGTGCAGTGCTCCCCTTGAACTGCGAAAAGCCCCCGCAGGCACAGGGAATGTTAACCTAAATAAAACAAGCCTTGTTCACATGAAATCCCTCATTAGTATGGGCAACACACCCAATACAGTTAACACAGCTTTAAAAGTGGGAAAGTTGCTGTCACAAAACCTCAGGGGGTAGAACTAGGACCATGGCTAATTCTCTTTTCTGGAACGTCCAACCCAGTACGGATGCTGTTACTTCCAGTTACCTTTTGTTTCAAATCTAAAAAGGAAGGTGACTTTACTACAAAGAAACATGGGAAACTTAGAGCATTCCACTGAATTCTGGGTCCATTTCCTTCAGAATAAATCAGGTTAGGATGCAGGATTTAAGATGCCCCCAAAAGCCAGGGCCAGAATTTTTCCAGAGGGATACCCTTGCTGAGCTATTTCACCAAAAATGACAGAGAGTTTTGTGGTACAGTAAAGGCAAAAGAAATTATTTATTCTGGCGTAAGCTTTTGCGGACAGTGCCTGGTGAAAACTAGATTTTACCAAGTAAAGATTATGTTCCCAAAATTCACAGGGTGAGATTAAGAGAACGTAATGGGTGGACTCAAAAACCCCAAATCTCTAGGGAAGAACATATGTGGATCTCCATACTGTGGATGCTATCCTGGTTGTCCAACATGAGTTTGCTGATTTTAAAAAAATGCCTTGTATTAATTTATGATAATTTTGATCCCTAGCTAAAGGTGCAGAGGGGGTAGTGACCACTACACATCCACATTCAGGTGATATAATATGGTGGCCCCAATCCAAATATGGGCTGTGCACATTTATGGTAGAGTAAAAAAGAGACATATACTCTGGTGCATGTTACATGATTAATGTAACATATCATTCCACCCTAAGCACCTTCTGTGTTGCTAATGCAACCAAGGGCAGAGTGTTAGTTAAATAGGTAAGTGAATCCCCCTCTATTAATTAGGTCCAAGAGCCATTAGCCACCCAAACATACACACATTTCTTCCAGGCACTGCTTGAGCAAGTCTGGCCAGTGTCCTGTGAGCTCCGCTTTCAGGAATTGTCTACTGGATGCTGTTGCACACTAAGGAAAAAATCCTTACACACAAGTAGCATACCTGAAAAGAGAAAAAAGGTGCTTCCTGTTACCCTCAGCAGCCATGTGCCAGGAATCCCTGGATCTCTGCACCCCTTCTTATTATAATAACCAGCATTTGAATCACTGCCTTTGCATGGATTGGAATAGACCTTTCTTTGATACAGCAATGCTTCCAAATAAACATAGTTGGAGCTGGACACATTCTGTCAGCCAAGGCTGAACAAGGCCATGGCTGCTAGCTTCCCTAGGCATAATCGTGCATAAATATAGGGAGGGTCTCACCCAAATTAATTGGGCACCCATATAATTCTGCCTCTTGGCTTCACTCTGTATTTGCTACAAAGCATTGCCTTGCTTTGAGACACCAGCCATATTGTAGCTTACGGTGCTAGTGCAGGGCAAACCAAATAACCCCAAGGTGCACATCTAAGACCTACACATGCGAAGTGAATTTCAGGTTGTACAGTCTTGGTGCTGCGACACTGACACATTCTCTTATTATTACTGAAGATTATTAACTATGTAAATGACATTTTATACAACATGAAAAACAAAGCCAGCAAATTTAACAAACAAGCAATGTATTTTTATGTTTCTGCATTTTTATATTAGAGGAAAACAGGGATGGGTTAGGAAAATGAAAGAAACAAGAAATGGGAAAGATAAGCCCAGGGTAAGAGAAAAGGCCACTACAAATACTTTTGGCTATCTTAATGAAAGGAAGATAGGACAGGAGGCTTGAGCAAGTTCAGGGGACTTTTTAGTGGTGGCACCCAATTTATGGAATGCTCAGCCAGATGAGATCTGCCAAACCCGGACTCGTTAGATTTAAACAGCTTGTTTAAAAAATGGTTGTTTAAAAAGTGTCTTCCCTGATAGTTTCTTTTGTTTTCCATGTCCTGTTAAGGTTTTAATACTGCTGTATTTTTTCCCCTGTAGTTTTCTTGTCATTTTCTCTTGGCTGGGTGTATTAGAGATGCAGATGAGTAAGGGATAAGGGTAGGAACCAGGCAAAGATTTACAAATCTAAGTGTCTGACTATTCTGTGTTGCATCTTTGTGCTCTGATTGGCCACAACCTTTATGTTTGTTTGTTTTTCGTAGCATAAAATAGGACTGGATGGTGGGGGAGGGGGCTGAAATTAGTATCATTTTCATGCATCTCAACATATTTAAGCAAAATTATTCTAATGACATCATAATCAAACTCAGAACAGCATTGGTCTTTAGGTCCAAGCATGTCCCTTGGAGACCACTTCTGTATAAATTGAATAATTAAGTACATCTGGGTTAAAATAAATTGTGCACGTTCTGCAAGCTTGCCATAGTCAAACAGACAAATGAAATGGCAAATCCTGGTTTCAATCAAAGGAAGTCCTCCTAACATTTTCCTGTGTTTTTTCTGACTCAGCTTATTTGAACTGCAGTCTTCACTTTAACTCAGGGATGGGAAACATGTGGCCTGCCAGATGTTACTAGACTACAACTCCCATCATCCCTCTTTATTAGCTATGCTGGCTGGGACTGATTTCAGGCCAACAACTTCTGGAGAGCCATACATTCCCCAGACTCACTCTAAAGGAAAGCCAAGGGCTGATTCAAAATGAGCAGCTGTACCTGGAGAAAACCAACTACAGGCAGAAGATTGTATGTTTGGATGCCAGCCACATGAAAACTGCCCTGTACATTAAAAACTATCATTGTAGAAAGTACAGGGTAAAATCCTGACATGCTGCCTTTCCATGTGCAGGATATTTTAAAAACATGCTTAGCTTCCAGGTTCTAAGCCAGGAGTCCTCACACTTTTTCTACAGGGGGCCAGTTGACAGGCACCAGCAGTGGGTGCGGGCTGCCAAGGTGGTGCCGGAGGGGGGGGCGGGCTGGTGAGGGGGCAGGGCACACATGCACGCATGCAAGGCAAGGTGGGGACAAGGGGGGCATGTGGAGCGAGGTACCGGCTTGCCCGCAAGGAGATCGTTTTCTCTGAGTGAGTCCAAAACGATCTCCCTGTGAGCAAGCTGCTGCCGGGTGTATGCACGGCGAGGCGCTGCTTTGCAAACTAGGAGAAAATTTTCTCCGAGCTGGTCCAAGATGTCCTCCTCACGGGTAAGCCACACGTGCTCGGTGAGTGCAAAACCTGTAGGCTGGGCCGGTTAAATGGGCACTTGCCCCCCTCCCCCCCAGGCCTGGGTGGCAGCTGCGCCGCATTGGGGGCGGGGCACAGGGGAGGGGCCGCGGGCTCAATTCGCCAGCTGCGGCCAAGCCGGGACAGGACAGGCCCATCACCGCTGCCGCTCGGGGACTGACCGACCCCGCAGATGCCAACCCGCCCTCTGACACCGCCGCTGCTCCAAGAGACAGCGGCCACTGCGGGAGCGAGGACCGGGGACGCTGCTGGCCTGTGGCTTCTCCACCTGTGCCGATGAGTTCTCCGCAGGCCCCGCCCTTGCCCCCCTCCCCCCGGCGTGGGTGGCAGCTGTGCCGGATTGGGGGCGGGGTGCAGGGAGGGGCTGTGGGCTCAACTTGCCAGCTGTGGCCAGTGGCTGGCAGCCGAAGGGCCGGCGGCCAAAGGGCGATGGCATAAGGGCGCCGTCGCTGTTTGGGGCTGTTCGGGGCCGTGCAGGGCTGGGCTGGGCCTGGAACTTTGTGTGTGTGTGTTTTGCAGCGGTTGGAGGGTTTTAATTGTATTTTATTGGATTTGTTTTAGTGACTCCACATCTGGCTACTGCTTTTATGGGGTTGCCTGGGGAGCACGTGGGCACCACCATTGGGGTGGTGTTGGGCAAGGGCCAATATGGCATTGGGAAATTAACATGTTGGCATAGAAGAAGGAGGGACAGATGGTTGACACCTGTTCCACCTTCTGGTTATTCCTCCAACCGGAAGGTTCCGGATAAGCTTATCAACTGCCTCTCGGGCCTGACGGTGCTGCTGCTCAATGCCAGGTCGGTCCATAATAAAACATCCCTCATTCATGACTTAATTGTGGATGAGGGAGCCGACCTAGCTTGCATTATGGAGACCTGGGCGGGAGAGGGGGGGATGTAGCCCTCTTAACTGTGCCCGCCTGGGTATCTAGTCCAGCACCAGGGGAGTCGCTTTAATTTACCAAGCTTCTATTTCCCTCGCGGGGCTTCCTGTTCTCTCGAGACCAGGTCTAGAGTGCTTATACCTGGTGCTGGGCGAGCAAGACAGATTGGGGATTCTGCTGGTGTACTGTGCACCCTTCTGCCCATCAGACTCCGTGCCTGAGCTGACAGAGATCGTCTCGGACCTGGTGTTGAAGACCCCCAGGATGTTGGTCCTGGGAGACTTCAATCTCCATGCCGAGACTGTTCTGACCGGGGTGGCTCAGGACTTCATGGACTCCATGATGGCCATGGGGCTGTCTCAACATGTCATAGGCCCAACCCATGAATGTGGTCACACGCTGGACCTGGTTTTCTCAACAGGGCAGGAAGAGGGTGATTTGAGGGTGAGGAATTTGTGTCTGACTCCCTTGTCATGGTCAGATCACGTCCTCGTGAGGTTGGAGCTCAGAGCTGGCCTTTCCCTCTGCAAGGGTGCGGACCCAGTTGTGATGATCCACCCTCGGGGCTGGATGGATCCAGATGGATTCCTGAGAGCTCTGGGGAATTTCTGGATGATAAAGCTGGTGCTCCTATTAATGCTTTGGTTGAACTGTGGAATGGGGAAATGGCCAGAGCAATTGACACGATCGCCCCTAAGCATCTTCTCCTGCCAAGCAGAGCCCATCTATCCCTATGGTATACATCTGAATTACAGGTGAAGTGGGTTGGGAGATGTCTAGAGCATAGGTGGAGCAAATCACAGGATGAATCTGACCGAACACGCCTACGTGCTCATTATCGAGCCTATGCTGTGGTGGTGAGGGCGGCGAAGAAGAAATTCTTCTCCACTTTCATTGCCTCCTCACAGTGCCGTCCAGTGGAGCTTTTTCGAGTGGTACATGGGCTTATATACTTATATTATTAGAACATTTCTATGCCGCCCCCTGCCGAAGCCTCGGGGCGGCTTACAACACAATAAAATACAATACAATACAAAATAACAATATAAAATTAAAATTAATAATATAAAATAAATAAAGAATATAAACAATATAAAAGGAGTTAGAAAAGTTATAAAAGAAAAGAAAAGAAGTCGCCCTGGCCAGATAAAATAAGCAAGTAATATTAACAATTAAAATGACTTTTAAATAAAAAGGTCTTCACCTGACGCCGAAAAACAAATAACGACGGCACCAGGCGGACCTCTCTGGGGAGCATATTCCATAGATTGGGCGCCACCGCAGAGAAAGCCTTCCTCCGAGTACCTACCCTCCTAATTTCTTTCACGGAGGGTTCCCGGAGAAGGGCCTCTCCCGCAGATCTCAAGGGGCGGTCGGGCATATATGGATGTAAGCGCTCCTTCAGGTAACCAGGCCCCAAGCCGTTTAGGGCTTTATAGGTCATAAGCAACACCTTGAATTGGGCCCGGACTTCAATGGGAAGCCAGTGAAGCTGTCGGAGGACTGGAGTCATGTGAACATAACGCCCTGTCCCCGTCAGCAACCTGGCAGCTCTATTTTGAACCAATTGAAGTATCCGGACTGTCTTCAAGGGAAGCCCCACGTAAAGTGCGTTACAGAAGTCAAGGCGGGAAGTCGCCAGCGCGTGTGTCACCGTCGCCAGGCAGTCGTACTCCAGGTAGGGGCGCAGCTGATTAATCAGCCGAAGCTGAAGGAAAGCGCTCCTCGCCACCGCTGTCACCTGAGCTTCTAGTGAAAGCTCTGGGTCGAGGAGTACTCCTAAGCTGTGGACCTTGTCCCTAAGTGGGAGTGCAACCCCATTCAGGGCCAGGTCAAATCCACCCTCTCCGAAGCCTGATCCACCAACCAACAGGACCTCCGTCTTGTCTGGATTGAGCTTCAGTTTATTGGCTCTCATCCAGCCCATTACCTCGGCCAAGCACCGGTTCAGCACAGCCACTGCCTCACCTGGATTAGTGGAAGATGAGAGGTAGAGTTGGGTATCATCAGCGTACTGATGATTCCGTAGCCCACACCTCCTGATGACCTCTCCCAGCGGTTTCATATAGATGTTAAACAGCAAAGGGGACAAAATGGACCCCTGTGGTACCCCATGGCATAGCTGCCATGGCGCAGAGCCATAGTCCCCCAGCACTACCTTCTGGAATTGGCCGTTGAGATAGGAGCGGAACCACTGCAAAGCAGTGCCTCCAACCCCCAGTCCCGCTAGCCTATCCAGAAGGATACCATGGTCGATGGTATCGAAAGCCGCCGAGAGGTCCAGGAGAACCAACAGGGATGCACTCCCCCTGTCCTTCTCCCTGCACAAGTCATCGTACAGGGTGACCAAGGCAGATTCAGTACCATACCCGGGTCTGAAGCCGGACTGAAATGGGTCCAGATAATCAGTTTCATCCAAGAGTGCTTGGAGTTGTCCCGCCACCACCCGCTCCAACACCTTGCCCAGAAACGGGATGTTGGCCACTGGTCTATAGTTAGTGGCCATCTCTGGATCCAGTGACGCTTTCTTCAGGACCGGTCGGACTACCGCCTCCTTTAAAGGGGCAGGCACCCGACCCTCCCTCAGAGAAGCGTTAACCACTTCCAAGATCCAGGTCCCAATCCCATGCTTGGAATTATTTATTAACCAAGACGGGCAAGGGTCCAATAGGCAAGTAGTGGGACGTACTCGTCCAAGCACCATGTCCACATCATCGGGCCACAATAACTGAAATTCATCCAATAATTCTGGACCAGACAGCAGCATTCGCGTCTCCCCAGAAACCTCTGATTCATTAGTGGAGTCCAGCTCGTGATGAATCTGAGCGATTTTCTCCCTGAAATGCCTGGCAAAGTTATCACAGCGGGCCTTTGAGGGTGGAACCGGATCTTCCTTAGGACCTGGGCAAAGCAGGCCTTGCACCACTCGAAAAAGCTCCGCCAGACGGCATTGTGAGGAGGCAATGGAAGTGGAAAAAAATTTCTTTTTCGCCGCTTTCACCGCCACAGCATAGGCCCGATAGTGGGCTCTCAAGTGTGTTCGGTCAGATTCATCCTGTGATTTCCTCCACCTATGCTCTAGCCGTCTCCCAACCTGCTTCATTGCCCTCAATTCTGGAGTGTACCAAGGGGAAGAGCGGGCTCTGCCCGGTGGGAGAGGACGCTTAGGAGCGATCGTGTCCACAGCCCTGGTCATCTCCCTGTTCCATAGTTCGACCAGAGCCTTGACAGGAGCACCAGTCTTGTCAGCCGGAAACTCCCCCAGGGCTTTCAGGAATCCATCCGGATCCATCCGGCTCCGGGGGCGGACCCACACAATCGGATCCATACCCTTACAGAGGGAGAGGTCGCTCTCGAGCACAAACCTCTCCAGGAAGTGATCTGACCATGACAGGGGAGTCAAACATAAATTTCTCACCCTCAGGTCACCCTCTTCCTGCCCCGTCAAGAAAACCAGGTCCAGAGTGTGTCCACGTTCATGGGTCTGGCCGGAGACATGTTGAGACAGCTCCATGGCCGTCATGGAGGCCATGAAGTCCTGAGCCGCCCCGGTTAGACCAGACTCAGCATGGAGATTGAAGTCCCCCAGGACCAACATCCTGGGGGTCCTCAACACCAGGTCCAAGACGGTCTCCGTCAGCTCAGATAGGGAGACTGTTGGGCAGAAGGGTGCACGGTACACCAACAGAATCCCTAATCTGTCTCGTTCGCCCAACACCAAGTAGAGGTACTCCAGCCCTGGCCTCAAAGGGACCGGAAGTCCCGTGAGAGAGATGGAGGCTCGGTAAACCAAAGCGACCCCCCCTCCCCTCCCCTCCGGGCGTGAACAGTGCTGAACCAGATACCCGGGTGGACACATTTGAGAGAGGGCAACATCCCCCCCCCTCCTGCCCAGGTCTCCGTTATGCAAGCCAGGTCGGCCCCCTCCTCCACAATCAAGTCATGGATGAGGGAAGATTTATTATTGACCGACCTGGCATTGAGCAGCAGCACCGTCAGGCCTGAGGGGTGGTTGACAAGGCTACCTGGCACCCTCTGGCTGGAGGAAGAACCGGAAAGAGGGACAGGTGTCAACCATCTGTCGCTCCTTCTTCTACGCGGACACGTTAAGCCCCCACCGCTGTTACGTCCATTGCCCACGACCACGCCAATGGCAGCGCCCACATGCTCCCCAGGAAACATAAACGTCGACATGGCCAGGGACGACTCCATAAAAACAGATTAAACAGTATAGAAATTATCAAAGCAGTTAAAGAAAATAAGAGAAGAAAGAGAAGAAAAGAAAAAAAAATCCCTCTTCCCTAATGTTCAATGGCAGGCGGGTCAATTTCAACAAAAACCCCTGGCCAGCCCAGCCCAGCCCCCCGCTCGGCCCCCGAACGGCTCCCAAACGGCGGCGACCGCCCTTCGGCCGCCGGCCGCACTTTGAGTCCGCAGGGCGCTTCCGAAGTCCCGCCCGGTCCCGCACGCCCTCACCTGTGCGGGGGGGGGGCGGGGCAACCCGAACCGGACCTGCGTGCTGGCTGGTGGTACTGGCCTGCATCGGTGGCGCATTGCAGCGTGGCAGCGTGCAGCTGTTTGCGCGCGAAGGTCCTTCCTTCCTGCAGCGCGGGGGAGCAGCGTGCAGGCGCTGGTCCGCGAAGGTCCTTCCTGCAGCGCGGGGTAGGTGTTTCCTGTCCGGGGCGCCGCTTCTCCATGCCGCCAGCCACGCTTTGAGTCCGCAGGGCGCTTTATGTGGGGCTGCCCTTGAAGACAGTCCGGATACTTCAGATGGTGCAAAACAGAGCTGCCAGGATGCTGTCAGGGACTGGGCATTATTCTCATATAACCCCAGTCCTCTATCAGCTCCACTGACTTCCCATCGAAGTCCGGGCTCAATTCAAGTTGTTGGTTATTATCGATAAAGCCCTAAACGGCTTGGGTCCAGGATACCTAAAGGAATGCCTTCTTTCCTATTTGCCCTCCCGCCCCCTGAGATCAGCAGCAGAAGCCCTCCTCCGGGAGCCCTCTGTAAAGATATTAGGAGACAGAGTACCCAGGCCTTCTCTGCGGTGGCACCCTGTCTATGGAATGCGCTCCCCAGAGAGGTCTGCCTGGCGCCGTCTTTATATGTTTTTCAGCACCAGGTTAAGATCTTTTTATTTAATCAATATTTTAATAAGTTTTAATATTGAATTTTATCATATTTTAATTGCAGCCAGAGTGGGTTGTTTATCTATTTATGTTATGCTAGATATTTGTATTTTATTTGTGTAAGCCGTCCTGAGGCTCTTGCAAAGGACGGCATACAAATATCCTAAACAAATAAGTAAGTAAGTAAGTAAGTAAGTAAAGGGGTGGGCCTTAGTTTGAGGACCCATGTTCTAAGCTCTGTTCTGCCAGGTTTTGCCCTTAAGCTTCCCAGCTCTTTTTGTTTTATGTGGGATTCACACTAGATCCCCAATGTCTTTTGATCAGTCCTAACCTAAGCTTTCAAAATATGATATACTGCACAAACACCGAGCTCTGCATGTGTTTTTTTGGCTTAGGGTGGATTCAAACATCTCTCCTGTGCACTTACACTGTGCCAAGGTGTATTTATAAAACTATTTCCTGAGCACTCTTCTTCTTCAAATATTTATCTCAGTTCCTTATTATATTTGTCAGATCCCTTAAATACATACATAATGGGAAATTAAAAAAATGATTTGTGTTCCCAATTTAAGCTATTTTCAGGCATTGTTTCAACATATCTATGGGCTGTGGGGGAGAGAGTATGCCCCTGGGTACTGTAAGCAAAACTGTGGACATCAGTTACACAATGCAAAACAGAACTTATTTTGCACTCAGGGCCATTTGTTGTTTGTCTGCTTGTTCTTAGGAGGCTTACATTCAACAGCTGCATGCACACAAGGATTCATCTAGCTTTCAGAAGTATACATGTGGGTCACAGGGGGCTGCCACTGAAATCCTGCTCCTCTCTCTACCAGTATCCCTGGGTTACTCATGAGAAAAGGGCTATTAACTGCCCCTCATAGCTCATAGTTTGGAGAACAGCACATACATAGTACATGTTTACTCCAAGAAGACAAATTGCTTCAAGGGATGGTTATAATCAGGACAATGGCATGGAGGGGGACAAAATTAAACTCCCTTTCCAGCTTCCATCTGCTTCACCTGCAGCCACTAGTAAATGTTTAAATCACTGTGGGAGATCCATGATTATGGATCTCCTGCCTTGCATCTAGTTTGACCCTAAGATATTATGCTGAAATCCATCCCAACCAAATAGCAGGGGTTGTACATTCCCCGAGTCTGAAAGCTAACAAGCTTGCAGCCCTAAATCTACCAACACTTGCATAACACTTGACATCACATACTTGTTCAAGTGCAGCAGAGCCAAAATCTCACCACAAGATCCACAAGCAAATTAATCTAAAGTACTTGATGGCTTGAAATCTCTGGCTTACATTCAGCTTACTTTCAAGCAATCCAGCCTAATAGAATTATTATGGGGTGGGTGCTTTAAAGAAGTGCTATGCACTAAAAATAGGACAGGTTCTTCTAATGGGTGTAATTTAGTGCTTCAGACAATAGGCCACTAAATACAGAGGTGATGAAACTGAATAACATACAAAATATCAGAAGGTAAAATTCATTGTGTTTTCTTAACAAGACTTAGGCAGGCATTTGCCTGCTTATGTGTAGGACGGAAGTGTGGAGGGAGCAGTGCCTCTATGTCTCCATGTGCATAGTACCCAATTAGTCACATGTTGTGTGCAAAGGCCTGAAGGAGGCTCTATAAGGGCATTCAAAAAGGTATCCTTATGGAATTGCAACAATTGCAAAACATGCCTTATCAGGGTTGCCACCTGTGGAAGCTTGGTAAATGTGGTCAACTGAACTTGGCCTCTGCTGCCAATGTGCTCAGACTCAGGTAGAGGATGGGCACCTAAGGATGCTGCAGGCAGGGCTTATGAGGACACCCACACACCCCTAAATGCTTGAGCCTACATGCAAACAGGCAGACGCAGATTGCAATTTCAAATTACAGAAGTGTATACATACAGATGTCATTCTTGCCATGCTTTTTTCATCTCTAATAACTCCCTTCCTTCTCTTCTGCTTCTTTCTATTCCTAATTATATTTTTTCTTTCAGCTTTTTTTACATGAGGCATTTATTATGTGCTCATCATCCCTTAGACACTGTTGTTAATGGATTCTTTAGACAACAGTATTTCCCTGTGGTTTCATTTCTGTTTTTAACAGCACTTTTCCATGTTTTAAGAGTAGAGAAAACAGAATGTTATTTCTGAAAGTAAGAGAAAACATATTTTTGTATTTGTAAAACTGCATTATTCCACTACAGCACTGTGCTGCCTAGACATTATGTCACGGAGAAGCAGAAAGGAAAAGTGTATAACTCACATCCTGATTCTGTGAGCAACCAAAAATAAAGTGAATTAACAGTCTTGTGTAGAAGAGTTATTACTCTCCTCCTTAAATTCAGAACCAGTAGCCCTGTATCATTTAAAGACAAAAATAACTATTACAAGGACAGGCCAAAAAAACAGAACAGCAAAAGAGGAAACACTACTGACCTCTTCCAGAAGATCTAATAAATCAAAGGGAAATTCAAACCTACTGAATGGCCAATGGGGGAACGTACTAGCGTAACAAGATAAAATAATGAAAATGTGCAAACAATATACAGAAGGGATGCAAGGATGGCAGATGCTTTGTAGAAGTAGATAGGATACCAGTAGAGCTATTCCATGCTGAATTGTTTCAAATCTCAACAAGAATCTGCCAACAAATATGGAAAAACAAAACAAGGGCCCACAGACTGGAAACATTCAATGTGTATTTCAGTCCTGAAGAAAGAAGATGGGAAGGCTTGCAGCAACTACAAGGGACGTTCAATGTATTCTCAGTATCAGCATGAAGAAAAAGGAATAATAAATTGGAGTAATTTTTATTTTTCATTGTAATCCCCCATAACTTCAATACACTTATTACATATAGAAATTAACTTTTTAATTCCCTGTACAAAATACCCTTCCTCCTTGTCTAAAAAATGTACATCAATTGCCGCTGTGAGCGTTCCATCGTCGGAAAATCATTTTCCATGAAGATCTTTTTTTAAATTCGGGCAGGTCAGGGCTATAGGGTGGGTGGTTTATTTCTTCGAAACCACAGTCTTGCACAGCAGCCTTTGAAACAAGCATCGTGTGAACAGGTACATTGTCGTGAAGAAGCAACACATCTGCAGTCAGTCTTCCCTGCCTTTTTTCTTTAATTGCTTCTCTTAAATTACGCAGAGTGGTTGCATAAGATGCTGCATTTATGGTTTCACCTTTTCTCATGTACTCGATCAATAAAATTCCCTTTGAGTCCCAAAACACTGTGGCCATGATTTTTCCGGCCGATGGAGTGACTTTGAATTTCTTCGGAGGGTCAGCACCTTTTTTATGCCACTGCATGGACTCCTGCTTACTTTCAGGGTCATAGTGATGAACCCAAGTTTCATCTCCAGTAACAATCCAGTTGAAAATACTCAATGGATCTTCACCACAGAGCTTTAAAAACTCCCTACAGCACTCGAATCGCACTTGTTTCTGAGGTGCCATGAGCATTCACGGCACCCATCTTGCACAGACCTTTGAAAGGTTAAGATGGTCATGAAAAATAGTAAATACAGTACCAACAGATAGGTTTGTCATCTCTGCTAATGTTTTGATTTTTATTTGGGCATCTTCCAATACAAGTTTCTCAATTTTTTTCACTTTTTCTTTCATAGTGGCAGTAACCAGCCCACCCGAGCGAGGGTCGTCTTCAATGCTTTCTCTGCCCCTTTTAAATTCACTTGACCACTTTTGAAAAGTAGATAATGAAGGTGCAGAGCCCTGGTAAACGGCCACCATCTCTTCATGAATGATTTTTTGACTTTTTCCTAGTTTTGTAAGGAACTTAATCACAGCGCGGTGCTCAATTTTCTTCAACATTGTTGCGTCAGTCATTATGGTCATCTTTCACTGAGGATTACTAGGAAACTAATGATCACACTTATTTGAAATTTTGCATGTATACCCTCAGATAGTGTCAACAGCTAATGAAATAATTAAATTACCCACATCAATAGCAAATCAACCCAATACCGAGAATACATTGAACGCCCCTCGTATAGGCCCCTTGCAGGCAAGGGTA
The DNA here is from genome assembly GCF_004798865.1 of Varanus komodoensis. Taxonomy (NCBI): domain Eukaryota; kingdom Metazoa; phylum Chordata; class Lepidosauria; order Squamata; family Varanidae; genus Varanus; species Varanus komodoensis. Next base: position 18,022,782 of record NW_025335409.1, on the reverse strand, counting down.
TATTTAGCTTTCCCTGTATTTTCAATCTGTATGAAGAGCATATCATAAGGAAATCTGGATCAGAAGAAGAGGTAATGAAAACTGGTGGAAGATGCAGCAATAATTTAAGGGTTATATAACATGGGTTATATTTTATTTTAAAAATCAGTCTGGTGTATTGGTTGGTGTGATGGATTAGGACTTGGGAATCTGGGTTCCAGTCCCCACCAGTTATGAAGCTCAAGCCAAACCTACCTCACAGGGTTATTGTTGTAAGAATAGAATGGAGAGGAAGAAGACTATATAAGGCTCCTTGGCTTCCTTGCAAGAGGAAATAAGGCAGAATATAAATGTAATAATAAATATTAGCAGTAGCATTTAATTTTTTGTACAAATAATATTTGATTGTTTTCACCTTTGTTCACTACTTCTCTTTCCTTCAGATTAAAAGATAACAATTCCATGTAGTGCTATTATGCAATGTAATTGCTCATGTCTAAATTTTTCCACCACTGGCTTCTTCTAAATGAGAAATTTCCATTGAAGACTAAGAAATATTAGCTTACATATAACTTAACTTCCTTTCATCCCCCTCCCAAAGGATAAAAATATATGTACAATGCTTAAATACAGAAAACTTGTTTCACTGGTTCCACAGCAACCAAAAATACATCTACTTGGAAGGAAAGGAAACCAACATTGCTTTCCAAACACATTCTCCTGTCTTGTAATTAAGGAATGTGAATGAAGCAAAGCCCTCCCAAGACCAGGTTCTGCCCCCAAATACCTGCCTCCTATACTCACACTTCCAGCTCACACCTTCTGAAACCAGACTCAATTTTGGTGAAATTCTTGGGGATTCAGGTCTAACACTGATTAAACACAAAAAGTCCACTACTTGTAAAATAGCAGTAATTGTAAGGAGTAATTTGTTTGTTTCAGCACCATGCTGTAGCAACATTTATTCCAGAAAGGGAAAAAAACCCATGCATTATTATTTAACATCTAAATGAAGGATCACCCCTTCCAAATCATCATCATCATCATCATCCTTCATGGAGCTCTGGATAGTGTGCATTCAACTCTAATTATCCAGTGAGAGGGTAAGACAATAGGTCAAAGCCAGACTATGATACATAATTGTACCCAGTTGACTCTAAAGCTGCACTGTACTGGCTTTCAGTGGAAGAAAAATGACCAAATAGTATTTTCATTCATTTATTCATTCATTTGTTGCAGCATTCAGAACTTCTGTGGATCCAAGAGCAGCGTTTTAGCCTCACATCCACCCTAAATAGTAGATTAAGCTTAGAGAATAAACTGCCTAAGGCCACCCAGAAAGTTTCATTCCTCAGCAGAAATGCAAACATGGGTCTCTCTCGTCCCACTTCATCCTAGCCCAACAATCTATCCACCAGGTCACACTCTTGTGCTTACACAGAACAAATGAGAAAGATTTGATAGAGAGCATGGCTTGCCACCCAGAAAAATAACATAGAATTTATTCAATAGAAGGGGTAGCACTTCAGTAGAGGGAGGTGGGGAGGAATGCCATTTTACTGTTTGATTTGACTGTTTGAATGAAGTAGCAGGTGCCAATTTTATCTTTCATTTCAAAAAAAGTTGCAAGACTTGTAGTTTTGATGGTGGTGAGGAAACATGGCAGCCCAACTGGTCCAGCTGGTTTCTTATTGTGTGCTAACACTGAAGTGTGCATCTACAGGTCTAAGTCTTATGGTTTAAGAGGATAAAATGTCTGGGTGTTTATGCCAGGCAGAACAAATGTTCAAGCCTGGCAGCATGAACTTGATCAGTGGTGGACAAATGTCAGGTATGGATCTACTGGTGTCCAGGTGATTTGCAGTAGATCAGCAAGGGTTGCCAAGCCAACACCCTTCCACTGTCCTAAATTATTCAACTGATACTAAGAAAGCTTGGAATAAGCAAGTGTGTATTTTTGTGTGAAAAAGCCATGAGTTCCATTTAATTCTGGAATGCAAAGTAAATTCCTGTTCTGAGAATTCTTTCATTCCAAGTGTGTCTTTTACAGCAGGCTCCACTTGATGGATCTCAGGTTTCTAATAAAAAGCAAAGTAGATTTTGCATGCCTGAGGGCTGCCTACACCTGCTCTAGACTTCAAAAGATACAAGTGAGGCCTACAACAAGTTGCAGGATGACGTACAATTCCTGTTCACTTTTTCAGTCAGTTCACCATGCCTTTGTCCGTGTTACCTCATGCCCTTTCATTTTACTTTTTTCATATGTTTAAGATATATTCAATCCTCAAATAAGATTAATTCAGGAGTTACAGTGCTCTTAATAAGTAATCACTGTGACTAATCAATATAGCAAATTTTGGTTATTGTTTTTCCAATATTGGATAAATATGTGTCCTCAGCATTCCAATATATTTCATTCTATGTTTTCTGTTTTATAGAATTTCCATTCCAGATAATGATGAGTGACCAGCTCTTAGTTTCCTATTATTTAATTAACAGGATTTCTTTCCTTTTCCAATTTTGGGTGGTTTAAATCAGCTCAGTTTCTTGTCTTCAGCCAAGTTAGGAGAAATATCTCAATACCGCTACTAATGGATCTTCAACTGTCACGATCACAGTGATTTGCATTCTTTACCTCTAGTTTGTGCCTCCGAGATGCCTTTATTTGAGACAAATCAGTCCTGCACTCCTTAGGCTCACTATCACATATTCACATTGGACTGGTTTGTGCAATCAAGGCAATCCAGGGCAGCTTGTTTTGAGTTGTGTCACATTTATTTGTATGGCACCCAATAGCCAGACCTTTCTGGCATGTGCCATTTGCATGCTGTGCATGATTCCCTTCCACAATCCATGGGTTGTCTGAGGGTTGTTTAACCCTCCAACAAGCTATGCTGCTCAGGTTCAGACAACACAATGTGCTGCACTAGGGGGTGAGGGTGGGCTTAAACTTATACCCAGAATGGCCTGGCATATACATCAGTTCACAACATGATGTCTACTGGGTCATCATAAAAGTTTGATGATAATTTTGATTTATTTTTCTTTGTCAATGTATGTTATTTTTTCTGTTAAAAATTGCAATAGTATTTTTTAATGTGGCAATATTTTCCTACAGTTTTCTGGGGTTTTGAGTGTGTGTATACACCCAGATATCTACAGGCACCTCTCTGAAACAATAGTCCCAACATCAGTTATTTGTTCCTTGATTGAACTGCAACTAACAAATAAGAAGCCACAACCAATATTGCTGATATTTTATCTGACAATAGATATTCATCATAAAATTGGGCCTGTAAAGTGGCCAACGAAAAAGCAATTTTTTGCTGAATAGCTCCAACACAGAAAATGCAAACAGAGAAAAAATGTTGTGCAGACTCCACCACCTGGTGGTTAGACAGATGAACCCTCAATGGCAGGAGAACACCATTCTCCCCAAAACATTTAGGAATGTGGAACATTAAACTGGATCGAAGTGAGAGTCCTGCAGTATTTAGCTACATGGACATTATGCATTTTCATAAGGAGTGACTAAAGAACAAGCTGAGCAGGTTGCATATGCACACTCATAACAGTTTGGAAAGAAAGGATGCCAAGGCCTTTGCTTTTATTAGGACTCTCTGGTGATCAGATTCCATTTGAAGAAGGAAAAAGTATGCTGGTCCAATGCAACAAGCCACACACTTTGCCCAAAGACTATGGCAATCATCACTGAGGATATAAGGTAGCAAACGTACACTTCTTAAATATAGAAATTGTAAGCCTAAGCATTTTGGCTACTGGCTAAGTCTTCACATTACTGTCCTGTCTCCACCATATATCAGATGCTAAAATGACTTGTTAGAATCTGACTTGTACACTGTTAATATCTGAAGGCAGCAGCTCCATAACAGCAGAGTGGAGATCTTACCAATGAAATCTGGAATATTCTGACTGATAAATCAGGAGAGCATACCTTTCTAAATGTTTGTTTTAAATTCTGTTTCTCCTGTTTGGGTCTCCTGTTTAATTTCTTATGCACCGGGAAATGCTGAAATAAAGAAATCACATATCATTTTTCTTCAGGCTAGATTCCTGTGTACCCTTACCTATGAGTGAGCTTTGACACAGTGGCTCATACTCTTAGGTAAGTACAGATATGACTGGACTGCAAGACTTGTTAATAGTTTATGTTCCCATGTGTCCTAGAAAGACACCCCTACTTCGACCTGTCCCAATCTGGTACCCTCCAGAGTTGTTGAATTGGCTGGGAAATGATGGAAGTTGTAGTCCAACACATCTAGAAGGCACAAAGGTATAGAAGGACACCTTATATATATTTCCAGGGTAATATTTCAGGACTTCCTTTCCTCTTAAGTGAGATCCATATCATTGATGCCCGACCATCACTAAAAAGACCCCCTTTTTAACAAATTGACCAAAAAAAGAAAAGAAAAGAAAGGAAGGGAAGGGAAGGGATTGAAAAATAGTTTGTGCTTTTCTGTTTTGATCAACCAATATGACAGGATGACTAATAAATCATTAGAGTATCGAGCAAAATGCCTGCATGGATATGTCCAGATATTACAACATGCACTGAATTAGAGCAGAGCCTTACTGGGCTGCTGCTCTGTGGCGGCTCCAAAATCAGAGTCCTCTGTCTATTTTTGCTGAGCCTCACTGGAAAGAACCAGACAGGGTGGGAAGTATGTTAGCGGTATACCTTTAAAAGTACTTTTTAACTAGGCCAGGCTTTGAATGTATCTATCTTGTTTACTCCCTGGGAACAGAGGTTGCCCTCCTCCTTTCCTTGTGCACCTCCAGCACCTTTCCATCTTTCCACCCTTTCCACCTTTTCATCCTCTACTCAGGTCACTCTAGCAACCTCACAAAGAAAAGCTGCAGTAGAGATTTCCACAATATCTGGGAAACAGAAAATATCTGAGCACCTCTGCATTCATAGCTTTGTCTACACACATGGGCAAGGTCTGCAGCACCCTATGGAGTTCCAGCTGCTGTCCAGAAGCCATAGGATTGCTCTATTAAAGTATGGACATTTCAGCTTTTAATTAATCTGTTTACCACCCAAGAGCTGAAGTTCTTTGGCCAGTTTACAACACTTCATTAAAATACTACAATAAAATACCATAAACATTTTCAAAATGCAAACCTCTAAATCAAATTAATAGTAGCTAAAACAACATATAATAGAGCCTAGACCTGCAAAACAACCAAGCTGGTTAATCCTCTCAAGTCCTTAAATTGTTACTTATTTAAATGCCTCACAATAATGGGATATCTTAACCTGGTCTGCAACAATGACAAGGTTGGTGCTGGGCAAGCTTTAGAGGAAAGATCATTCAGCAGTTGAGGGGCTACCACTAAAAAGGCAGTCTTCCTTGTTGCTGCCCTCCAAGCTTCCTTCAGAGTTGACACTCAGAGGAAAGTTCTGGAAGTTGATCTTGGTGTCCAGTTACATTGTATTTGGGAGAGGCATTTTGTCTTGTACTGAAGTCCCAAACTGTTTGAGTCTTCATAGGTTAAAATTAGCACCTTGAATTGTACTTGGAAACATACTTACATGTCCAGACCTTCTGGTCCCTCTTACTAATTTGGCTGTTGCATTTTGCACAAGCTGCAGCTTCTGAGCAGTCTTTGAGGCCTGAAATCAGGCAGTTACTGTACACACAGCAGCATAGGTGGGTCATCAGACAAAGCTGATAAAAGACGGGAACTTCAACTGTTCGAAGATGTCTCATGGAGAACCACCAGGCTATAAACCTGTTCCTTCAGGGAAAGCAATCCCATCCAGAAGAGGCTGAAGACCTGCCATCCAGTCAGACACATACTACAGCAACAAGATCTTGCCATGCCATGCATTGGGTGGTGGGAGGGGGATCTGGTTATCTAGCAACTTTGGTAAAAACTATCTGTGGAAGAAGTGAGAATGAGATTCTTAGATGTGCATTTTTAACAAAAGGGTATATCCAGGTGCAAGCAAATTTTCCTTCAGGCATCTTCAAATCCATCTACCTGAACTTCATACTGACTATTTTGTGATTTTGCTGTATTTTAAAAATCTAACTACTTCTTTTCTACACCTATTAACACCTTACTGATCTTTTCCCCTAGCAAGGATTGTTTTTAAATTGTTTGTTTTAGTTTGGCAGTTCAGTTTCAAGCTTAATTTATAGATTGGCCATAGTCAATGGTATATCCCAATTTTGCCTTCTTAAGTGGAATTCATTTGTCAAACATAATGAATAAGAGAAAAGGAGCAATCCTGGCCAAAAGTGCTTTCTCTTTTGAATGTGTTGCCCTGCATGTGTTAAATTGTTTGTGTCTTCCTGGAGATCCAACACGTTTGGATTATAGATGTGGCATAATATGCAATGAAGCTGATCTCTCAGAAGTGAACAGATACTCTTCTATATGATCTCACTGGATATGGGATAAATGAGGAATTTCAAATGAATCCTTTCCAAAATGAAGAACAGAATCAGTAAGCTAATTAACAGGCCAGGGAGAGGAAATGCTTTTGCTTCCTGGAAAGCCAAAACACCAAGGCGCCTTCATTCCTGAATACCCCACAGAGAACAGAAATTGTTACTTACGCACCACCCTTTATCACCCTGCAGGCTGCTCACAGCTAAAGCCCTGATGAGGGAACTGGAACTATGAAACTTGCCCCTTGCTTGGAATGTGACTTTTGGAGCTGGGGTAGGGGGTCCTATTGCCAAATTGGGGTGGGCAAGAGTAATTAATGGGTTTCCCTGTCAGGATGGACTACAAAGGCTATTCATCCAAAGATTCCTGAGCAATAATATTCACCAGCAGTCCCCACAGAAGGAGGGAAACAGGCTTTGGAATACGAAGCTTGTTCTCTTTGAGCTCAACAGACTTTTGACACATTTCCGACCTGATGGCCCAAAGCAGGCCAAGTTGGAGGTGGGGGTAAGGCTTCAGCAAAATTGTTCAAAATATTTGTGTGAATGTAGAGCTGAGCAAATAGGGTCAGACTCCTTAGATATGAGTCACTGCTGTCCGTGTTGTAGGACTGAATATGAGAAGTACAGAAATATTGTCCTCTTCTTGCAGATTATCACACTCCACCTTTGTCACCTTGAACTTTCTGACATTTGTGCAAATTTGCATAAATTGTGGAGCAGAAGCCAATTTTGTACATATTCCCTTGGCTTATCAAATATAAAAATAAAACGAAATAAATCAAAAGGAGTCAAATATTAGCCTGTTTTTAAAATGGAAACCTGTGTGATGGCTTGACTGGTGTCAGATTGAGTTGGCATCAGCACAGAGTTGATTAAATCCACTGGGTCATCATGCCCCCATCAGATTCCTCACACATCACAACTTTGGGAAGCTCAGTTGCTCTTAATACAGCAAAAGAATCTTCTTTAAGACAGCAGTGGAGAAATTCAGCTGTGAAATTATCATAGTTTGTCATTAAAAGAGCTACACACCCCAATCCTCCAAACTTCACTGGGAACGTTCTACCAAATACACCCATATATCAGGGGTTCAGAATCTCTTTCATCCCACAGGCCAAATTCAATTGCACAGAAACTGTTGGAGTGAGCAGAGTCATTCCAGGAGTGGGCAAGCTAGAAGCCAAAAGGTAGGGACAAAATTCTAGCATATTTTAACTTAAAGTTCTTGCAGAGCCAAACAACCCATAACAGTTCCAATAAAGAGGCTTCCCTATTCACAATAAATTCATAGAAGGGCCACTACTCATTGGCAATGAGAAGGGTTGAACATATGAAACATTTGCAGTCCTGGACATATATGGACTGAAGAATGAGTAAGAGTTAGAAGCATATGGTGCTCACCTAAATCAGAAGGAAGATCATGTTGATGATGATGATGATGATGGATTACATTTGCTTAAAAACTGCCTGTTGGCATCATGCTCTCTAGTAGCGGTAGAGCAGTGCCAGAGGTCACTGGGTGGAAGTGCTGGACCATTGTTTGCTAGGAACAGAGATGCCATCTGCTGCTCCCTCAGACTTCCATGTTCTCTCTGAACTAGCTGAAATCCTCACAGTAGCTGAAGCTAAACAGGTTTCCCAGCACCAATATATTGCAGGGAGGGATCCCTATAGCAATGCAAAATATTGGGGTTTGGTCATGAACATTTAAGGTCCATTAGCTTTACAAAACACTTGCTCCTGAAGGAGGTGTTGGTTTGGAATGGGCTTGTTTGCTCCAAATGATCAGCCATGGATGAATTTCTCACCACATGGTTTCTCACCCTGGTGGAAGCCATTATGAATATTTTGGAGATGGTAGGGCATGCTGCAGCATATCATTACATAGGAACCCAGCAAGGATGGGTTATTGGGGCAGTTTACAAGACCTCTGCCACCTTAAAACAGCCCATGGATTGCTGGGTAGCTTCGGTAGCTTGTTAACAAACCTACTGACCCTCACATGGCAAGCTATGACACCCCCCACCATGGCTCAATGATTCAGAACGTGGATACCACAGTGAGGAAAATTTATCCATATTGTGCAAACCATGTCAAAGTGGGCTAGTTAGCATGTTTATGGCTGGGGACATAAGGCATGATGGAGGAGTTTGTATAATTAAACTTGCTGGCATAGATAACTACCTCAGACAATGGCCCATGGGTTCTGGGTGACTTGTGGACTAGAACAACAAGTTTTCTTTGCTGAGCTTGTACACCATGGTGAGGGTAAATGTAAAGCCATGGCAATTATGAAAACCAGGTCAAACTGTTTAGCCCTGGTGCTGGGAAAACAAACGGGAAAATTTTGAGCTGGTGGAGCTTATGCCATTGGGATCGTGTGTGCTCACCTCCCTTTCTTGTTCAGACTGAGGTTTCTCTGTCCAGTGATCAACCACTTGCACTACCCTTTGCAAACTCACTACTCAACAATGAAGGTACTGCTCAATAGCTGCCTGTCTGTTTGGACTCTCCTTAGGGGTTCGGCCATGGGGACTCGCATGTTCAGTGGCTGTACTTCAAAATTTCCCACAGGATCACTGGCTGTGTCAAAAGTGTCTGAATCGCATAAAATTCTTTGGCTATAAGACATCGCTTCCAAACAGGGGAATGTATTTCAGCACACACAGATATAAATCTCTGGCAGACTCCAGGATAATTGCCCTAACGTTGCCTAGAGAACTTCTGTAACTATGACAACTTCTTCCTGAAGCTGAAGGCCCACTATCTCCAGTAATCACTGGAGGACAAATCTAGGCATGCATGTTTAGATAAGCAATGAACAGCTGCATTGCTTATTTCTTCTACCCTCCTGCGAAGAATGGCTGGGTTGTGTGCTGAGGTGGAGGTCTGGAGCCAGGAGGAGGACTCCTGGCCAGCTGGCCAGCAGCTGCTCGGTCAGAGGAAGCAAGTCAGGCATGAGTTTCATTGGACTGGGTGGAACTCAACTCTGGCCATTGCTAACTCAGTACCTGCAATATTACTTATTATTATTTATTTAACTTCATACTGCCCAACAGCCAAAGCTCTCCTGGGGTTTCCAACAAGCCATTAATCTACAATACCACTCTCAGGTATGTGCATGGTGGTGCCGAAGCACAGGGTGGAATGGGCCAGCTGCTCCCTCCTCTGACAGCAACCAGAGTGACCTGGATCCTCAGTCTAGAACCCTGAACTGGGGACTCTGAGCACCCACATACCTAAAAGGAGGGACTTCGAATATTTGTGTTGAAGTACATTTTCTTAAGGATATCATGCACATTTCCAAATGATCACTACTTATTTATTTACTCATTTTCTTCCATGTATATCTTACCCCTAGTGAAACATATCAGGGCAGATCACAACAATGTTAAAAAGAGAAAAGGTCAGCAATGAAACCAACAGGGGGCAACTAACTGTTATAAATACCTGAGTAAACTGATAGATCAATAAAGCTGGCATCCTGTTTACCTCTCACAGGAAGGGATTCCAAAGTTGGGGCACCCTCCCAGACAAGGCCCTCTCTTTTGTGTTCAGGCAATGTACATCCCCTAATGGTGAGATGGCCTTCTGGTTTTTTTCTGACAAGATACTAAGATGTTTGGCAGGTGAAACAGCTAATTGTGAGTTGGCATACTGAGATTCTGGAGGCTTTTAAACCTAGAAAAGCAGAGAGGAGAAAAAACAGGAGCTCGGAGAAGCCTTGCCCTGTGATTTGAGCACATTTTAACATCATTCTCAACAGCAGTTTTGGTGAGGCTTGTTCTGATCGGAAGAGGAGTGTGGACTCTACTCTCCCATTAAAAGGTTATCACAGTGACAACACTTCTTTGAAAACATACCAGAAATAAGGAAGATGAAGCCAATGTGGATTTTATTGTGACAAGGGTGCCCAGTAAATGAAAAAGTAATCTGGTCTATGCAAGTGGGATTTACAAAGAAGTTTGTAAGCAGGGAGTCAAGTCAGGAATTTTGCTTATGTTAGGGATGAGTGAGGAATCTGTTTTGGGGATGGAAATCCATCAGATTCCCCAGGCTCGCCTCCTCTGACTCTGGCCTGCTTTCTTGAGGTCATGAGTTGGACTGCCTGGCAAGCATGCCAAGTGTTCATGTGGTGCTCCCTAAGAACTGAGCATGGCAGAACTGCTGCCTAAGCAGTGTTCCTCTTCCAGGCATGTGGCTTGCAGCCTTGATTTGTTTTGCATGGATGTGGAAGAAGGTCATGGCAGAGTTCTGCGAGGGATCACAGACTTCCTCTTGGCTTGGTTCGCTTTCTAGGACAGGGCCAAGCGTGAGAGAAAGCATATGAACTGAAGAGGGAGGGATTCTGGGGAGCTTTGCTGCAATATTAGTTCATGTTAAATATATACAATTGCTGTGTTTCCTTGAAGTGCTGAGATTCAGTGGTGGGCAGAAGGTAGATCTGGTAAATTTCTGGGTGTTTTGTAGATGATTGGTTCTGATTTCTGACTCTTAGTTGTTTGAGACTAGCAGCAAGAAAATGACCAACCCACCTGAAATGAAGAAAGTTCAGACTAAACAGGTGGTAATTTTTATGGTGGCACTTAGAACAAATTCCTGGACTTCAAATTCATTCATTCTGTGTGTGTGTCTTTTGGGCCAGGCTATGGAAGGTGGATCTCAGTTCTGCCAAAAAAGAAAGTAGGTTTCACAAGCTTAGAGTCTATTCTGATATAAACTATCAGGACTAGCACAAGGTTGGAATTTGCTGAACTTGCAACAAGCTTGTAAATGGCTGTTGTCCCTCAAAAGGTGGGGAAAGTGGAGAAAGCAAGTTCCGGGGAAATGGTCCACCAAGCCTGTAGCCCCAGAATGGAATTTCTTTCCACCCCTGTTGGATACATAGCTCTTGCTGTGGTTTGGTGGGTGGCGAGTTTCCCTTTACCTGCATTTGTGGGTACAAAAAGACTATGAAACAGAAAGCACTCATTAATTTAAATTCCCAGAGGGGAAAGAGCTTAGAATAAAAAGCATACCTCAGCTAAAACAGAGGACCCAAAACTGCTTCAGTAAACAAGTCACATGTTTTATGTGCCCAATCTGGCACCTACAAGAAATGTTAGCAGAGCAAACACAGCACAGAAATACTGGTCAAAACCAGAAATACAGTATAAATAGCCATACTACTTATGCTTTCTCAGAAATCTTCATCTGAAGTGCTCATCTGTAGCAGAAAATTAGATACCTACCTAGGATGCCCTGGTAACCAAAATTATCCACTGAAATGGAAGGCAAATACTACAGCTGATTTTTTTTTCTGTTACCTGACAGCAAATAATCCCTGAGGCAGTTCCATATAGCTTGCCCAGATACAACAAGGCCTTCCTCATCTCTGAAATAAGATCAGGAACAAATCACAAAACTGCCTTGCACCCCACCCCTGCCATGGCCCACAATATCTCCTGCTGTGAAATGTCCTCACCAGCCTTAATTACAAGGTAAGTGTTAGATCAGCACAAACATCTATTATACTTAAAGCTAACCAGGTTTCATGCCTAAATGGATTACCTTGAGCTGACTGCGGAACATAAGAGTGTACAGTTATAAACATTCACCCAAAGAATGAAGACAAATGTAACATGAAGAGAAACTGAAGGGATAGACATGTATATTGATGAATAACATACTGCTTTGGCAATCAGTCTTGCCTGTATTTTTTTCACAATGTTCAGCTGGTTTCTCTGCCAAAGGAATAACTGAAAAGGACTACAGATCTTGTATAAGTGCAAAAGACCGCAGGCGTGGCCCAATCAGCACATGCGGTGTCAAACTTGCAGAGAAGTTTTTTTAAGAACTTGAACCTTCCGGAAAGGTCCATTTGGAGGGAATGTAATGAGGCCATTTCAAAAACGACCCCACCAAGCTAAACTGAATTATATTGCAATCCTAGTCATATCTACTCAGAAGTAACCTATGGGACTTACCTCAAGATAATTGCATACTGCAGCCTTCCCCAAATGAGTACCTCCCAGATGTTCTGGACCACAATGCCCACCATTACTAACCATTAGCCTTATGGGCTGTGATCCAAGACCCTGAAGGACACCAGAATTGAGAAGGATGGCCTCAACTGAGCTTCATTCATGTGTGTCTCCCATGAAGGAGGCGTTCAAGAGTAATGGGCAGTGGGGCCGTGACTCCTGGCTCTGCCCCCAGTTCCAGGCATGGGGCCTGGCCTCTCATACAGACGTTCCCATGTTATTGTGCTTGTCTACAGTGGGGCAGAGCTGCTTATGCACAGGCTGCTGCAGGATCAGGACAGTGACACACCCTGGTGCCCTAATCATGCAAAAGCCCAAATGCAAGAGGCTGCTCATGTGCAGACATCTTCTTTCCTAGTGAGCAAGCAAGAGTGTGGCTGTCACAAGCGGGGACCAGGCTGCATGCCTGATGGCTGCCGTGGAGCTAAGATGGCTCCTCATGCACAATGTGCGAAGGGAGATCCTGTCTTCCCCTTAACTGTGTTTTCAGTGTTTTTAATGGATTCAGCTTTTGGCTCTGGCCTCTTGGCAGAGCAGCAGAGACACAGGCTGGGAGCGAGTGCTGAGTGGCCAGGGGACTGGTGAAGGCAAGGTAGGAGCTGGGCAGGGGAGCCGAGGGCCAGAAGCAGCGGAGAGGAAGGGCGTTGTTCCTTGTCTGCGTCTCTTGGCTGCGGCCCGGGCTGTCTGGAGACTCCCTTCCCTGAGACACAGAGGTTTGATTGTTTGTGCTGTGCTTTGTTTTTCTTCCAATTTAAATTTAAGTTTATTTTATCCTTGTGTGTGTGTGGGAGTGGGTTTTTGTCTGGGAGAACTGGGCGAGTGAGAGGATCTGCAGGACAAACAAGGCAGGGGACCAAGGTAAGGTCTCGGAAGGGATCCCAATGGCAGACCAGGAGATGGCCTTGGCGGGAGTCACGGATGTTGCTGTCCGCTGCGACAGTTGCGACATGTTCGCCCTTCTCCCCCAGGAGAGGCAAGGATACACTTGCCCTCAGTGCAAGATGGTGACCCTGCTAGAAGAGGAGGTGAGGTGCCTGAGGGCCGAGAGAGCTCTCCAGGCCCCCCAGGAGCAGCCCCCCTCTGGATAGAGGGTTGAGGGAGAGGCCATGAGAGGAGCAACTGCGGAGACATGGAGGTATGTCACCCACAGAGGGAGGAGACCAGCATGGCCTCCTCCTTCTCCTGGCACCAATCTGGAGCTGGGAAACAGGTTCTCTCCACTTGGGGAGGCTGGGGCTGATGAGGCCTCGGGGGACCAGCAGGACCCCCAGCCTGGGACATCAGGCAGCAAGGGGGCCGCTGTGGGAGAGGCGAGGGCCAGGGCACGGCTGCCCACCAGCACTGGGGAGGTACGGCGGCGGGTGATGGTTGTTGGGGACTCCCTGCTGAGGGGCACTGAGGCAGTGGTGTGCCGCCCCAACCTGGAGACAAGGGAGGTTTGCTGCCTGCCGGGCGCATGCATCCGGCATGTGAAGGACAGAGTGGAGTGTCTTGTTCGCTCTGGGGTTCACCAGCCGCTCCTGGTGATCCTGTGGGCACAAACAGTGTGGCCAGGCAGGGTGTGGTTGGGACCATCAGGGACTTTGAGGCCTTGGCGAAGAAACTCAGGGAGCTGAAGGCCCAAGTGGCCTTCTCATCAATCTTACCTGTCCAGGGATTTGGGCCAGGAAGGGACAGGAGGGCCTCCGAGGTGAACGACTGGCTTAGGGTGTGGTGCCAGAAGGAACGCTTTGGGTTCCTCGACCACGGCACTCGGTTTCTTGCCAATGGACTTCTGGCAAGGGACGGGTTACACCTCACGAGGATGGGGAAAAGGTCCTTTGGAGATGTTCTAGCGAGCTTCGTCCAAAAGACTTTAAAGTGAGCCGGGGGGGGGGTCAGGCCCCCCAGTAACGTGTCTGCACTGGACAAGTGTGGGGGGAGGATCAGGGCCCTGGGATCAGGCCCATGCAGACTTCAGCTCTTTTCCAAAACTCCCTTCATGTGAGCGGTTGAGACTGCTGGCAGTCCTCTGGACCAGGAGGAAGAGGAGGAAAGAGAAGGGGAGAAGTGAAGTGGAAGGCAAGAAAAGGGGGGCAGGAAGTGATGAATTGACAGATCAGTTTTCTTCCTCTGTCAACCACAGGCTTAGCCCTGCTCAGTGCTAACAAGGGACTGCAGCCTTTCACAGAAAAGAGGTTTCTAACCCCTGGTTTATAGAGTTCTAGAATACTTTTGTTTAAATGGAAATTTAAAAAAACAAAGGAAAGGTTTACAGCAAATAAACATCATTTAAAAGTGACACAAGGAGGAAAAGTGAGTCCTTTTTTTAAAAAGCAACTTACAAATCCTTTCAGCGTAGCACTGAACTGTGACAAAATTATTGTCACTTCTACAATAAACAAAAGAATATGGTGCAAGGTGTGCAGCAATGTTTTTGGCAGGTTTTCCTTGCGGTACAGAGCAATTTCCATTGGTTTTTTTTTCCACGCAAATCCAATATGACAGCAAAGCTAGCAAACAACATGCAGCTTAAGCAAACTTTGCATTTCTCAATTTGGAAGCATTTCAATACTATAATTCTGCCTGTCTCTGTGCAAATGAGTTCCTTTGTCATGGAACAGCTGATTGGCCCAGCTGATTTTCAGTTTTTGAGCAATGCAACTGCAGAAAAAGATAGCAGATCCCTGTCATCTGTCTCCCTTTTGCTCCCAGAATAGTTGGGAAGAGGGCAACTTGTGCGAAAGAAAACACAGAAGGTTCCTCTTCTTTTTAAAAATGGGAAGCTGTCAGTTGGCAGGAACGAAAGGTAGAACAGCTTTTTTCAGTGAAAGCAGGGATGTTTGGATGCAGCAGGGATTTACTGAAGCTTCACTTGGGGGTCCATGCAGGAGTTTAAGCACTGCTGGAGGAAACCATAGGAAATATGTAATTGGAATATGAGTCTAGACTTCATATCTGTTTTGTTTCTCTTTCTCACTAATGGCACCCTGCAAGCACCACCCCACATCTTCCCTTGATTTAAGCACATCTCAGGCTATGGTGCACCTGTTCTGATAGCTGGCTGAACTATCAGACCAGAGAGTACGGGCGGCAGAGACCCATCACTGAAAGATGTCTCAGCCCCTGGATCCCATGTAGGGATGGCAGAAACAGGAATGCTTGAAGTTCATCAGGATTCTCCAGACTCCACTTCTGACTCAGTTCACCTTGCTTCCATGTTTGTTTGCATCTTGTTTTCCCTCTGCTTCAAATGGGACAATGTGTGTTTTCTTGTGCTTTTTTTCCTTCAAAAATGCACAATTTCCCCCCAGTTTACAGTGTAAACACAGGCATAAAAGGTGCATTTTAAAGTGCACATTTAAACCCAACAAGACTTTCCAAACATGATTCCAAGTATGGGAATTTGCAAGCATTTTTAAATAAAATTTGCTTCTGTTAGTATTCATATATGTGGTTCTGAACAGGGCAAGTTCTGCTGAATCGTGAACTGAAACAAAATTTTTGCAACTCCCTAATCATGGAGGTCAGACTAGATGGCCCAGGAGACCCCTCTGACTTGCTCTGTTTCTATGCCACTGTTCTTTCTGGTACTGCTTCCAGCAATATGCCAGTTTATTGGATTCATGAGTGCTAGAAAAAACTAAAAGTAACATGGCTGTAGAACTTGTGGAAATAACTCATGTGTACTCATGAAATGGACTTAGGAATTTCAACCCTGGAAGATACTACATGGAAAATGGGACTAATTTATCCCAGTGCTTACCTTCAGAGACTTCTTTCCATTATATAAAAAGAGGGGAACAATGAATGTCATAGGAAAAACCATCAAGAACACAACTGGTTATTGTCCTCAGCATCTAATAGCTGTTAGGCTTACAGCCTTTCCTAAATTAATTATAGAACAGTAAATTCTACTGATTTCAAAAGGGTTTTACTCCTATATAAACCTGTGTAGCATCATTCTCTCTCTTATCTATGTCTCAGCACATGGGTTGTTGTATCAGTACAGTTTCACAAACCCACAACATTTCACAGATTTTACAAAATCCTTGTGTTGCAGATACACTGCACTAATAGCAGTGAAGGATACAGTGCTGCTAAAGAAACAAGGTTTTGTAAATATTATTTGATGTCAGTAAGTAAATAATTATGGTAGTACTAAGGCTGCTGAATTAAGCATACTTTCCAGGAAGGAGATCCCAGGAACTTGGCAGTAGATGCTTCGAAATAAATAGGCTTGGGTAATATTTCAAATTTAAAAAGAGGAAACTACAGAGGTGCTGTGCAAATATTTTATTTAGCTCAATGCCTTGTGAGTTGGGAATTCCCCTTAAGGTCACCAAACGAACTATTATATGGACATCTAGAACACTGTCTGAAAGTACACCTCTCTAAATCTGGGACACTGCAGGAGGCAGTTTTGTTTAACACATAAACTCACTGCTTTCCCTTCTAAAGTTCTATATGCCAAACTCCAAAACCACATGTAAGAAACAGGGATTTGAAACAGAAGTTAAAGATACCTTTAGCCAGTGCTTTGAAGCAAACTTAGGATGCGTCACTGGGATTATGTATGTGCTGCAAGACTTCTGTACACTGCCTTCATGCCAATAGAATTGCCCTGCTTTTCCGAAAACTCCTCTCTCTAAAGAATAGAATTGCCATGGCTTTTTCCCTGGACATTTTCATTTGGGGAGAGGGCAGGGGAACTGTCACGAGACAGGGCTAAGTGTGTATTTTCTTTTACAGAGAAGAATCCTCTGTTTGAGGGCTTGCTGTGGGATCACCATCTATTTCTCCCCTTCTCCAAATTAAAGAGAAAGGGCAATTTAAAGATAAAGCTTGGTCCCCAACAGAAGATTTAGCACTTCCAGGAGCAACCAGAAACAGAGCTTCTGGAATGGGGAAGAGCAGTGGTATTTGCCTAAGGCAGTTCTGCGGACCCGTCTGGACACAGAAACAAGGTTTTTGCCTAAGAAGCATCAACTCTGCATTGCACAAATGATGGGTCCTGCTCACATCACAGAATTGGCAGAAGGGCTCATGCATAAAAGAGCCCTGCTCCATAAGGCCCACAGTGGACCCATAAGGGGGGCTGCCCATCACTAGCTGGACCTGAGCGGCAGACAGAACAGGGAGGCACGCAGGTCATTTAGTCAGTCTCACCACAGTGAAATGTATGGCATTTGAAGTTAATATACCCTTTCCTAAATTTGCCTATATACATATGAATAAAAGTATACCCATTTCATACAAATCCACATCCTCTTTGGAGGGAGGTGGGGGGAATGCATTTCCTCTAATTTGGCAGTTCATAAGTGGCTGAGAAGAGGGAAGTTTAAAAAGTCCACCATTTCCCCCTTCACCCGACATTATAATCCCCATAGTGCAGTACAGCACAGATTAAAGGAGTGTGAAGGGTTTTATCTGTTTGTTGCTAGACCTTTTTCCTGGGCATACTTTCAAACTTAGCATTACCTGCTCTGGTTCAAAGGGACAGGCTGCACAAAAATGTAAATAAAGACATTTCCAAACTAGTTATTTTCCTGGAAGTTGTTCAGCATGACTGAAAGAAACCAAGGAATAGGTTGCTGTATTTTCAAGAAAGCACTGTGCACGATGACAACAGAAGCACTTTGGGCTCCTTTACTGATTAACCGTTTCTACGCAAAAATCTATCCAGTCCTTACAAATGATATAAATTTTGACTGGATCCTTGGGGTTTCAGGAAGTGTCTGGTAGCATATGTACGGAGATGGGAATTAACATGAAATGACTATGCTAACCACAGGTTATGATTTTTTCTTGCTCACCTTAATAGTCTCCAGCAGTATTTAGTCTGAGCTTACATAAATAATGAAAAGACTCTTGTAAAGCAGGGAAGGAAATCTCTGAATATAAATCCTAAGGTAGAGAATAAAGGCATAATAGTGTGCTTGTCATATTAAAGAAATAGGATATTGAGTGAGAGTGGTGCTGCAAGAGATCAAACAGGCTGAAAAAACTGGTAAGCTCAGAATACTGGGTGGCTTGCTCCCTGAATACAGTATGTTGTAGTTTGAGAAATACGATCTTAACACCTCTTTTGCTTCCAAAAGAGAGTTAATGCAGAGCACAGAAGAGGAAGTCTTATTCTTGACACGCACCTCAGTAATGCAGAAATTTATTCAAGAATCAGGTAGCAATATTTAAGTTCATATATAATACGGGTATAGGCAACACATGGCCCTCCAGATGTTTTGGTCTATAAGTCTGACTGTGCTGGCTAGGGCTGATGGGAGTTGTAGGCCACCTAAGTTGCCCACCCCTGATATATTGGCAGAAGCAGGAATGGGCAATCTGACAACCTCCAGACACTTTGGACTACAACTATCAGGTCATTAGTATGGCCAGTAAGCAGGGATTGTGAGAGATGCAGTAGAAAACCTCTGGAGTTCACCAGTTACCTACTCCGGGGTAAAAGCATGTAACAGATATGTTACATTAGCACAAAGGAATACTTCCTACCTCTCCACTCACCACTCATTCCAGGCCACAGCTTGTGAGAGATCTGCAGAGCCTGGATATAATACATTAAATATATTATCTTTAAAATACACTATGTTGGATGGTCCAGATTCTAGTCTGCACTTGCCCATGAAACTCACTGGATGATTTTGGGCCACTTGCAGACTGTCAGTCCAACCTACCTCACAGGATACAATGTTGTGAGGATAAAATGGAGCTGTGTAAGCTGCCTTGCATTCCTCACAAGAGGGAAAAAGGTGGAATATAAATGCAATGTAATCATGGTATATTTTCATATGCTAAGGCTGAAGGTGACTAAAACTGCATTTCTGAACAGTGGGCATGGTCTGCCTGAATTCAGTCCAACAGATCTCCTTTCCAGGGTCAAACTCTTCAACTGTTACTGGAAATCTGATGAAGAATCTGGTTGGAGACAATATTGATTGGCTAGCGATTCATGATGTGGCTGATCCATGTTCTCCTACTAATCCCTGGAGTAATTTTAAATAGTTACCATTAATATTATCACAGTGAAAGATTCACTTATGCAGATGCAGCATTGGGGCATCACTTATGCAGATGCAGCATTGGGGGATCGGGAGACTAAATCCATGCCTCAGAGGGCCTCCTCATTAGCAGAACCTCATCAGGGACATTAAGACTACTTGAAGATTACTATACGAAACTGCTTTACTGACTCAGTAGGAAAGAATACTTTTCTGAGATCCTCAAAGCCTACAATGATCATCTATCTCTTTCCCCAAAAGATGTTTCCCTTACAAATGCCAGGTGGCATCCAGCTGGACGTGCTCACATTTGCAAACACTGCCCTTTTCAGAATGCTCTCTGCAGTAATTGCAGAGAAAAGTGCTCCCTGTCATTAAGAAAAAGACCAGGTATGCATATATTAAGTACTCTTTGCATGTAGGTCTCACTTCTTCCAAGGCCACCAACGTTATGGACAGAATGCAAGTCTTCCAAAAGCCTTGGTAAGGTTCTCTGCAGCACTGCGAACAGACCACCAATTATTACATCCAGTTCAAAATATCATTAGTAACTGAGCCAGGAAATATCAGAACGAACCAAGGAAGGTTTTGTACAACACACCCTTCCTTGTGTGCTTTGAAACAGAGAAGCTTGTGTCAGTGGTTAATCCCACAACATGGTAAACATCAGCAAATTTGAATCATCCAACTTAGGTTAGACAAGATGTTTCCAACTTAGGGTGGCCACTATCGCCAAAAACGATGACACATTACCAGAAAAGGACATATGAGAACAGTTTGTATAAGCTCTATATGCTAGTGTATGGTTTAGAGACAAATTAAGAATTATTACTATAATTTAAATAGAAATGAAGAACATATCATCATCCTGTATAAGACCATGACCTATGCACTAGCCCAGTGGTTTTTAACTTTTTTACAGTTGGGGACTGGCAAAAATAGGAAAATTATGTCGGGGACCGCTGAGGCAGAAATAAAAAACATTATATAGATAATGTAGTATTTTGTGTATTAGTTTTTAAATATAGTACCAAAAAACCTATGAAAATTCTCTGAAATAATGCCTCCCAGCTAGTTCCTACTGAGCCGCCTCTCCCCTCTCCAGCCTCCTCAACTGAGGAAGAGGTGAGGAATCAGCGGCCAGAGCACAGGTAGCCCTACACTGGTCCTGGCTCTTTTATGGACCAGCAAGAAATGCTGGTAGACCAGTGCCCGCAGCTGAAAACCACTGCGCTAGCCAGTGATGGGCTCAAGTCTTTCACTCCAAGTCTGGAGTCAAGTGTCAAGTCTACTTTCAAGTCCAAGTCGAATCTCAAGTAACTGCAATGCATTTTTTAGTCAAGTCTGGTATCTCTCCTTCCCCTGCCCCACCCCTTGACCCTCCCTTCCACCACCTTCCTTGTGCCAAAAAGAAGTGCTGAAATCTCACCTTCTCTTCCTCCTATCACAGCCCTCTCTTTCCTGTCCTGCCCCCCTTGAAACCCTCCCTCCCACTGCTTCTGCTGTGTTTGAGCCTGTTGTCCAGGATATTCTGCAACACAGGAAGCCCTGGAGCAACTCTCATAAAAATGCAGAAATCTTGAGTTGAGTCTGAGTTGAGCCTTAGGACATAGGACTGAGTTGCTCAGCTCAACTACTCAACAATGGCGCTAGCCGTTCAGTCTGCAGTCCAGGTGTTGATGAGCACCAGTTCTATGGCTCTTTATCTTTAAACCATATCTGGAACGGGCTGACTCTCAAACAGGATGCCTTTGAATAAAGAAAAGCTTTCCATAAAAGAATGATCACAGCCACTTATTCCACCTATTTCTTATCCATTGGGATCCCCAGGCTCTGTTTATATGGGACATTTGTTCATGTGGTTCTCTAAAAAAAGGACAACTCTCTAAGAGTTCTTCAAACTGAGGGCTGTCCTCTGCAAAATATGTCAACAGGCTGTCATAGGTGGAGACACTCACTCACATAGGTCTCCACTTGCACAGATTTTCAAGCAAGCTTGAATCCCAATCACATAGGTGTATATGTGCAGGCTTCCCAGTTGTCCATGCTTAATGTACAGCACAGCCAGATGTCTTACGTCACAGAGGACAACCTGCTAGTCCAGTGGCTAATGAAAAACAGTCCAAGGTTTTAAGAATTTTCCTGTGCAGGTCCTGTTTAAAGACTAACTCCCCCCTCCCCCCCACCACACACACACACCTTAGAAGAGACCACAGGCCCCAAAGTTGCCCGTGAACTGTGAGCATCTGGACAACTGATGGAGCATGCTTACAGGTCACCTGATCAGACTCTTCCCCACAATTGTCAGTTGCACTGCACTTCCATTTCAATTACCAGTATCTGTGCATCTAAACTAGTAGATGCGAATATCATATAAATCTGTACCCTCTTTTGGTCCTGCACATCTTCACTTTTGGTGACAACTAGATGGACACTGTTGGCTTGCAGATGCTGGAAGGTGCAGCCACAGAACTGGGCAATGGCAGAGTGGCACACTGCTGCATCTGTTCAGGATGAGGAACCCTCTTCACATGGATGATACACGAAGGGAACGCTTGAGCCATGGCGCAAAGAAAAATGAAAGCAAACACAATGAATGGATGGGTGCATGAGCAAGTAAGCAAGCTTTAGTGAAGAGAAAAAGCACTCACAAAATGCTATCTATGTCCTTTTCTCCCTGTTGTACATAGACCTTGTCCATCATATATTATTAAATAGAATGTTATTGCAATCTGGTCTGGAATATTGGTGGTGGTTCTTCAGAAATGTCTGTTACATGGAAAATAAGTCGTACACAAGGAAGGAAAACTATGAGGAATGTTGATTGATTATACACCCCTGGAAGCACACAAAACATACACTGTGTGGTTGCATGTTACTGGAATTGCTAACAGAAAGCAGGTTTCTAAACTGACCACCCCAGTATTCCTAAATTTTCATCTCCCCAGCATTTAGAATACCTTAGATGCCTTAGAACCCTGACCCTTTTGAGCATCATCTCAGTCAGTTGTACTGAGGAATGATAAATAAAACAAGCTACTTTTTGTTCTTTTGCTCTTACTTAATCCACCTACCCATCCTGAAACAATCAGCTTAATTATAAACGACACTTGGAAACAATAGCTTCTGAGCTGTAAAAACACAAAATAGTTTACACTCACTTAAGCCACTCCTCAGGTTTCCACTTGTTATAATGTATACATTAAATTGTTTTCTGTCTGAACTTGTGTTAAAATTAGTGCTGTATTTATAAAATGCATAGTGGAAAGAGCAATTGACTTAGAATTCTCACGCATAAGACATGGTCTTCCTCATAGCATTCAAGGGCAGAAAGTCAGTACATACTAACAGTTCAGACACTTGAGCACTTTGCACACTCTCATCACATACATGGTGAATGGCATGTGCGGAGTGTTTTCTTGTGTGCATAAAGAGCACACATCAGGGCCACAGCTACTGTATGTGCCAGCAGCAGGGGGAAGCCCCATGCCTCCTCAGGCATTCATTGAATGTGGACGGGGGCCTTTGAACTCTCCTATGGCACTGATGCTGTCTAAAGGACTGGAAAGACTTTTCACCAGTCCCTTCATTAAGTCAATGCTCATGGCCTTCTGGGAGTTTCCGGTAAGATCTGTAGCATTTCTTCATCAGCTCATATCACAAAAGTAAATTCTATCTAGGTATATGATGTCCCCAGTTTTTTGTATGATGCTCCCAATATTGATGATGATGATGATGATAAAAATACACTTTATGGTTTACCTAGCCTGTGGAAGAAGTGGGGAAGGTAATCTGCAGTTTTTAGGTTGGCTTCCATTGCTAAATCGATTGCGTGCCAAGTTTTAAGAGAGCATATTGAGAGATCTTGGCAGCACCAGTGGTAGGAACCACACAGAGAGATTAAAGCAAGAGAAAGACTTTTGCAGCAGCCAAGTGTTTGCTTTAGACATTTCGAGTAGCACATTTGTAGGGTGGCTGTGACAGTGTTCAAGAAACTGTACACAAGCTGAGGTTTATATTGCATTTAGAGAAAGAAAGCTTGCCCTGGGCAGAGTGGAAAATGATGCCTTCATTAATCTTTTGTGTGCAAATCATATACTTGGACAATTGCTGTCAAGTGTACCATTTGACTTCTTTGTATTATATGCTGCTTTTCTTCCTGAGAATATTAGCTATTGGTCATTTGATACTTTTAATTAAATAACAAAATTGCCCTGACATTTGAGTATGCTTACCAAAAGAAGTGTCCAGTCATAAGGAGAGGAAGCTGTCATTTTATTGACTTGAAGCACACGTATTAGCCCAGTAGGAGAAGTCTGACACTACTGGAAGGCTGTGTATCTGGCACAGTAGTGGGATAAAGCAGGGAAAAGCAGATTCACCCTGCTCCTTCCACTCCTATGTCCCTTCATGAGTTCACGCTACTGCAATCCAGTCCTCTTGAATTCTGGTTTATAGCTGGAGTGTTGAGTGTGCCTCAGCTGCATGTTCCGTTCCTTGGTTCACTTGGCTTCTCCTCATCCCTCCCCTCTAAATGGCTAGTGATGGTCTGTGCACTGATAAAATGTTGCAGAAATGCCAGCTTTGAGATGACTGCAGAACTGAATGTTTATATGAAGATGTTCCAACTCAGCCTTTTGAGTGGAGGAGGCTGACACCTCTTAGCTTAAGTTCTTTTTTATTTGTTTACTCCAATTTCATGGCAGTGCTTATAATTCATAACTCGGGGGCACAACCATTTCAAGGGCCACATCAGATGTCTACTGGGGATGGTGGGAGCTTCATTCACACACATACCAGTCACCTACTCCCCTCCCCCTCCACTCCCCTTGCGTATATCCTGATATTTACAGTATATATAATTCTCCCGTTTAAGGTAACTAGTGTTGCATTTCCTTGGGGGTATTCTTTCAGGGACTGGTAGACAGATGACTGACCCTGCACACTTCCTTTTCCATGCACTCACTCACACAGTCACTTCCCCAACTCATTCATGCATTAATCCTTCCCTCTACCTCCCCCAGGAATGATGCCACAGGAATGGGCTCTTTGGTTTCTGGAAGAACATCCATGGAGGGTCTTATGAAGCAGGCATGGACTTTCGAACACAGCTCCCTAGGCTGCTCTAGAAATGAGTCTGCTCTGGCAGAGTTTTCTGTCCCTCTTAGTTTGACAGGGAAAGATACTTGAGGGCCTTAAAGGCTGCCAGATGTATGGTAGGGTAGGGTAGCGGGGATTCCTTTTGCAAACCAGCTGTAGTTGCTGACTGCCTTCCCTTTTTTGCTCCCAGAATGTTCTGGACTTGTTATCATGTAGCATCATTTTGAGAAGGTCATTCTAGAACAGCAATATTGGTTGAGGAGAGCACTGTTTCTGCCTTGAATGATGCTTTAGAAAGACTGATAATAAAACATAATAAATAAAGCTTTGTTCCAAGGAACTCTGAAGATAAATGCATGCTGTTAGCCAGTAGCTATTTTGAGGGACTTCTAAGAAGCCCAGCTTCTACACTTTCCCTGAAAAATTGTCATTCATTTCACTGCCTGTGAATGGGGATATGAAATGGCAAGTGGAGGGTCATTTTGGCTTTGCTTTTTTGAAATCTTGGTATGATTATATGTTATTGCATCAAATGTGGTGTGCTTTAATGTGCACTGATAGATCCTCATCCAAAACCAATTTTCATTCAGCCACAACACCTTTGCCTTTTTGCTCACATTACTCAACAGTACACAAAAGAATACTTAGGCTCGCTCGTGCGCGCGCGCGCACGCTCTCTCTCTCTCTCTCTCTCTCTCTCTCTCTCTCTATATATATATATATATATATATAGTTACAGAGGATAGCTAGATGGGTAGATAAATAAAAAGATCTTAAAGCCTGCTACTTTGCAGTGTTTTATCAATATAACACATGTACACTCATGGAAATAAAAGTTGTAGTAAATTGTATGCTCTGTACAAAATTCAGAAACTTAGGGATGCAAGTATTTAGGATTCCTAATGCATCACTTCTTCCTCAGAAATGGCACAAGATAATTCAGATCTCCAAAATGCAGAGAAAAAATCAGAGAGGAAAAATTTGACAGTTCTCTAGTTACCCATTCAAGAATCTTCTCATCATGAATTACTTACCACAAGCACTGACTAGATCCAGACTTGTGGGATTTGCTTTGTCTTTTACTAGAACCCCTATACCCACAAAGCAGAGACATTTGCAAAATAATGGGTAGCATGGAGCCAGATGAAAAAAAGTTAGAAGGCGGAGCTAGTGATCTACTGTACTTCATAAATCTTCCACTGAGATGATTTGCACATGCAAAGATCTAGTTTGTACCAAACCAGGGACATGAGAAGTCTAGTTTAGAAGGGAGGAATCTTCTCTGTTGTAATTGTAAGTCAGGAACCGTTGTTTATCTTCTGCAAATCATCCAGCATTATATTAGTAGATTCTAATCCAGTTTCTTCTTGCCTATGAACTGGCATATGCAAGTCCTGGCTACATCCAGCCTTTGGCTCTTCCTGCTGGTATTAGTGGAGCAATCCTGATTATTGCTGTGACAAAGCCATCCCCGCTCTAGGGCAGAAGGGCTTGGCTCTTGTGTCCTTTGCCCCAGATGAAGGATGGGTACCATCCCCTTTCTCAACACCCATCTGCTGGTAGCCATGTGCAGCCAGCTATGGTATGCACAGATTTCCCTAAACTGAAAAGAAGTAACCTTTAAAAAAGGGAGAGGAGAGGAGAGGAGAGGAGAGGAATGAAATCATTCGCATGTAAACACAATAAAAGAATAAAGTGACAAAGGAATGAACCCACCACCATCCTGCATCACCAATCCAGATAGGGCCAACTGGATGGTGCAACCTTCCCATTTAAAAAGGGGAGAACATGACTCTATAAAATTTAACTATGCTTTGTTTCTTGATTCATCAGAATACAAATTATACTGACTTTTCCTTCATAGTCTCACAAGCAACAAGTCAAACTGATTTACAGCTGCTTCCCTCTATTTTAGTAAGCCTGCTAAATTAATCTGTTGCACATTACAAGAAACAATTCCTATCCTACATCCTTGTAAAACAAATTTAGAACCATTAAGAAGCCTGCTATTTGACTTCCAATAGACATTTAATTGCATCACAGTTTGAAGCCAATAGGCCTTCAGATTAAAAAAACACACACACAAACACTCAACCAGGCACACACAAGAAGAGAAAGTTTGGAGCAGATGCCATTTAGAAGGACTTGGGATTCTATAAGCCTATCTTCCAAATATTAGCTCATTGGCTCACAGAACTATCACATTTAGCTGCTTGCCAAAAATAATCATTACCATATGAAAGGGTTTCATTTAAGTCCCTTCTAAATCTATTAGTAAATATTCATTTTGCAGGGAATCTGGCAAATGGGCAGGAAAAAAGTGAAAAAGATGAGAAAGCTCAGATGCTGCGCTTGCTGGACCATAGAACGTGGGCATTTTGCCACTCCCGTGTTGATAAAACTTTGAAAAATGCGAGCAATGCAGTTTCATAAGGATCACACACTCACTGTGAAATTTCTTTTCCTCAACAGCTGCTGCTTCATTGGATCTCACAAGTCTGAAGAGGACCATATAATTCCCCACCCCACCCTCTTCTGTTGGCACAGAACCAAAAAACATACTGCAGCCAACAGGAAAAGAGTTTATCATGATGCTGAGCAAATAATTCTGAACAAATGCATTATTCAGTGAATTATCCTTCTTTCCGCATGCAGACTGCAATTTCCAGCTATCTGACACGTTGGTCTGCTCATGGATTTGACGGTCAATAATTCACCAAGTTTGGACTGCCTGCAGACATCAAACTGTATCTCTGTCTCAAATGGAGGAGTGTTGCAACATGGACTTAACTGATGAAACCTCACAGGAAGGAAACATAAGTTAAGGAACTCTGATGGCTGACAAACTAAATATATAATAAATCTGGACCATCGTGTGAATCAGAGCGCATAGAAGGGCTGTTCATATTTCAGGCAATGAAAACTATTCCAAAAGATAGCAAAATCCACTGGTATATTGAATGGTTTAATATTCCAATCATGCCAGAATTTGTTGCAGGTATCACCATAAAGAGACTAAGCAAGTCAGTGCAATGTCTGTTTGAATTGTAAGGACACTTACTTTGTGGATAAGGATTCCAATACTTAAACTGTATTTATAAAATGATTTTCTATTCAAAATACTAAACTCTCTCTCTCTCTCTCTCTCTCTCTCTCTCTCTCTCTCTCTGTATGTGTGTGTGTGTGTGTGTGTGTGTGTGTGTGTGTGTTTGTGTGTGTGTAATCATATTTAGATCACTCACTACCAGCAGTTCTGGTATGGTTTAAAATATTTTAAAATGCAATATACAATCATACAAAAATAAGAGCCAGTGTGGTGCAGTGGTTAAGAGTGCAGGTATGAGGCTCAGGTGATCTGGGTTCTAGTCCCCTCTCAGCCATGGATCCAGCTGGGTGATTTTGGACCAGGGATAAGATTGAGAGCAACAGGAGAATGATGTAAGCTGCTTTGAGTTCTTTAAAATAAAAAAGGTGGGATATAACATTAATAAATAAATATTAGAATGTAATAAAAGCAGTATTTCATTTAAATTTTATTTCTCAACAATGTAGATTGCAATTCAAGAGCAACAATAAGAAAACAGTATCAGAACCAGCTAGTGACACCTAGAAAATGCTTTCTCAAACAGCCAAGTTCTACTTAAACACCAAAATGAGTATAAGTGTATTCCAGAGAGGAGCTGTTACTTCCAAGAAATCCTGTTCCACTAGTCTTTCCTAAAGCTGGGATATAAAACCTCTCTCACTCCTTAGGCCAAATTCTATTGCAAAGAAGCTCTTGGGGGTCCAAGAGAGGGGCCAAAAGCGGAAGGGGCAGGCCAAACTACCAAACATCTCAGCATCGTTGACCTTTAAGCTTGCCTTGCAAATAGCCAAGTCTTAAGTATTTCACTCTTGACAAAGGAAAGGAAATGCACACAATGAGGAAACCCCCACCTAGCAGTCCGAAGAAAGGGGCTAAGCATGGCCCTCCGGAGAACCCCAGAGGGCCGGATTTGGCCCATGGCCTAAGCTTCTGCGTGCCTGTCCTCAGAGGACTCTGGGCCAATATTTGATCAGATGTGCAGAGGTCTGTACTGACACCAACACATCACTTGCCTTCTTGCTCTAGCACTAGGCCTAGATCCTTAAGCAAACATATCAGATCTGTAAGGTGAAGGACATATTTAAGATGGGGATCCTGTGCACAAATATTTAGGAGCTAGCCCACTGAACACATGCAGAAGGCACCTGACATTTCACAGCCACATGTCTTCTGAGAGCACTAGAAAGTCATGTGCGTTTTTCAGATAACCAATATGAATGTGTAATTATGGACAAATGGCTTGCTTATGCAGCCTCCCCATTTCTGCAAGGATTTGTCAATGGCCTATGCTTAAAGGAACAGCCTTGGAAATGTCCAGAGACATGAGGAAGTGAACAAAGCATTGCCAGTGCATTTGCTCCCTGGAGTCAAACTGCACAGATGTTTGACTGGCATTTGTTGTCATCTGGGTGATCTTGGAAACTATCCTGAGGCAAGGAACCTGAGGACAAAAGAAATGTCCCATGCCAGCAGGAAAGTGCTTAAGCAATCTTTCTTTCCCTTCTTAGGCAAGCACTTGAGAAGCTGTCAGCTAAGGGCAAGCACAGTTCCTTAATTGCACTTGATGATAGTCTTGAACACTGTAAATGAGATCTCTGAAAGACAGACAGCTGGCTGATGCGTTTCTGTAATATGACAAAACTTGGGCAAAACAGCATAAAACAGTAATCCCAAAAATCTATGCTTGGAGATTTGGGACTAATTCACAGTTACCTTTGTACTCCTAGAATACCCATCTGCCATCTTTTACGAAGGATGGTTCTCTATTTGAAGGGCTGCCCTCCTAATTCAGGTTTTAAAATAAAACAGCATAAAACTCTTGCCCACCAAGAGTTAGCACCCGGACAGCAGGCTTAATAAGCAGGTTCACAGGTCACCTGGTCACAGTCTTCAGAACTTTGATGAGATGTACTGTAAAATTTGCATCTATGCATATTTAGCTCCAATAGGCCAAGAGGTGATCTATTGAACAGTCCCTATGCCTGTTACAGAGGAAAATTGCCTGAACTGTATGTAATACATAACAAGGTAAGTAAAATTAAAAGAATCATGTTCCTGGAGGTATCCAAAGAAGTAGGCCAGCTCCCAATGTTTAAGATCAGTTTTAGAGGTATCCAGGGAGATTTGATGCCTGTTAAATTTAGGCTGAATGGCCTGTCCCCACCATATTTATTTCAGGCTTAGGAGTAAAGTATCTCTTATGGATCCTTCATCTCTTTAACTTTCATTTCCCTCACTTGCTTCTGCTTTTTTGAGCCATTTTGAGGGGTCTTCCTCCTTCTGTGGTAGTATGCCAAGGTGAGCAAACATTATGCAAATTGGTGCTTTCTTTTTTCATTATGCATGCCCTCTTTTTGGCAATTCATAAACAGACACCCTATACTACACTCCACTCCAGCATATGCAAGATGCACACAAGATACACTCAGTATCAATGAAGCCTTGGGGCAAGGGAGGAAAAAGACTGTGCCAGAGCATAGCCTCTTGAACATCATTCAGGGTTTGCCTATATTTGAAAAAGCCTAAACATTATTTACCAGGTAGCTTGGGGGGAAAGCTAAGATGATGAACTCCCGTTAAAACAAAGTGGGTGGTAGTTTCCTGGATTCTGTTTATACCCTTTCTTCAATATTGGCATTCTCTTTACCATTTATTGCATCTAGGGCCTAATGCAATCTAGGGCAAAATTGCTCATGCACCTGTGTGCAGGGACTCCTGCAAGAGCAGACAGGATGACACAGTGGGTTAAAAAAGAACACCGCTGCTCTGCTCTCGTGCTGTTTCCTACTGCGATGCCCGATGGTCTCCTTGCACCTGAGGCCACAAGACTGAAGCCAGTGGGAGAGACTTATCAAACAATCTGGTCAAGAGAAATGTTCCCTCCTCAACTGAGGGGGGGGGGGGGGTGAGGGGAAGCTTAGATAATGAACAAATGATTTAAATGTACCAAAGTGGATCTCTGCCCTTTTCCTCTCTAGGGGAGATTCGTTTCTTAAAGAATGAAGATTTCTTAATTAGTATTGACTGTACACTGCAGTTTCATCCTCCTCCTCTGGCAGCATGAAGAGAACCAGGACACCAGATTTAATAATGCTAAGTATTCCCCACTGCACGGTTTTACCATACTCGTTGACCCCAGGCTCCTCAGGAAGGTTGAAAACAGATGCACACTGCAGTACTGCATACGATAAATCATGTAGAGAATATTAATCCTATATTCAGTCAAACTTTTGTTTCCACTGGAGTCCTGAGTTACACGGCAAAGTTTCCAACAGATGGTGTTGTCACTTTGAAAGCAGGGAGATAAGAGAAAAGAAACAGCCACATTCAGCCCATTCATGTTTTGTAACTTCAAGTGACACTCAGTTCTCCAATGCGCCAAAAATGGGGGAAAAAAAGAAAAAGTAGGGGAGAGCATGCTGAATGAAGTTGACACAGCATGCTGTCTTCTTCATGCCAAACAACTTCAAACCATTTCAAGTCCTGCCACAGAAAACCCACAGAAGCTTTTGTTGACAAGATGTAATTAAAAGAGAAGCTGGAGGGAGTGTCTTTCCTAAAAACAACAAACACAACTCCATTTAGGAAAAATGGAAAAACAACAGTTCTGAACTCACTACCATTAACCCAAAGGGCACATCACATCTTACCAGATCAGTTGTTTTAAGGAATATGAGAATAGCTTTCATGGATCTTTCCAGGGCTAGGGTAGCCAGATCTTCTATTTTACAGAGGACAGTCCTCCATTCAATGTGCTGTCAAGACAGTTGTGTATTTGAAGGGGTGCATAGTCCAAATCCCAGTTAAAAATAAATTAGAAGCTGTGGCTTTGAGGTTGCCCATCAACAGTTAACATCTGGACAGCACACAGGTAACCTGGCCATTTTTCCATACTATGGTGAAATGTATTGTATTTCTATTTGATTTATAGTGATTGTTTCTACATGTGCTTCTAATATATACTATGCAAATGCTGTGGAAACTGGTGTCTTCTCTTTGAGTGATGGACAATCTCTTTTGTTGGCAATGCCTAAGTAGACATCCTAATCAGACTGAAGTTCCAGTTCAAAAAGTGATAAATCGGGGTGCTTTCAAGTAGAACCTTTTTCAAGCCTATTTCATGGCAGTGAGCAAAGTAAAGACCTTGTACTCGTCTACTGTGACTGGCATCTGCAGAGTTGTCCAGCAAAACTTTCTGACCTGCAAAATGTTTGATGCATTTTGTGTCCCGAGAAGAAGCAGAGTTTTGCCTGGTGGCCCATGCTGGTTTGTGGATAAAGTAGCTGACAACTCTTCCAACCTTGTTGCAATGCTAAGATCTGTTCTTACGGTCATGTCAGCCCACCATGGTGGGATGCATTGCCCACAGGTGCCCGGTTGGCAACCCAAGCCTTGCTACCATGTGAACCTGGCACAGAAGGGTTAACATTTCACCCAGAACCCATGAGCCATTTTAAGGTTGTGGGTGGCTTGACAGCCACCCCAACAACTCCCTCAACAGGCTCACAGGTAACAAGAACCTATGGCGCTCCTTCACCAAACTCTTAACATTGAAAACGGCTGCTGCTATTGGAATGAGAAGTCCCATGGAGGCTTCTTGGAACACGAAGTACAGAGTTTTGGTGGCTTTCTTCCTGCTCTTGAGGATGTTTTT
Organism: Varanus komodoensis; assembly: GCF_004798865.1. NCBI lineage: Eukaryota > Metazoa > Chordata > Lepidosauria > Squamata > Varanidae > Varanus > Varanus komodoensis. The sequence continues at coordinate 17,990,518 of NW_025335409.1, read as the reverse complement.
GATTTTCACAATGTGAAGAGGGAGAAGAAATTTTGAATGAAGCTAACAGTCTGTGTGTTCTGCCTTTGTTATTCCTGCTAGCCAAAGGAGGTCTGGCCAAGTAGGTACAAATGCAGAAACATTTCTGTGAGGGTGGGTGTGGTTCATTCCAGTGAGTTTAAAGCAACTTATTGTGAGACTTCCACAAAAACAAAAAACGAAATCCAAAACCATCACCCTCCCTGAACTGCACCATGTTGGAGAATTTGGCCTTTTCAAGGACTGCCAGAGGGATTGGGAGGGGTAGGCGCCTTTTTTTTTTTTAATATCTGAGGAGTCAGAGAATCATTTCTTTTCTCTCTCTCAATAATAGCCAATCTAAGTCAAGTGAGAAATGCTTGCCCATCTCTAGTTGCAGCTGATGTAGCATTTGAGTTGCTTTATATTCTGTATATTGTAACTCACACAAATAGTGATTTTTCCTCCCCTGACTATTTATTTATTTATTTGGAATATTTTACTGTGTTCCCCCCCACACAATCAGTGCTCTAATTTGCCTTTGTTTTTGTATGCTAAAATAATATTAGTTATTAAATATTAGTTTTAAAAGAAAGCCACACTGACTGTTAAAGACTCAGTGGGACACTTCAGTCTTCATCAGTCATTAGAAGGATCCTAGGAGGAAAAGTGGCCCTCACCTGCCTAGGAAGGGAATTTCACAGTTCAGGTGCTGCTGCACAATAGCCTCTGCTACAGGTGTCCATCCCTAACTTCTCTAGAGGTGAGACATGGAGCAGGACCTCAAATCATGAGCACAAATTTTAGGCAGACTCATTCAGGAAGAGCTAGCATTTCTGGAACTCTTCAAGAGTTACACTTTCCAAACTCAAAATGTTACAGTAATCTAGATGTAAGGCATGGATCTAGATGTCTGGATCTACGTTGCTCAGGAAAGGAAACCTTATGTTCAGCTACCAAGTGAAGCAAAAGTTCTCCTAGCCACTGCCACCACTTGACCATCCAGGAGGAGCACTAGATCCAAGAACATCTCCAAATGCATACCTGATCCTTCAGAGGGAGTTTTGCTCAAGCCAGACGATACTGTACTCCCAACTCCAGGCTGGGAGAGACAGAACCCCCTTAGGTTGTCTGAACTGAGCTATCATTTGTTGACCACATCCAGTCCCTCCCTGCACCCAGACCAGTTCAGGTCATGCCCAGGCTCCTGCACATAGAAAAGGAGAGAGAAATCTGGGTATCAACTGTATCGTGATAAGACCCAACCCCAAAGGCATGTGTATGTTTGATTGTTCTCTGAAGCACTAGGAAGGATCCCCCCCCCCATTTTTAACCACCATAGTCATTAGAACAGTTGTACACTATAAATTGTATAAGATGAAACCATGTTAACAATCATTTTGTTAAACGAAAACCCACCACAGAATACTGCACAGTGAATCTCTGAAATTCACATGAATATTGTGAATATTGTTTTGCACATATTTAAAGGGATTAGTTATAATCAATTACTCATAAAGCATCTCTAATCGTAAAGGTAAAGGTTTCCCCTTGACATTAAATCCAGTCATGCCTGACTCTAGGGGGCAGTGCTCATCTCCATTTCCTAGCCGAGGGAGCCAGCGTTTGTCCACAGACAGTCTCCGTGGTCATGTGGCCGGCATGACTAAACACCGAAGTGCATGAAATGCTGTTTCCTGCCCACCGAAGTGGTACCTTTTTATCTACTTGCATTTGCACGCTTTTGAACTGCAAGGTTGGCAGCAGCTGGGACGGAGCAAGGGGAACTCACCCCGTTGTGCAGATTCGAACTGGTGACCTTTCGATCAACCAGCCCAGCAGCAGAGTGGTTTAAACCACTGCGCCACCTGCATCCCTTTTAAAGCATCTCTACAAGTCACCAAATTAACCTTAATGAACATCATCCTCCTCTTTTAATCAAATACTGCAAACCTGGTCACTCCAACAACGAACACTTTCTAGGTATACAGTTGGGATGCAATTTTAAACTGCATATCACCATTAAGTCTGTGTCTGTTTCTGTCTGTGTATTTGTACTCCCATTGCAAATACAAGAAAATGAATAGCCACATCCATGGTGCTGCTACATTTTTAGCTGGTTCAAGAAATGGTTAAGAAGAAAGACAGCACCTACCAAAAACAGCTTGCTATGTGGTCTTTCCCAAACATGCAAACATTCCGACTATTATGGCTAAAATGCAAACATGAATGCTACAGTTCTCACCTTCCCAAACACCCAGAACGAGTGGTCTATGTCTGACTATATATTCTTATGTTAACCATTTCTGTTTCCCAGGTCTTCATCTGCAGAAAAAATTGTATGAGTCAATCTCTTCATAGTCTGTGTGCACTGAATAATTGTCTCCCTTATGCCATCTAAATAATAAGCCACAACTGACCAAACCATCAAATCAAAATTAAATTTGGAACATATGTAAAATCATAGAGTACCAAAGAGTTGATGAAGATGAGTGTATCTGATGAAGCTTCCCGGCTCTTGTTAGAAGCCTGAAAATTCCAGTGCTTATCTTTCTCAGGAAATCAAAGGGAAACACTAGTATTTTTCATATGATATGACCATTATCAGGAAATAGCTAATCTGTGTGAATTGACTGGAACTCGTCTTCCATCACAGGTACTGTTGCTAAGGTGCTATGTTGGTGTTTAAAAGCAGATGGATGCTAACCTTGGATTACCGCTTGGAGAACAACTATGTGACTAGTTCATGTGCATTGAGCCTATGAATTCAGCACACATTATCGTGGAAACCGGGATGGCAGAATCTCCAAATGGCTCAGAAATCCAATAGCCAAAGTATAATATTCCTAACCTTTGCCACCCATCAATCTCATGAAAACCAAAGCCAGTTTACCCTCTTGGGATTCTGTTCATTTCATGTTAGCAGAACCAGGTAGTCAGGTGACAGAGATACACACACCTGCTGCTAGATCCAGGTACAAACACGATAAAATATACACAGTTCCCTCTCTCTGGGGATTAACTGTAAGCACAAACGCACATGCACATGTGGGAATCTGCTATCCTTGGTGATCTCCATCTTGGAACTCTCATGGTTGTTTAATGGGTAGACTCAAATAAAGGGTAGATTAGGATAGGGTAGAGTGAAGGAGTTGGCTGCAACTAGAAGCTTCTAGTTGAAGGGACTTGCATGTCCTAGAAGTAGAATCAAATGAGGTATATTTTCCAAAACCTGAAGTAAATTTGGGGGATCTGCATTTCTTCCTAGACAAAAGTGCATCAGAAAAGTGCTGCCTATAGCGACAAGGCCCAGCTGCACCTTTTGTCTGGGAATATGGCAATCCCAGTTATATGGATAAGATTTGGCATTCTGTTTGTTTATTCCAATATACAGCAAATCCCACTGCCTCAGAATAAAAAGAAAGAAAGCGTTAGAGGAACTGGCCTGTTCATGTCACACTTCTCCAGCCACAGTAGCATTTAGCAAACGAAAACAGAAAGCAAAACCATGTTGAATACTCAAAGGCACACTTTTTAGACACCCAATTATTACTGAAAGGATCTTACACGGTGACATAGTTGCTCTCTGCAGCCACAGCCCATCAGCTACTAACCTGTGCAAGTATTTGGCAAACTGGTGACAATTTGTTATTACACAAATTGCAATTCAATTCACCAGTGATTTTCCCTAGTCCCAGGTTTTTGAGGCCTGAGTGTTGGTATTGCCCAAAAACCATAAAGCATGTGAGGTTAAAACTGGAGGTGGGGGTACACCAACACAAGTCCCACCCTAATGTCACCAAATGCATGGGGTCTTCTGAAGCCCATCACGTAGATCAGTTAAGTCTGAAAGTGTTTCTATACAGCCAGTGTAATTTATTATATTTATATCCTACCTTTTTTTCCTTCCAAGGAACTCAAGCCAGCTTACATCATTCTCCTCTTCCTGCTCTCAATCTTATCCCCACAACAACAACCCTGTGAGGTAGGCTGAACTGAGAGTCTGTGACTGGCCCAAAGTCACCCAGTGAGCACCATAGCTGAGTGGGAACTAGAACCCAGATCTTCTAAGTCCTAGTTTCTGCACTCTTAACCACTACAGCACACTGGCTAGACTGGTATTTGCGAAACTTGGGTTCTAGATACTAGTTATCTGGCCAGGGTGACTTCTTTTATATTTTACATTTTTATTTATTTTATATTGTTAATTTTAATTTTATATTGTTATTTTTGTATTTTATTGTATTTTATTGTGTTTGTAAGCCGCCCCGAGGCTTCGGCAAGGGGCGGCATAGAAATGTTCTAATAATAATAATAATAATAATAATAATAATAATAATAATAGTTGGCCATGAAGTTCACTGGATAGATCACTGATTCCCAGCATTCCCTAACTCACAGGATTGTTTAGAGGATAAAATGGATAAAAGGTGGAACACACATGTCCTCTTCAGCTCCTTGGAAGAAAAGGCAGGATGTAAATGTTACAAATATGTCAACACATGAATGCATTTCTACTTGGCTTCAGCTGACTGATGGTAAAATTGAGTTCCCAATCACAGAAACGCTTCTTTATGCAGCTGAATGTAGCCTGAAACCCTTTGCAGACCTTCCTGCTCAACACAAGAGGGATTGCCTGCTAGCCCTTGTCCCTACACCGTTTGAACTGTGTGCTTGTGTGTCCCAGTGTCTCTATGATTCAGAAAATCAGCTAGGCCAAAGCATCCAAATGTAGCAGCAATGGGAACGCAGAATGAAGATGATCAGGGACAAGGATGTGTGGCATCCACAACTGACCTGGTAGCTGAAGCTGGGTGAGGGTAATGACCCACAGTTGAGAAGCACATGCTGTTGGGGTCTCCTACTAGGTCAAACCAGTCTTAGGATGATGGTAATGTAATGCAATACACAAATAAAAGGATTTCAGGATCAGGAAAGTCTTCAAGATCAGTATTTCTCTATAAACAAGCACCCGTTTTTCTGTTCTTAGCAACTTTCTGCATGGCAAGTCAGTACCATCAATTTATCCTTGGAATTAGCAAAAGCAACTACTGGAGAAAGAGTCATGGCAAAACAGAATGCAAAGTTATTTGCAAAAAACCCACTAATATTTACAAAATGCATTCCCAAGGGGTTGGAATGTGACGGACAACAAACGGCTGAGTGATAAGTGTCTTGTTCCTTACCTCACTGTTAACATTATGCCAGTCCTTCTATGTAAGCAAAACAACCCCAGTACGGTTATTTAAGACATTCAACAGTACTTTATTAAGAAACAAGCATCCTGCATGTCATAATTTGTTCTCATAGTTCATGGAACTTGATGAAGTGAGTCCTTGTAAAAAGTCACTGACAATCAATAAGGCAATAAAATAACAATTGAACAAATTTATTGTTACAGACTGGAATGCATTATACTGCATCTGTCTTGTACCACCATTTCATGCCACTCTGTATCACTGGTACAGTGGTAAATTCTTAGTACAAGCACTCATCAGGATTCCCCAGAACTGCAATCCCAAAGAGAATCCAAAATTGCAGGCTGCTCTATTGATTCAAACCAAGTAAAAGGTTCTAGTAGTTTTCAGCTGGTAGGATCTTAATGACTATGCAAGTCCAAACCATCCCCAAATACCTGGCATTGCAACAGGGATGACCCACAATTGTACATTAAAGGCAGAAAGGGAAAAGGAAGACCAAATCAGAGAAGGATTGACTCTGTAAAGGAAACCATAGCCTTGAATTGATAGCAGCTAAGCAGGGATGTCACGGATTCGACATTTTGGAGGGCTTTCATTCATAGGTCACCATAAAGTGGAGATAACTAGATGGCCCATAACAACAAGAAATACATTGTGGCTGAAATAATTCATTTGCCCCATCCTAAGCTATTGTGAAAGTTGCAGCTATACTCAGAAAGAACAAGGAAGACTGAGAGTGGTGGCAGATGGCATCAGCCTCCTTCCACCCCAAAGAAAGTGCTGGGCCCACCGTTCTGCAAGGATGCTTTTAAAAATGCTTCTATGGATGGGCCTCCAGACTTGCAATGGAATCTTCCTTCAGCAGTGCCATAGGACCGTGCTTTCTGCTGCATCTGATGGCATCAACTAATTTAGACGCTTCATGGCGCAAACAGCTCTTTCCATCCTCTCAGTGCCACTACTTGCTCTCTGCATCAATAGCGTTAGGAGCTTTCTTCATTTTGCTGAATGGGAGGCTGGCCCTGATTCAACCATTAAGTGTTTCTATGCAGGTGTATTTGAATAATGTGGCTTGAAATGAACATTAAATGCACTTTGGATGGATGAAATCTAGAGGATCATTCTAATATTACAAAAACTAAGTCTATGCAACCTGAATCCTATTAGGCTGGGGTATGCTGGCAGTTGTAGTCCTTTTTTCCTGCCCAGGCTGGCAAATGTGCCTCTAGGCAGCTTCATGCATGGTTTAAGGCTGGGTCAGGTAAACATCCCAAACAACAACATTATCTGGAATACTTGACCTACATGCTAGCATTATCAAGTGGGTGCCCCTTTTCAGGGCCTCTGCAAGGTGTTTTCTTCACAGCTGTCACAAGGTGCAGCACGGCTCATTAGCATGAATGACTCCAGAGCATGGTTCACTCAGTCCACAGCCTTGGAGTCCTCACTGGGGACCCTTGCATAGGGAACAACTTTTGGCTAAACACCCCCTTTCTCTTGCCTCCCAGGCATGTGCCTCCTAACTGAGATGAAGCAGTCATTGTAAGATTAGAACTATGGGTCTCAACTGTTGAGAGGGCCAATGCTAGGACTTACTGAAGGCATAGCTCTCTGTACCTCCTAGTCACATAGTAAGAACTCTGTGTGCCTTCACTAATGTTAAATATTGATGCTAATGCTGCACTGGGCTAAATCACTGTAAGTATTTATCAATGCCTATGTTTTTAATCACAACAAAATGGGAATTTACTATAAAGCCGAGCCTGTCCTTACTAGGTATGGTACAATTTCCATGTTGCTTTTGTTATGATAGTCTTGGACATCTACAGTGATGTCACTGGAGAGGAGGATGGTCCTGCAATGCATGAATAAGTCACACAAACACATTTGCCCTTTGTTCTTATGGCTCAATCCTCCATTCTTTGGACTAGGAAAATGGTAGTTGCTGTTCTCAGAGTACAAGCAAATATGCTCCTTACAATTGCTTGGACCCTCTCATTCCCACTGGCCAGCCCCTCATGACCAATGCCAAAACGCAAGTGCTACTGAATGCTTACAGTGAGAACCTTGCATTATGTGCTTTTGATGAGAACACACATAGGAAAACAGAACGTCAATCTGATGAGCAGACATTCATCTTGTTGCGTACAATGGGACTCATGCCAATTGAGTTGAGTGAGACAAACCATAGCTCTAGAAAGGGAGCTTTTCATGGAAAAGTATTGCCAGAATTATGATGTGTTCCTGGTTCCCTGCAACCCTTGAAGTGAAGCATAGTGAAATGCACTATTAATTTTAACCGGTGAAAAAACACTTATGCCAGCAAGCAAATGCAGCAGCCATTATTACCAGCAGCACCCTAATAGGAAGCTAGCCAAATCTGGCAGCTAATTCAGTGCTTCTCAGAAGTACAAATGGAGTTTTATTTTATTCATTCATACTCCCCTCCCTCCCACAATTCTTGTTGCCATTAAAAAGAGCCAATATTGAGTTAGCATGTCTATTTCATTGAAGCTGACTGCAGAACATTATGACCGTTGCAGTACTGTACACAGATAAATGTCTGTAAATCAACTTGAGATCAATAGGATTTTGTGCTTCCAACTGATTGCAGCAATTATTTCCAGCAAGGATAATAGTTTGTCAATTGTTACTAAGGAATTTGAAATCGTGTGTGTGTGTGTGTGTGTGTGTGAGAGGGAGAGGGAGAGGGAGAGGGAGAGATGGGGAAATCAGTTAAGCCATTTCCTCTCATTGAGGCCAGCTTAACATAAGCCATGTTTTTCAAATGACCCTAATTCCAGGGCCAGAAAGAAACCTCAAAACATTCTAAGTGAGCACTACACATTTATTAGCGCTGATGTCTAGAGTCAGATCACCAAGTAAATAACACACCCATAAGAAAAACTGCAATCCTATTTTTTATGGTCAGTACAGCCAAGTCTAACATAGAGGGTATGATCTTACCCAGACACTGACACATCAGACTGCACAATTTTCTCTTTCTTTCCAGTTTTCTTTTCTTTATATCCAGCAGTCCAATTCACTCTGTGAAGTACAGTTACAACCAGGAGGTTGTTACTGTCCCTGCCACACTGACCTCCATCACCTTAAGAGGGCCTAAGATCGCAGTGCAGTATGATGCATGTCAATGCAGAAGTAAATCCCAGTCAGTTTAATTGGCTTAGTCTTAGGAAAGTGGGTCCAGGACTGCAGCCTTAATCTACAGTAGTTTCCTCTCAGCAATTCCTCTCTCCTCCCATAATTAGCATCAGGTTGGTCAGAGGAGTCGATTTATGCCCCTACTTTCCCTATCTTAAGTGCGTGCCTGTTGTTGAAGGGCACAAAGTTTCTACCTCTGTTCTACTGTGAGTACAGCATGAGGGAACCGAGAGCAATTAGTTTGGGTTCATAAATGTTCTTAAGCTAGCTACTAGGTTTCAGTTCAGTGTCAGTTCCTACTGATATTATTTAAAAATGAAATAGCTACAGCATGTGGCCAGTTGGCAGCACTATCCCTATCTAAAGCCTGTTATTCAGCTTCAAAAATATTGTATACTTTGTAAAAAATAAAAAATCCCAGAGTGCCTCATTTGGTTATCATGAGGCTCACTCCTAATTGTGCAAGTCTCCAACCATAGACATGTGCTATTGTTTCAGGAAGCTAAACAAAAAGAATGCTGTGAAAGAATTTAAGATTCATGCTGCAATCCTCATAGGTCACTCCAAGACAGTTCTACAGACAACAGCTCAGCTACTCTGGAATAAGTTTGAGAAAATCACTCATCCAGTGCAGTCCTGTATAGTTTCACTCGAAAATACAATTCTGCTGAATGGAACAAGGCTTACTCACATGCAAATATGTATAGGGCTGCAGCCTTAATAGCTGTGATCCTAACTAGGTGTACTCAGATGTGCATCCCATGGAGCTGATCAGGCTCTAGTCCCCAGATAAGCATGTACTGGGCTGCAACAGAAGACTTTAGAACAGTTGCATGCTCACTTTGGGATAAGCCCTACTGAATTCAACAGACCGTTTTCTTTCTGTGTGTCTGTATTTAATATTTATAGATTGGGCTGCTCAGCTGCAACTATCTGCACCTGTACTAGGCAATGAGAGCAACTGAAAGAGGCACTTATTTCCAAGCAAATTGCATAGGATTGGGCTGTACGTATCTATGGAATTTTAATATTTAAGTACCATCTGTTGTAATCATGGGTGGCACAGTTTAATGTGCAGCCCCACTCTGAAGTTAATTTGTACCAAATATATGAGGCTTACTCCTAAGTGCATAAGACTTCAACCTAAGACATATGCTGTTGTCTCAAGGGAGCTAAACAAATTTCCAGTCAACTTGCTAACTAAAAGTCAAGTGACGGCAAAGCTTTAGGCACAAGAAGGTTTTCATCCAACTGCACATGTATGCGGGGATTAAGTAATGATTAAATGTGAGCAGATATGACTTTAAACTTTGACAAGGTGGTGTCTTTCAGGTAATCTGCCATCACTTAAACCGAAAGTGAAGAATTGGTTCAGAAAGGCATTCATATCTCCTAGTCAAGGAAGATTTTACTTTGGGCTATATACTTAGACTGGAAGCAGATCACTATTGGCAGGCAGGCAGTTTAATTACAGTGTGATGACACTTGTTCGTTTGGAAGATGATTCATCTGGCTGCTTAGGAATTCAGCCCCCCTCCCCGCTCCCAGTTTATTCAGTCTAGATCCAGGGAAAGATACAGCTACAGACAGATTTAATGCTTAATGCATTTCCTATGGGAAAAAATGTGAAGGGTCAGGAGCCCGAGGTAGCACAATACTTATTTTGGGGAGAGAAACACGAGAAGTTGAGTTCCTTATAGACAGGTTCTTTCTGCCCCCGTGTTGAATAAGGAACCCGCCTCTTGAATGTTTACCCGGTGGCTGCCTCAACTTTGATGCCCTACTCCATCCGTTTGTAACACTCACACTCGCAGCGTCAAGAGTATTGCATGCTCGCTGAGATGGGTGATGATACTGTATTGCTCTTGTCCTCTGGCTTCTGTCCCGCTGCAAAGATACCGCTGCAATAGCCTATCTGAAGCTGAAATATTTGCCGTGTACGCTCCCACAGTGAAGTTACGATTCTTCTTGCTGGCTGTAGCGCAGAGACACCTAAGTGCGCGTGTTGGTTAGGAGTCTAATGGTCTAATGAAGCTAAGTCGGGAAAGAAGAGAGGAATGGCACTCATAATTGGTGGGCCAATTCCATGCCCAGGATGGCATTTTTTCCCCCAAGGACACTTCATAGAAATGAAAGTGCTGCCTTACCTTTATGCGACAGGCGTAACCGTGGCTGACTTGTATCTGCCGTCTGACATCCAGTCCACAAGTCTAGGAAAACCCCAGACAATGCCAAGATGAAGAGGTCTTCCGCTGCCATGCTGTCCCAGGAAAATTAGGATGCTCTTTGTTTTAATGGGTGCTTCTCCAGTTGGCTAATAAAACAGTTATAATAAGGCTGAGAAGAGTACTTTTCGCTCTTCCTAAGTACTTAGAGATTTCATGCCTTCCCCCTTTCAGCATTGTATGGAAGAAAGACCCTCCAGGAAAAATTTAAGGGGTCTCCGGGAAGCAGTTATTTTCTTCTTCTGGCCAGTGTCAAGAAGGGAAGAAAGAATCCTTCTCTAAGACAACTGTTTGTATACACAAGCGAGGCGTTCACCCGGCTGCGCTGCGTCTCCCTGCGCTCGCCTGCTGCAACTCCGCCGCTCGGTTCACGGAAGACGCTGCAATTTTCGCTCGCTCCAGGCAATTCATTCGCAGGCGAGGGCGGGGAGGAGCCCTCCGCGCCGGGGCTCTCCAGAACTCAGCCCCTTGCCGGACGCGCCGAGAGCGCCGTCCCCGCCTAACTCACCTCCCCCCGCCCGCTTGCTCCTTTGGCTAATTAGGGCCAAGAAGGGGCCACTGCAGGGGCAGATTCACCCACCGCGGGGATGCCTCCGGGGAAGGCGCGCTCACCGCAGGCCCTGCCAAAGTTCAGGGAGGGCTGGCGAGGCGAGACGCAGACCTCGCAGCTGCTGCGAGGAAGCGCCGCCGTCCACGTGCCGAGCTGCCTCGGCGGTCCTGCCAGGAACAGTTGCCGATGGCCAGGGAGCCTCCGGCCTCGGCGAGCAGGGCCAGATTCCTCGCTCTCCCCTACAGCTGTTTGGAAAAATGCGGCCAGGAAGCCTAGTCCCGAGCCCGATTGCGATGGCTTCTTGTGTCCTTTCTTTTGTCCTTTCTCTCTGTGTCTCTCTCTTCCCCAGAGAAACAGAGAAAGAGATCTACATCTGATTCACAGTTTGAGCTCTTGGAAAGGTTCCTAGACGAGCGAAGGAGTGAGCGCCCGTGTGTGGAGATACATGGATGAGCTGATTCGATCAATTAAAGCAGTGCTTTCTGATTTATTTTAAAACCAAATCTATTAGGTTTAAATGAAGGTGCATTTTCCTGAAACAGACATATCAGTGCCTTGTGGACATATTAAAGGAAGTGTGAGATAACAGGTGAATACATCAAGTAACTAAATGTCCGCAAGAGACAGTTTTTAGTCCCAGAATCCAAATATATGGGAGCCCTTCCAAGTGGCCTTAGAAATTAGTTAATTTCAGTTGGAGCCACATTTAGTCATATTCAAAAGTAAACTAGTGAAACTTGTTAGTCCTGACTAAGTGGCACTGATTTTCATGGGTCTACTGGGGTGGTGGGAGTGAGCTTGGGTGAACTCCAGGTGATGGTGGAGGACAGGAGAGCCTGAAGAACACTGTCCATGGGTTTGACACAACTTTGCAACAAACCAAAACCTGTTAAGTATTAGATCTGGATCCAGCCCTTGGCTTAATTTACTGTCTCACTGATTAAAAGCCAGTCCTGCTGATTGAAATGAATTCCCACTGATTAATTAGCTAAAGCTTCTGATGATGAAAGTAATTAAAAATTACAGAGGGTGGGGAGCATACAATAACAAGCCAATCCTATGTAGATTTACTTGGGACTTAGTCACTGCTGATTTTATAGATTTTGTACCTAAGTGTATGTTTAGGACTCAATGTGGACAAATCCAATATTTATTTTATGGCATTACACCAAAATGATTGAAGCTCTCCCCATAGGGGTATCCATTTAGTTGAATCCTGCATTAATATGAAGAGCTGTGCATTTCAAAAGAATGCCTTCCTTCTCCACGTTCGGTTCTGTTTTGTTTGTTCGGTTCTGTTTTGTTTGTGTGGGCACTTCACTTGCAGCCAGGCTGAGAAGACAAAAGTGACAAAATGCAGCACAGTGAGGTGGGGAAGGGCTCAGCTCCCCTTACTTATTAGCACACATCTTTGTAAAAAATAGATTCCCTTCCAGCACCTGTGTGGACAGCACAGAGGGATTTTATAGGCCCTGCAGTACTGAATTCATACAGATTTGTGATTTCAGTGACTTGGGGAGAGTATCTGGCTTGCCCCCATTTCAACCATGAGCTAGATTTCATCCCATTTCTTTTGTCCTGTAACATCCAATGCAAGGGGATGTTACAGGACTGGTGCAATGCAACCCTTCTTCATAAATGAAAACAGTGTGCAGTGGTTCTTGAGTTTTTAGGACTTTGGCACAGAGAGAAAGTGCTAGGAACCATCTCTTTTACGGAATAAGAACAGGCAGCAAAGAGGAGTGTCCCCCACCATGGTGGTCTTCAGATGTTTTAGATGACAGCTCCCATAATTCCCAACCAGCTCAACAAATGAATTGCAATCCAATTCATCTGGAGGACATCATGGTGGGGAAAGCTGAGAAAGAGAGAGACAGATGCTGACGAAGTGTTCTTCTATAAATAAATGCATCAACTCAAGCTTTCTGAGCTGAAATGCAACTATTTACAAAGCCATTGAAATCTATTTAGGCTGGATGGCAAAGAAGGAGCACTTTGGCAAGAGACATTCCAAGGGCAAGTGGATATACAAGAACACTAAGGGAAAAGTCTGAATTCTATCTATCACTTTCCCTTGTGCGGCTGACATCAACTTTTGCTTCAAATTGCCTTTGAAAAGCAGCTGTTCAGATTTATGGTCCTCTAATTGCTACTTTCCTGACTGTCCAGTCGTCCTAGAAAGACAGTTAATTCTAGATTTCTTTGCTAAGCTATCAGACCTCCTGTAACAAACATCTGCTTTCCACAAAGCTACAACTGCCTTACTACCCACCTGAAAGATGTCAATTATTATGGTATTCAAACCTTCTTGACTTCATATTTGTTCATTTTCCTATTTGTTCATTTTGCAACTAAGTAAAAGGAGGAGTTAAATTACTTGAGTTGTGGCAGAGCATGGGCTTTGCATGCCAAGAAATCCCAGGTTCATTTCCTGGAATCTTCTGGAAGAATTGGGAAGAACCTGGTCTAAAATCCTGGAGAAAGACTGCCAATCTGTGTCAACAGTGCTGAGGTAGATGGACCAATGGTCTGCACTTATATAGGAAAACTTCCTGTGTTTCATCATCCCCGTGTGCAGGGCAGTGTTCAGTCTGGAGAAGTGTGCATCAAGTTTCCTCATTAATAGGAAGCTCTACCTGCTCATGGGACTGGGCTAAGGCTCTGGGGCAACTTCATAGAAATGTATCTCACAGCCTTATACCTTTAAGGATACTCATATGATACTAGTCCTCAACCCTGATTGGATTTTTTTGAGCTTTTGGACGGGTGGAAATAAGCCATATAATGAGAAGTGAGCTGGACAGAAATCCTCCCACTCTTCATTTTATACCACACCTGAATGTTTTCACAGGAAGTTATGAAAAGTGCTGCTCTTGCAGCTTCTCACTGAATAAGTCTAAGAGCAGGTCTGGAAGCATGACTGAAAAACTTGTTCCTGTCAATGAATTCCAGTTGCCCTCCCTGGCAGCCTACAAAATTTAAAATGGTGAGCTGTGGTGAGGTGGGCAATTAACACAGTTTGGTTGCTAAGTGATCAAAGGACTACTATTAGAACAATTACTTCTTTTAGCTGAACAGTGCTGGGAATCATATCTTGGAGCTGCCTAACAACTACATGTTTTTATTGAGTGGTCAATCATAGAAAGGGGGCTGAAGACAGGCCTGGACAAATTCTTAACCCACAAGTCAGACATAAATTGTGGGTCATGTAGGGTGGTCCACAACAAACTTGCTATGCTCTACCCACTTCCATTTTGCTGTCTGCATGGGACTGTACTAGTAATCATTTGCCAGATACTGGATGACACATGAGATGTGCTCAGTAGGGTGGTGGGAAATGTTGAAGGTTCCAATGAAAGTACGCAAATGCATCAAGAGTATTCCTATGCACAGGCAGCAGTGTTACTCCATGTCCGTTAACCCATTTTGATTTCTATCAAAAGGTCCTTTATAAAACTAATGGGTCTTAATTACCCATTTACGATCAAGGGGCCTCAAAAGACTTTACAATAACAATATATTGTTGCTTATGACAATAGATGCTGCTTGGAAAATCCATTCCCATCTCTAAGCTCAGAGGAAGAGGGAAGCCTATGCAATGGAGATCCCCATTGCCCCAGTAATCAAAAACTCCTGGTGCTTTGATTTTGCAAGTCCAGGCTTCCCTAGAGCACTGGATCTGCATTCATATGTTTAATGTTTCAGAGTTGAAAATGGACACATTTTCCTGGTAATTTTCCTGTCTTTGGGACCATGACTGTGTCCTTGCTTTTCCAGCAGCTACCTAAATTTTAACTGGTAATTTTCACTGTTTCTGAGAGGACAAAGGACACACCTGTTCTGGCCCCAACTCAGGCTACAGGTTTGGGTGATCCCAAGAACTCAGTAAGCCCAGTCCAGATTTACTTATAAGAAGGCTTTATTGAAAAGACAAGCAGATTCCCATATTTTTCCCACTATAAGATGCCCCCATGTATAGGACGCCCCCCACTTTTCGTACTGATCTCTGAAGCTGCTGCTGCACACGTGCGCCTGCTGCCTCCCCACGTGTGCACACCTGCCTCCCCCCCAATCATGCCCACCCCCACCTCCTCCCCACAAGCTCGCCCGTGGTTCTCCTCTTGGCCCCCCATGTATAAGACGCCCCTCCATTTTTAGGTAAATATTTTAAAGAAAAAGTATTGTCATACACAGAAAAATACGGTACTCAAAAAGCTAATGTCTCAGAGGGTTTAGCAAGCAAGGCACTTACAACCCTCAGCATGAACCTGCCAGGTAAGGGGCTCCAGTCAGCTGGAACAGACAGTCAGCGAAGCCCCTCAAGGGTGTTTGGTGTCCAAACGGCAACCACAACCTCCTCCCTTCCCTACCCAGGGAAATGGCTAGCCTTTATACACTACTCACAAGGAAGAGGCTAGCTGTTGCACAGAGACGGGGACTAAGCAGTACGCAACTACCTGTTTACCTCATCAGCAAAGCCCAAATGTATACTATATGCAGCGCCTCATCATTGTATTCTATGGGACAGGAAAGTTCCCATCCTTGTTAGCCAGCCTCAGGTTATAACACTTGAGGCTTTCCATCTATATCAGCCAGGATTTTCATAACATAGGCCAATTAACTAAGCATAGCTCAAAGCACGAGCTAGTTAAGCTAATGGTAACACCAGGCAGAAGCTCATTAACAGGCCTGATAAGGAGGGAGCCCAGGCCAAACACAGCTCTATGTTAAGCCCTTTGGCCATCTCTCCCAGGGCCTCTGGAAAACAACACCTAGTGAGAGAAGGAAGAGGTGACTCGAGGACAGCATTTCTACTGTTAGTCCAAGCAAGGTCTAATGCTTTCCAAGCCTATTGACCCAGGCCCTGGTCTATGCAGCTTGGACCCGATACAATACCACAGCCAGGAGACCCAGGAATGTGGCTTTGTGTCTGTGACACATGCTTTTTTTTGTGGGGGGGTGTAACTCAGAAGACACCACCCCTGTGCCCCCAAAGCCAACCCCAAGCAATACTATTGGTGGGCATGTCATGAGCAGAGCTGGCTGGAGCCAGGGGTCAGACTAGATGGTCTGGGAAACCCCTTCTGACTTGCTGTTTCATGACATCACCTTGTGGGAGCAGAGGCAGAATTGTGAGGTTTGTTGTAACAAAAGCAACTATGAATCTTGAGGCACCATAAAGATGAGGAAGAGAGTCAATGCTATTACCTGTGGTTTGAAAAAAGAACAGCGGTTTTGTTGCTTTATTTTATTGTATTATAAATTCCTTTATTGCAACGATAAATGCATCAGCACAGCAAACATTTGAGAATGCCAGCTGTTAAGGTAATCATTCCTTCATGCTTTGCATTTTGGTTTCTTCTGACCATACAGCTTACTTCCACCATTCCCAGCTCAGGTACATAAACCTACCAATTTTAGGATTAACACTTCAGGCACCTGCTGCAGTGGCCAGGGTTCAGGAGAGCTCCTGCCGGAATAAATTTGATAGTCTCTCAAGTGCTCAGGACGCTTTGTTGTTTCAGCTTATGAAGTGCACAAGGAGAGATGAAAGCTGCACAGTATGAGAGCTGCCGTGGGCCAGCTGTAGCTAAAGCCAGACAGACTCCTGTATTTGTGATAGTAAAACCTAAGCAGCAGTGCATCTCTATTAAAATTTAATTGGCATCACTCAAAACCCAAAGATTTGGACGAGTAGCAACTGGAACAGAAATGGATGATCTCACGTTTGGAAAAAGAAGTGAGGATCGTTCCTGAAAAGTAAGGACAGACTTGGATTTTGCTTTTGCATAAAACATATTGCTTGAAGCCTTGCTGCTGAATTCTTACTTCTGTAGAACAGGAAGAGCTTCAGAAAAGGTGACAGAAAATGTGCTGTGAATTTCAGAAATGCTTCCATCCATAGGTGAAGAGCCAATAAATACTATCAGCTTCTAGTGACACTTCCTTGAGTGGCCATGGATGAGTGTGTATATAATTAATGCCAATAGGTGTGTTGGAACTGTTAGAATACAAAATTCATTTCTTGCTTTTACCAATTGTGTTCCTAGTCCTTATGACTGCAAAGATCATGGTCACTATCTATGCTGGTTTTCCTGTTCTTCCTATTAAGGAAGCCTAGGATATGAGGATCTGGGCATCTTTTTTTCTCCATTCCATTCTGAGGTTTCTAACCATTGCAGAAATGTACCTGTAGTTATATGTTTGATAATTGTTTATTTGTTTAAAAGATGCATAAACCATCTTTTATGGAAAAAACATCCCAAGGAATATGGAAAATGTAACACCACACAACACAATGAAATAATGAGAAATACATAATAGAACCAAAATTACAATTCAAATCAGATATCACCATGTACCCAGTGGCTATATTATATGGGTAATTTTATTATTACCCATATAATAAAATTCTGAGATGCTTATGGGACAAGGTTTTAGGGTCTGTTTGAGGACCTGTAATGGTGGCAACCTGGTAGACCTGTAAGAACAACAGTAACATGTGCCACCGCCACTGCTTTCTGACCGAGCACAACTGGAACAGGTTCGCCAAGTGAGTGGGTGGGCCACTCTAATTGCTTGGGCTGGTTAATACATAGGCAGAGCTGCCAATGCTTTATGCTGGTAGGCACAAAGCAAGGTCCTTTCTCTCAAGATATAGCTGGAGTTGGCATTGCACCCAAAGCTGGGAGAAACCACCTCTGGGCATGACCTCATTTGGCACTACTTCTCAAAAAACCTCCCACTGTGCACTTGGTCATCCAGGAGGAGTGCAACCCCATCTACTATTGGTTGCAAACTTTGGTCAGGAGTAGTTGATTGCACTACCCACAATGCTGCCCTTTTGTTTGGATTAAGTCAAGGTTTCTCATCTGGCCTTCAGTTCTGAACAAGTAGCCCACTCTTGAACTGACACTTCGGCAGTTTTAAAAGATCACTTACTGGATGAATTTATTAGTAATGTAACTGTATTGGCATATTTCATTCCGTTACTTTTGCCTCTCTTTGCCCTTCCTCTCTTATTTCCCATTAGTTCATTAAGGCAAGGAATTGTCTTCTCCTGCCTTTGCTTTTATCGGCCATAAAAGCTATATATATTGATTGTCCTTTAGTCAAGCATCCTTATAATTTACTTATAGATCACACATTTCAGTACTCAGTCTGATATCGGATATTCCAGGGTGTGTCCCAGAAGCCTGTTAACACTAAACATGCCTTGCAGATGTGCTGTGCAGACAGATTTAAGAGGCACGTGTACTGCGAAATGTAAATGCAACCCTGTGATATAAGGCATGATATTGGACAACAAGATATTCTAACAAATTCTTCACGTCAAACCAATAAAACAAGATGATATATTGTTGTGAAGCTTTTGGGCCTGGGAATGGGTCACTGCGTGGCCTTACCATATTTTAAAAACTAGGCTAGAGTTAACAGGCTGGCTGTAAAAATGGAACTGTCTTTCAGGCTTGGGAACTGGGAATCTCTTTATGCTCCCTTATATGATATGGGAACACCTTTTTAATGCATATTATGATTGAAATCTCTAGTGGTGCTTGAATATTTATGAAATACTCAGAGAATTTGTTGTCTAATGAAGATAGTGCCCATTCTGTTTGGGGGCAGATGTCAGGCTCTGGTTGTGGGAGATGATTTTCCTTCTTTAGCGGAGTTATCAGAGTGTTACATATGGTTTGCTTTTGTTTCCATAACTTTTAAGGTTCAAAGTGGGTATCTGCCTTATGCAAGGCCAGATTAGTTGTTTATCTAGGTGAGTATTGTCTGTTCTTCTGACCAACCGTGGTTCTCTAG
The DNA here is from genome assembly GCF_004798865.1 of Varanus komodoensis. NCBI lineage: Eukaryota > Metazoa > Chordata > Lepidosauria > Squamata > Varanidae > Varanus > Varanus komodoensis. Next base: position 17,971,571 of record NW_025335409.1, on the reverse strand, counting down.
GGTCCTTCCCATTATCCCCTACTTGGTCCTTTAATTGGAGAGAGCCGGGAGTTGAATATGAGTCCTTCAGCATGCAAAGTGTCTGCTTTGCCACTGCGATATGGTCACCTCCCTACACAAAACCACTAGAGAAGGAAAACCAGGTCTATTTCTGCTTTTTCTCACACCCAGGCTAGGCAATGCTGTATGATAGCCAGATGCCCTCTTAAAAGAGTGCCAACCTTTCTTGGAAATGCTGTCCTCTTGAATTCCACTTTAGAAAAAGAACCATAAGAACTGGTGATGCAGACCAGATGTAGGTATGAAGGTCGCAATCTTCTGGGTGAGATTTGCTGTATTTCTTTGGTAATTATATTCTAAATGTGCACTTATACAAATTAGCATATTCAAATCATTCATATTCTTTTGGGGTGATCCAGTTCCTCTTTTGGGATGATTCACACATGTCCATTCCTAAAAGGGGGTCCTCACACTTGCCAAAATCAGGGATGGGATGAATTAAAACAGATATCACTAGAGGACTTTTGTGGCTGGTGAGCATATGCCAGCTGAGGATGAAGTGGGGAGCTATGTGCCTGCTTGCATGTAAAGCTAAATCAGGGAAAGGATTGGGATGGGAAAGAAAGCCCCAAGATCCTTATGCAGCCAGCCACCAGCTAGAAGGATCTGAAAAGGTCTGAAGAAGGATCTGGAAGCACATTTAGTTTGGAAGTTTGGGAGCCACAGTGCAACTGGGGTTGATTCTGGATTGCCAGACAATAGCTATGGGCCATGCCGCCTGTTTTGACTTCAGCTGACAGCCACTGGCACCCTCTGCTGGAAGATCAGAGATGTGACCACTGTCAATCATGCTTTGGTGGCTTCTAAATTGGATAACTCACATGAATTCTATGGGGAATGCCCTCAGTTTGGGAAGTGGCCTCTACTACAAAATATGGCTCCTTATTTTCACATGACCCAGCAGGCGTTCATCGGTTTGTTCACTTTTGGATCTTCAGTGTAAACCCAGTAGGACTGCACTGTTGCACTACCTCAGATGTGACACACGCACCCCCACTACCAACTGATATATAGCAAGTGTCTTCACATAGATAGCAGTGTTGCTGGTGCAGTCCTGGACTTCTAGGATGCCCTTTCCTAAGAGATTAGGAGCAGTTCCTTCTTTGTTGACTTCCCAAAGGCAAGTAAATATTTTATTTTCCTCTGTGCCTTTGATTAATTAATTTGTTAGCATTTTTGAATAATCTACTGCTCAGTTTACTCTAAGATGTGTTTGCTTTATGTGTTATTTTTGAACTTTGAATTTGTAAACTACTTTGTGAATTTTTGCAGTAGAAAAGCAGTATAAAAGTTGTCAGCTGAACCATACTTTAAAAAAAAGAATGAAGAAACTGGTATGGAAGATGTTCGGGGGAAAAACAGATACATTTACTCATTTTATTATTAGTGGTTTATATTCTGGCTGTGATCTATCAAGGAGGTATTTAGGGAACTGCACAATTTGCCCTTTATTTGTGTAGCTCATTTGATTTTCCACATACTGGCATCCCAAATATGGTACACAGCTGCAAAACTGAGAAGCTTTAATGAAAATCAAAAATATTGTTGTATTCTTGTCCACAAAGGGCTACACTCCCAATCCTGTTTATTTTTTATTTTCTCCCTTTTCTAACCTTTTGGTGACCATTTCAAACTATACAACAATGCATTTATAGTTTCCACACCAAAGGCTTAGCATTATAGATATTCCTGGCATGGTATTTTGTCTCTTTGTCTGGCCCATTTGTAGAAAGGTCTTCGGCCAAATAGATCCCAGAGCAGTTTACATCAGAATACAATTGACAATAAATTCATTCAAACAACAACAAGCAACCTCCTCTGGGTTACTCTACTGTCTCAAGTACAGCAGATGGCTACCGAGGCAGCAACATTTTCCATTCTTTGGATGCTGTTTCCAGAGAGATTTTCCAGGGACTAATCTATACTAGAACCCTCCCATGTACTGGGGAGCATAGATCTATACACAATGCATTTGCCACTTTGGGGGCCCATGCTACTGTATTCAATACAGTTTCCACTATGATGAAAATGTGATCTTGTGTCATACATGAATGCAATTGTGAAAGAGGTTGGAAGAATTGAAAAGGTAATGGGTGCAGGGGAAATTGCCCTTTAAGTTTCATTTAGATCCATTAAGTTTATGTATGCATTCAGTAGTGCAAAGTAGTAAAGTTTTTTTTTAAACTAATTCATAGCTTCTTCCTGTATACTCCTCTCCCCTACTGACTTTTGCAGCAGTAAGTGCCACTGAAGACAATGTGATTTACTTCAATAGATATGGGAATTGTGTGTGATTTCAGCTAGCTGTTCCTTGAGACAAGAAAATAGAAAGAACAAGGAGAACAACTGGGGAGACTTGAAAAGATATTCCAAATTTATTTTTCAAAGGACAGGGACGGGGAAGAAGGAAGCAGCACTGCATTTGCTCTCCAGTTTCCTGGACAAGAAGAGAAGTCATTGAAGGGGGACAGTGGGGGGACCGAAGAGCATCTGAAGGCTGCTTGGGCATATCTCTTCCACAGATGCAGAGGCTGCCTGTGCTGAGCACAACCACAAGCAGATTTCCACACCCAGCAATGTGAGATATTCTGGCTGCAGAAGACTGTGTGCCGGCATGTGCAGAGATTCACACCTCTGCCTGTGTTCATTAGCAAATACTTAAAAAAAATCTGGTAGGGGAGTCCTTCACTGCACCATCACTCCCCCAGGCCTAGCACCTTGCTGAAGATGCTCCTCCTTCCCAGAACAGTACCAAAGTTTAGCAAACACTGAAATAGATCCCATAGGATGAAATCGGTGATATAACTGGTTTGAAGATGTCTGGGATATAATGTCAGAGATAGCCTGAGGAGTTTGGGGTGTGTGCATCATGTGACTTGTCAGTGGGCAGGCATCACAATGACAGTGAAAACCTCTAGTGTAAATCCCTTCTCATGTCTTTCCTAATACCATTCAGAACCAAGTGAACTTTTTTCAAGTTTCCCAGGCTTTTAAGTTTGGTTGGACTCCCTTATTCTTCTTAACCTTCATGTTCTTTTATATATCTGCTGCCTTTAGCTTTCTTTTTTAATGTTTAGCTTATTATTACATTTTTAAATGTTTTAATATTTTCTGGGTGGCCCTAGAATACTCTATGAATAGAGGCCAAATTAGCTTTCTCTGTGTTGCCCTTTTTACGTCAGGCAAAGATTTTTTTTTTCGGGCAAGTCTTTGGCAAATGCACTGTTCTGTTGCAGGATCCATTTACTGCTGTGTTTTTAATGTATTTGTTTTCACAATATGTTTTAATTGCAAACATTTTCATCTGGATTTTATTCTTTGCCATCTTGAATACTATTTTTGTTTGTTGGTTGGTTTTTGGCAGAAAGACCAGATAGAAAAATAAATACATATTTTACATAAGCCATCCTGATAATTGGAATGAAGGGCCATGTATAAGTTCAGTTAATGAACTGCAAATGACTGCAAACCAGCAATGAAAAGCAGCAAATAGCACAGTTTTAAAGCTCAGCACTCTGAAAGATAAAAAGTGTCATTTAAACAGTAGTTACAATTTTGCAAAAAAAAAATAAAAATAAAAATTGAAAATCTGAAAGTGAACAGTTTGAACATGGCAAAAATAAATGGCAAAGGAAAACCATAATTTCTGTCATGGCATGTTTTAGTAAACCATATTTAAGAACCATACTGTATTCTCATTTTCATTCTTAATAATAGCATCTCTATGCTACAGTTTACAACAGTATATAAAATACAATATAAAATATGGATGACAATAAAAACATACAATTACAATGCAAAATTTAAAAGCCAAATATAAACCAAATTTAAAAAGCTATAATAAAATTAATGGTCAGGGTTCTGTTGTTGTTGTTGTTGCTTACAATAAAGACAATACAATAGCACTGGTACCTTATCCAGATCTTGTCAGGAGTGTTTATACAGTCAGGCTGTAAAACACTTATCAGATGCAATGATAAGTACTATAATGCAAGAAGGCTTCAAGACACAATGCTATCCAACCTTGAGAAACAGCAATGGTGGGAAAGGTTGCCAAACCCATAAAAAATTCAAAATGAATGACTGCATGGCAACAGGCTTGCTACATCTCTGTATTTCACTTCTGTTTTTCAGGACTGTCTCTTTCTGGCTCCCCCACTAGAGCTTGACAGTCTGACCACATCACTAACCCAAAGCTTAGAGTTTTATTTATTTTCATCATGTCATGCACTGTTTCTTCCATTTGCTCCAGTGGTGGGGCAAATGAGTCAAGCCTTCCCAGTAAGTACTGTTGTTATTAAGGATTCCCCTTGGGCATTTACATTTCCTCAGCCATTCAGCTTCCATCTCATGGCTTTGTGGAATTCTCTGTGTCAGTTTCTAAGTGCAAGATCCGAAGGACATCATGCGGTCCGTTTCTAAATCTAGTTGACATCAGTTGCTGAACCATAATCTTCTGGAGCTCTTTGTTGTTGTCCAAATTTTCCCTGTAATACAAAGAGTTTTTCATAGGTGGATGTTTTGGTACATTAGCTTGTTTTCTGTTTAGCAATTTTAATGGCTCTTCAGTTTTCGGTCCCAGTAGCTAAAGACATATTTGAATTAGAGCTTTCCATTTTTCTGGCAACCCCCTTTTTGATAAATAACCTACTTGCAATAATCCAACAGGTTCTTCTCCCAACACAGATATTATTATTCTGCTGAGCAAGGATAATTATTTTGAAACATCCATATATTCAGTTTTATTTAGTTTCCAGAATGTTGGTGGAAATATGCATTAATATTTGCATGAGTGGTGGATGCATGAACATTTGCACAAGCCACGAAGAGTGGGAGAATGGAGGCAGAATTTATAACAAAATGTGATTCCAAGTGTAGGTATTGAATTATTTTCATTGAGATGTGGGTGAAAATATGCATCTGAAAACACAACCAGTGAAACTAGTTAACTGTTGCTATAAAATGTGTACATTTTGCACAAGGAAAAATAGAAGAACCCCATGTGCACAAGTGTTGTTTGGAAAGTATTGAGGAGTCTGACAAAAACAATCAGACCATTAAGAGAACTGACCTAGCTGTCACAGGGCCCTTCAACATGGCACAAATGAATCAAGTTGCCTGAGGTTTGACTCTTGGTTGCAGGCTGATGGTGTCTGCCTGCTTATAGCTGAGCACACTGTGGGATCAGAGGCTTACTGTCAACCCCAGATTGCTGCCTTGACAGAACCAAGTGGAGATATCACTTCATTAGTCAATAAAGATCAACGATCCACTTCAAATTCATGGTTTCTCCAGCTTTGTCCCAAATGTCTATTCTAGACAAGTTGCGACTCCACGGGTAAATCTTAGAGGCATGACTCCATCCTTCCCATTCATTACGGGTGGGTTAGAAGCATTGCCACAACAATCCCACAATGCGGCCAGTGTGTATTTTCTTTCAGATAGAATATCCTGTGAGAATACAACTCACTGGCTCTTTTTCTGCATCGCTTGAGAGCAACAGCCCCTCTTGGGTGATCATTCCACCAAAAACGTTTTTGCTGATCATTGTTATTACTGTTACATTTTACACTTGACATCAGCTGGCTGGATGTATATTTACTTGGGCAGACTCTTAACTACCACTTTAAAAAATAGTGGTTGAATAGACTGACTCTAGTGATGATCCAACCACTTCAGCTGCTAACAGGAGGATATATGACAAGACATCAAACAGCATGTGAGTAATCCTTTAAATTATGACCTTGTGGAGATGCAGTAGGAGCAGTACCTCCTGTTTTAGCTGCTAGACATTTGAGCACTTCTGTCTTCAGGGAAATGGTTGGCACCCTGCTGGGAATACTCACATCATTAGCAGGAATGGATGAGCATTGTTTCACTTCCTCTCTTTGAAAACAGTTATGCCCCACCAGTCTTTGCACAGAAGTTCAGAAAAGGAAAAAGAAACAAAGAAAAAAAGGGGGGGCAGTCATTATCAGACACCGAACTAAAGAATCAAAAGGTAATATCATTGCCCAAATGCTATAATACTCAAATAAGGAAACAGAGATCAGATGCTATTTGTTGAACTGGCAAGAAAATAGGTAATCACAGATCTTGTGGAAATAATTACAGATCTGTCAACAGTGCAATTGAATGGAAAGAGAGTGACATCTATTTTCATTTCCACCACTGAAGTGCCACAGTATCAGAATTCTTCTTTTGAATGCCTTAATGGTCAATTGAACAACCTGGTTGTTTTGGCAGGATGCAATCTGACAAGCTTCAATCAGAGGCACTAGAAAGTGCTGACATGGCTTGGGAAATCTGCAAGTTCTACCCATATTGCCCTAACACATAAACAAGGATACTGGAACAAGTAGCAGTCAGTCTGCTCCACAACTGGGTCTTTTTTGTATGCCATGCCAACTTCTTGTGAGTTGCAACCAATAAACCATACCAGCAATCTACTTGGTTTTTGCCAAGTTACTGCCATGCTCTTCCTTTTCCCCTCACATCCTGAACAAGCTTGAAAGTTGCTTATAGAATTGTGCATGAGGAGTCCCTACCTCACACAGCTATTGTGTTTCCAGGTACTGGTAAGCTTGGAGAAGATAGAATATGCAAAGTCTGTTCTGCACTGCAGTCAGGCAACCGGCGTGTGTGTGAGAGAGATTGAGAGAGAGACAGAGACACCAGTTTTCTCCCAATATAGTAACAGGTGTCACCACATATTCAAATTATTTTAGGAAAACCCACAGTTCTATTGTTAACTCATTATTCTGTGAGCAATTTTCTGATTCATGGCTTGTGTTTGTACTGAAGTGGTCTTTCCCCTCCAAACACCAAAGGAGGCCATCCCTAAAAAAAGAAAAGCACAGACTAAGAGTGCTTTGAGTTGGCTGGCTCCCGGTAATACAAAACACATGGCCACTCACTAAAATAGAGAGGTGAGAGTAAATGCAGACAGAAGGATGGACAAAATATAGCTGGCTGCAGGATGCCCTGATTTATGTGCCAGGGAGTGGTCTCACTTCACTGCATCAATTTATTACTTGGCATACATACCAGAATGACCACCATGACAAACTCCTAATGCGAGAGCTTATTCAGTGGATGCTAATCTACCGCTAACGTGAAATGAAGTTGGCTGGACAAATTATTCATGCCTTTTCATATTAGTTGAACAGGGAGCAAGAGATTGCACAGTGCGCTCAATTCTTTGCTGTAGAGTTGACTTTTCCAAGATTTTGCAGATAAAAACAATGAATTGTGTTCACACACTACAGAAGGACTTAAGAACATCAACAAATATACTCTTTTCTTCCTTATCTTGTTTCTTCTGTCCAAATCATTGTTATAAACTAGCAGTTTCCACAATAGCTCACCCTTGATGTTTTTGTGAAGCTTAGCAGAGCTAGAGTAGCCAGGCATCCTCCTTTGTAGATGGAAGTTCTCTGTTTGAAGGGCCGCACAGCCCTTCTTTCCCCCTTAGCCTTTCTTTCAGTGTGTTTTCTATTTGAAGGGCTGCCCAGTCCAAGTCCAAGTCCAGTTTAATGATAAAGAACCACAAGGATGGTTGGCCATCAACAGCTTCATCAGCAGGCAAACAGGCCACTTGGTTGCTGGGTTCATGCCCCACCTCTCTCTCAGCTTACAGAGGGCTGAGTGAGGGGCCATCCAGCTCTCACTTACCTTTGGTTGCCCTCTGCTCTAGAAAGACCGGGCTGGATTAGGCCCATGGGCAAGGGATTCACATCCTTGCTCTAGATAAATGGTTCTCATCTGGTGGTTTGGTCTCCTATCTAAATTAAGTTGCAAACCCATCACTTTATTTTTGCTTCCTCAGGAGAGAAAGACATTGCTTCAGGGATGAAGAGGGAAGGTAACACCTTTAAAAAAAGTGTTGTGTGGCTTGGCAAAGCATATCCTTCCTCTTCCTCCTTCTCTGTGTTGACTGGTGTGGGGAAGGAGAGGTGGAGTACTAATACTGCCCCACTGGTTGGCTGGCCAGGTAGTGAGTGCAGCACCTGCCAGCCAGCTGGCTTCCCATCATTCAGCTTCCTTCTTTCCTTAGAGGAAAGAAGTCACCTGGCAGTAATAGCCAGCCCCTCCCTTGTGGACAAGGAAGATAGGAAGGGGACAGGGAGGCTCTGCTGAGCCCCACTCCCTCAGGTCAAAGAAGAGCATGTCCTTCCCTCCTTGCAGCTGGGACAATCCATTCACTTTTGGCCCCCGTGTTCAAAAGATGGCCTCTTGTGATATTGCCCCTGAAAAGGCATTTTGCGTCAACTCAAGAAGTAACATTTTATTGATCAGTTAACAAACAAAGCACACTCAAAGCAAACAGGCATCAAATCTGATAACTCTGTATTGAGTTTGGGGGGGGGGGGGTCGCAGATCGCAGAATCATAGAATAGCAGAGTTGGAAGGGGCCAGAAGGCCATTGGGTCCAACCCCCTGCTATTTCAGGATACCAAGTTACACCATCACATTATTATCACTGCAGAGATGCCTGTTGTCAGTGCAGAGGTGGGTGAAGAAGATGGAAGTTGGCTTACATATGCGCACAGTTCATGCTGCTAGGCCATTCATTCACTCACTCCTTCACTCACTCATCTTTGTAAGCAATCATAATCTGTGCAGCTGGCAAGTCCTCCAGAGATTTCCACTGACTAAGGGGAGGGGAGATCTCTCCAGTGTTCTGCACTTGTAGTGCCTTCAAGGAATGTGTTTTTGTTAGGAATGAAGAGGATAATTTTGCTCAGTTTGGCTTTCCGTAAGAATGTAGCAAGTCTGTGCTTTCTACATCAATATATAAACCAGAGCTAAGTCACCTTGTGCTATTAATATTGTATACAAACCATTTGCTAATTCTCTCCCTATGTGCCCCAGCATCATATCAAAATATATTCATTAGAGAACATTTGTACAGAAATGCATAAAGCCATACACTTAAAAATAAGACTCATATTAGGGAAAAAAGTGTTAAACATTTTTATTTGTTTGGACCTTAAAACAAAAGTTAGTCCATTGAGAGAAAATGACAGATATATCCCTCCCTAATATTGATGCTCTTTTCCATGGTGGAGGGCACTATTTTTTAAGTTTGCCCCTCCTTTCTCCATTGCAACAATGAACTCCTTTTTGGAAGTAAGGGTTAATCATGTTTTTGGACAGGGTTGCAAACAGGAATCTTCTTAACATTCACAGAAGTAGCACTTTCTTTTGTTATTATGACCTTGGTCTTTATCAGTTAATTGGTGTTTTTCTGTTCTAACTTATTCTTCCTAGACAGCCTCTTGTGATTTCAAGCAATTAGTCGCAGCACCTGGTAAAAAGCTGCTTCACATTTGTGAAAGATGTGCTTCTTTTCAAAAGAAGACCTGTACATGGGTTAGCAAGGAGATTAATGACAAGCAACTTGTCCAAAGCTTGCCACATAGGTAAATGGTAAGTGAGCCATCCAAATTTGAAATTCTCAATCACCACAGTGCTAAGAAAAGGGAAGGGAAGAGAAAAAGAAATGAAACTTCATAGCTCCAAATGCTTCACTTTCAGCCAACGCATGGCTTGATCTCACTCCATGTTCCCCTGCTAAGTGGTGAAGTTAATCCTTGCTGTCCCTTTGTTCTCTCTTACCAGAAAACATTCTGTTCCAAGGATGGAGAGACATTTCTAGCAATCAAGGCACTTTAGTGTTCCTTTCTTAAATCAGAGGTACCCCCTACTGCAGCCATCATGGTAGGCCCATTTACAGTAATCATGATCGCTAAGCTCAGTATTGCCACCACTGCTTCTCTTATTGTGGTATGGTGGCCTAAACTGATGAACTCGTCCTCTTGATTACCACCAGTCCTGTGGGACATCATAACATGTTACTGATGCGATTGGCAAAATGACAGGACCAAACTTGCATTCGTCTTTACCCCAAATTCTCAGAAGACAGGCAACTATGCTGTTCTGTTTTTTAGGTCTTATAATCTGAGGTTTCTTTGTGCCCACAATAATGCCTGCAAGGATGTTTCTTGTATGTGCCTCTTCATATTCTGATATATTGTTAATCCAGCCTCTAATCCAATATATACAACTTGCATAAGAGGACATTTTCAGTATAGAGAATGCTAGGTCTCTACAATTTTTCTTATTTTGTAAACTGTCTTAGCTTGTACTTTCTTATTAAGATTAATTTCTTATTAAACTTCTGAATTTCCAAAAAACAGGAAATGCCTCTCTAAAAAGGAGGAAACCGATTTCTACCCAATTTGCATACCAAATGTATATGCACATATGCAATTTAGAAATAATCAACACAGTTTAAACAGAAATACAATCCATCTCAATCTCTCTTTCCATTCAAATCCAAGGAAGCTGTTCTAGTTTAAATTGGTGTTTAATTTTGGCAAAGGGGTAGATCAAGGGCAATCAAATTTAAGCTTCATCCAGAGGACACAGACGTGCTCCTGAATAGTGTAAAGGCAGATAAGGGAATAGCAATTCAGCCTGTGCTGGATGGGGTTTCCTTATGCCTGAAGACTCAGGCTTGCTGCTTGGATGTATTTCTGGACTTGGCCTGATACCCAAGCCTCATTGGAGGTCAGAAGTAAATTTGCACTTCTGAGGCTATCATATCAGCTTCACCCATCCCTTCAGGCAGCAGATCTGGCCATGGTCACATATGCCTTGATTACAACTTGTTTGGACTACGGTAATGCGCTTCATGTGGGCTGCCATCAAAAACTGTAGAAACTTCAGATGGTCCAGCATGCTGCAGCCAGATTGCTAAATGGGGCTAGTGACAGGGAACGTGTGACTGACTTGCTCCACTGGCTACTGGTCTGTTTCCAGGCAGAATTCAAAGTGCTGTTTATGACCTATGAATCTCTAAAAAGCTTTAAGGCTGCTTAAAGACCACCACCTTCCATATGGGCCTGCCCGGTTCTTCTGATTTCCTCGGAAAGTCCTTCTTATGATACCGCTGCCTTCAGAGGTGCATTTGGTCGCAGTTCAAAACAGGGCCTTCTTTGTGGTTGCTCCCAGGGTGTGGAACTCCTTGCCAGCAGAATCTAGGCTCACACTTTCTCTGGTGTTCTTCCTCCAGTGGGCAAAGATTGTATATTCAAGTGGGTGTTAGCCTTATGTCCATTGCAGGAAAAACAATGGAAAGGCTCATAATAGAGAGAGAACTAGTGATGCTAGATAGGGAAGGAAGGCTGACAGCCACACAACACGGCTTCTGCAAAAACAGTTCCTGCCAGACAAACCTTGTAGAATTCTATGACAAGGTTTTGAGATGGCTAGATGGAGGGGATGCAGTGGACGTGGTTTACCTGGATTTCAGCAAGGCCTTTGACAATGTGCCCCATGATATCCTGGTTGAGAAACTGAGGAGTTTTGGGATACACCAAAGCACTTTCCGATGGATTAGGGCATGGTTGACTGACTGAAAACAGAGCGTAACCATTAGTGGGGAATCATCGGGATGGCGGCCAGTGACAAGCGGGGTCCCCTAGGCCTCTGTCCTGGGGCGATCCTGTTTAGTCTTTTCATCAGTGACATGGAAGAAGGGGTGAACAGTCTGCTGATCAAATTTGCAGATGATACTAAAACTGGGGCAGGGGCCACAACTGAGGAGCAGGTACTCCAGACCCAAAAGGATCTGGATAGACTATAGAAGTGGGCAGGAGACAACAGGATGGCGTTCAATGTGGATAAGTGCAAGGTCTTGCACTTGGGGCATAGGAATAGGTGTCATAAGTACAGGTTAGGGGTCAAGTGGCTGGAGAGCAGCACTTGTGAAAGGGACCTCGGGGTACTGGTTGACTGCAGGCTAAACATGAGTCAGCAGTGTGATGCGGTGGTTGAAAGGGTGAATGCCACCTTTGGTTGCATAGCCAGAAGTGTGGCTTCTAGATTGAGAGAGGTATTACTACCACTCTAAACGACTCTGGTGCACCAGCAACTGGAGTATTGTGTTCAGTTTTGGGCCCCTCATTACAGAAAGGATATAACCAGGTTAGAGTCAGTGCAGTATAGGGCCACAAGGTTGGTGCCCAGTTTGCAGGGGATGCCATATGAGGCGAGACTGAGGGAACTGGGACTCTTCAGCCTGGAGAAGAGGAGACTCAGAGGGGATATGTTGGCGACATACAGGTATGTGAGAGGATCTCACATGGACATGGGTAGAGACCTGTTCTCCCCTGCAGAGGAAGGCAGAATGCGCTCCAATGGAGCAAAGCTCAGGGAGCCAAGGTTCCATTTAGATGCCAGGAAGCACTTCCTGACAGTTAGGACCCCGAGGGTGTAGAATGGGCTTCCACGGGAGGTGGTTGAGGCCCCGTTGGTGAGGGTGTTCAAAGATAGGCTGGACATGCACATGGTGGGCATGTCGTGAGCAGAGCCAGCTGGAGCTGGGGTCAGACTAGATGACCCGGGAGGCCCCTCCTGACTTGCTCTGTTTCTCTGTTTCTTTGTTTAATGTATAGGCAGGTCTGCCAGTTGAAGGCTGTTTTTATTCTGCTATCGTTGGGATTTTGATTATGTTTACTTTATTTTTAATCAAGGTTTATTAGTTATTATAAGCCATCTTGAGTGTCAGTTTTGGAAGAAACTTGGGGTGCAAATAAATAGTGCATGACCTGTGACCAGGCATCCAGGTGCTGCTGATAGACAGCTTCAAGGCCCAACTGCATTGTAAGCCGCCTAGGAGGGCCTCGGTAATTATAGGAGGCCTATAAATACATTTAAATAAATAAACAAACTCTTCCTTAAGTGGCCTTGGACTGAAGAACACTTCAATCAGAGTACAGTTGCAAAGTAGAAGACAGTACTCTGGAAGCTCTACAAACAGAGGGCTGCCCTCTCTCAAAAGAGGACACATAGCCGTCCAATTTCTTACCATTCCACTGTTTGCCATTTCAGTAGGTGATTATTTCTCCTAATTGGGATACTCTGTAAAAGCAAATCCATTTGCATAATAAAGGCACTGTAACAACTGAAATGCAGCCCATCAGTGTTAGGTTGAGTGTTGAGATTGCTTGATTAACAGTGTACTGTGTTTGAAAATGGAATAATTGTTCTAAACGTCTTATGTATTTTTGGAAACCTTTATCCTGGTTTATCTTATTGATTTGTCTGTCTGGTGATAACAGCTCCTTGGTTCCCTCTGAGGATGGTACCTGGAAGGCCCTCTTCCTTCTGCCCTACCACACCAGTCTCTTTATTTAACAGTACAATCCCAGGTGTATTTAGGCAGCAAAAAGGCATACAACTCCCAGCATGCCTCAGTTCTTGGCCTTGTTGCTGTCAAGATGTGCATCAGATTGCATCCTTGAAATGTTTTTACATCATCTCTAAGGGCCACACAGCTTTCCCAAGGCAGTTTTTACAGCCCACACTCTTGAGTGCAATTCACAGTAACCCACCCAGGGCATGCTAGAAACTGAACAGTGAGATGGCATTGGGTTGCATGCTATGTTAGTCCTTAGATTAGACCCATCAAAATGAGTGGCACTTAAATTAGACCAGCATTGGATGCAGCCCATGCAGTTATTCCCATAGGACAAACAGAAGCACATCTGAATGTATAGAGGAAAATCAGGAAAGAATTGAGGGTTGCATGTCTCACCCCTAGATTAGGAAAAGTCAAAAGGAAATACAAGGTGGCAAAGTGGGAATAAAATGCCCTTATTGGAAAGCATAGGCAACAATTTTATACTGATTTAGCCAGGAGCAAGCTTCATCAAAAGTCACTTGCGAATAGACATGAATGGGATTGCACTGTTACTGATGAAGATGGAGCAAGCTGGTCTGACATAGGCATCCATGCTCAAGTCTCTTTCTTTTATCAGAACTTCAACCTCTGCAGGCATTCCTATGTTAAGTAGTCCCTACTCTCTAATTCTTTACGATTGTACCTTCTCTGTAAAAACAAAAATCTTTGTTAAGGCAGGACTCTAAATGCATCTTGTGACATGCCTCTAATTATCTTCAGCAAAAATGCCTTCATCTCTTGTGTGTAAAACAACCCGCCCAATTCAATGGCCAAAAGGGTTTAATGCTTAGCATCTGCTGGTAGCAACTTCTCCACCTATTCTGTGTTAGAATGGGATCTCATTAAGATAAATGAACCTCAGGCATTTCCATCAAGAACCATCAAAAAGAGAATAACTATAAAATTACAACTCTTCAAATAAATTCATGATGACAAAAATCTGAAAATATGTTTAAATTGTATTAATTTGATACTATTACATCCAGAGGTAATGAAAATAATTTAATCTGTAAATATTGTACAAATGTTTGTAATAATATTGGGCATGATCCAGCCAAAATTAAGTATTTTAAAGATACAATCCTGTGTACTTTCAGACAGGAAAATGACCTGTAACTCTCAGCATGTCCCAGCCAGCAATGCACTTAAGTCTCAGTTATTTCAACTGGAATGGCTTAAGTGCAAGGCACAATTGCAAACTTCTACACACTGATTAGTAAGTAAGACTCTTGGAACACATTAGCATTTTGAGTAAGCATTCTTGGGATTGCCCCATTAATATCAGAATCCTCCATGAGTCTAAGTTTAATTGTAGTAAGTTTAGTTGAATCCAAATGGCTCTTACTCCCAGGTAAGTAGCTATAGAATTGCACTGTAAAGGTAGCAATATTTGGCTGGATTGTGGCAACTCAGATGTGAAGAAACAATGCAGCTATAACCAATTGCAACTAATAACAAAATTACAAGTTCTCATTCCAAACCCAAATAAATGGCATGGAATAAACACCATAGTGAGACCTTTTTAAATGTAAGTCCATGTATAGGATTGTGCCCTTACTCAGAAACAGAATCTGAAGCAAGTTGGAGCTGTAAAATTGAAACTTGAATATTGTCCAAACTCAAACATAATTCACACACACAGCCATTTGCAAACTAGCTTTACACAGAACTTTGGAATGTCTTCCTAACTCTAGAGTCTAATAGTAAGGTAAAAACGGGAGTCCTTTTGTACCAAATTTTTCAGTTGGTTTGCAAGTGGAAAAAGTGTGAGGTAAGCTTATCCTATGAAAACATAACAAAAGCTTAATCTCAGAAACTACTGTAAGAAAAGTGTTGTTGTTATGTGCTGTAAAGTCATTTCCAACTGATGGCATCCCTATGAATGAATTCCCTCCAAAGTCTCCCATCCTTGACAGCCCTGCTCAGTTCCTGCAAATTCAAGGTGGTGGCTTTGTTTATGTAAATGATTTATCTTGTATTTAGTCTTCCTCCACTTCTTCTCTGTCTTCAACTTTCCTTAGTGGTATTGTCTCCTTCAGTGAGTCTTGCAGTCTCATGATGTGGCTGAAGCACAACAACCTCAGTTTGCCATTTTTGCTTCCAGTTATATGTTTATATGGTATACACAAAGCTCTCCTGCAACACCATATTTTCAAACCATCAATTTTCTTCCTGTCAGCTTTCATGACTATACAGATTTCACATCCATACATAGCAATTGGGAATATGATAATATGGATGATCTTGGCCTTGGTCTCCAGTGAGACATGATCTTTTCTAGATTCTTCATTGCTGCCTTTCCAAATCTTAGTCTTTGAATTTCTTGGCAGAAGTTTCCATTTGAATTGATGTGTGAGCCATGGTATGCCAAATCATTCATAATATAGCTTCCATATAGGCTATAGCATGATCCTGTCTAATCTTAGAAGCTAAACAGGGTTGGGCTGGGTTGAACTGTGGATGGGTCACTAGAATCCTGCATTGAGAAGATGGTTGAAACTGATAGTCTATTTCCAATGGTATGATTCCATTTCAGTTTCAGTGTTTTCATTGAAGTTGAAGACATTACACATTGTCTTCATTACACATTGAAGTTGTGTAATTCTTCTGTATTCACAACATTTAATATTTAGTTGCAGTTATGCTTTTGTATGTTCTTCCCTCATTTTCATTAAGAGTCATTTCAATTTGTTGCTGCTTTCTGCTAGCATCATCATCATCCTCTCATTTCCCTACTTCCCTGGAGCCAACGCTCTCTGAGTGGTTTACAGCAAGGGATAAAATAATACAGTACAATATAATACAAAACAACAATGTTAAAAGAGTCAATTTTAAAATAGCTTAAAATACAGTAAAATACTACAAAATACCCAGCAAGAAGAATTACCACTATAGGCCTCTGGCTAACCAAGGAGATCTTTAACGGCCTTCACATAGAGGGCTGCCTTGACATAGTGCCAAGATGATGGCAAATTTGGTGCCAGGTGGGCTGCAGCAGACAGGTTGCTCCAAAGATGGGGGTGGCATTACAGAAAAGGCCCTCTGCCTAGTTGCCAACCTCTGAGCCTCTCGTAGAGTAGAAGGAGGTTGGAGAAAGGCCCCAGAGGTTGAGCATTACAACTGGGTAGATTGGGGATGGGAAAGGAACTCTGACAGGTACAGGCCATGTAGATTTTATAGGTTAAAAGCAGCACCTTGAATTGGGACCAGAAGCATATAGGCAGCCAGTGCAGTGGGCTAGAACTGGTCTTATATGTTCAGACATATGGGTCCCAGTTACTAAATCTGGCTGCTGCATCCTTCAAGGGCAGCCCCATGTAGCATGTATTGCAGTTATCTGATTTAGAGATCACCAAAGTATAGATTACTGAAGCCAGCTTAAACCCTGTCCAGATATGGGCCACCAGCTGATGCTGGCAGAAGGCACTGTGAGCCACTGATGCCTCCTGAGCCTCAAATGACAAAGATAAATCAAGGAGCACCCCAAGCTACAAACCTGCTCCTTCAAGACCTTTTGCCCTGGTCCCAATGACTCTCTATGGTCTCCTGTCCTGTTTCCTGTTGTCCATGCCCGGGCCCTGGACCCTGACACATGGCAGCCTACAGGTGTCATTGATGGGCAGCCCTGTGAGTGACAGATGGCAGTGAAATCTATCACCTGAGTCACATGGTTCATTGTGGTTCAAGATAGGGCTGGCCTTGAGGACCGGACAGAGGGAGCTCAGACCTGGCTACACATAAAGGCATCTTTGTCCAGGCTGTTGAAAGCTCAGCCATTAAA
Source organism: Varanus komodoensis (assembly GCF_004798865.1). Lineage (NCBI taxonomy): Eukaryota > Metazoa > Chordata > Lepidosauria > Squamata > Varanidae > Varanus > Varanus komodoensis. The sequence continues at coordinate 17,954,478 of NW_025335409.1, read as the reverse complement.
ATTCTAAGGAGACCCCTTGGTCCCAAATTCTAGTGACCTGAACAAGGAGAGATGCTTGAGTTTAATACTAGATTTAGTAAAAGAGTGGTGTGATTAAATAGTCCCCTTTAAATGTAACTGGATACATTTACTTTACATTTTAAAACCAATTCACTCACTGATATTCTAATTCACTATTTTTTCTCTGGAACTGAACTGAAATGTTATATGTGAATTTTAAGGCTAGGATTAAATCCCAACCATGACCTAAAATGGTAAAACCAAAATGCCAATCAAGTAAGAAGAAAGAGCCAAACAAAAATTTATAATAAACCCTGCAGAGAAGATATATTTGAGAAACTTCTGCTTTGTTACTGGCAATTAAAGCATGCTTTGTGTTAGGTGCCTTGTGTTCTCATAGATTTGAAGTAGTTTAGTCTTTGGAAATACAAACCATCATCGGATAGGAAATACATAGACAAAAATTTGCACTTATATGAATGCAGAGAAAATGTGAAAAAAAAGAATGGCTGAATAGCCAGCTCTGAAAGGCTTTCCAAAAATAGATCACACTTGCTTATGAACTAGTACTAATTATGGGACCAAATCACAGAGTTGGCAGGAATTCACAGTGAGAAAGTTGAAAACACCATTCAGTAAATTTCCACATGAACCATCAAGATTTGTAATTCTTTCCCAGGGCATGCCATAAACTTCCAGCTACCCTCCAAGGCTCAGCACTCTGAAAACTTTTCGATCTCACACAGAGTTGAGGTTTCTGGTGTACAGATGTTTTTCTTAAAATGAATGTGGCATTATAACCCCAGATTTTACACTGTTATTGGAATATGTTATAAAATTATTATATACACTGTATGGAATATTTAATAATTTTCAGGCATATGCAGAACAAGGGGCAATATGTTACTAATTCAAAATATGACTTTTTCTGTATAATTTGGAAACACTCACACATATTTTATATGTCTCCTTTATAGTGTGCTTGCCTACAATAAAGAACCACTCAAGGACACATGCCCAGATGATTGTGTGCATAAGGTGGCTGCAGGAAAGGCCTTCCCTATGTTGATCCATCCCATGCCAAGAACAGCACCACACTTGCACAAATTTGCTGCAGGAGTCAGTTTTTGTCATGACACTGCTAACTATCCTTTTGATAATTAGTATGTCATGGTGGTGGGTGCATGTGTCCTAACCATCATGGGCTGAACCAGATGCAAGCAAGGCTTGCCTCACGGCTACCCTGAACTCAGCTGGCTATACAAAGGGCCCCTTTGGTACTGCTGTATTACTATTCAAACCTAAGCAAGCCCAGTAGTATCTCCTTAACTATACCAAGAATGACTTGAAGGGATATACCCTAATTCAGCTTTTGAAATCATATCTGACCCTGAAAGTTGCATGGATTGGAGACTCCCTGAAAACCACACAAAAATTTGGAGGAACATTGAAAGGAGTATTAAATTATTCAGCAGTGATCTTTAGACTATGTCTTTTGGTCATTAGTGGTGCACATTTGTACCCAACATAAAAATGATGCCTGCGTAGGAGACAAGCAACCCATGGGTGCCATGCAGCCCACAGATACACTATTGTGTTCACCCATGGGGCCTCCACCTTTGCCCCTGCCTAGCAGCTTGGTGCTGGGAAAACTGGAGGATGGTGTTGACCAGTACAGTCACCAGATGTTCCTGGCAGCCGTCAGTGGGGCAGAGTAAATGGTGGAGGTCCAGGGAATCCCAGAGGAGAGGATCAAACATCCAGATTCCCACATGCTGAGATAGAAGGGGGAACAGCATATGTGTCCCTTGCTATGGGGAAAGGAGGTGTGTGTGTGTGTGTGTGGGTGTGTGAGAGAGAGAGAGAGAGCGAGAGCGAGAGCGAAAGCGAAAGCGAAAGCCAGACAAGAAAGTTGAGGTGGGTCTTGGCCCCATGCAGCAGCACTGAACAATGCCTTTGCCTTAACCCAGCACTGGCCCATAGCCCTTGGCTCACCAGCAGTCATTTTGTATGGCCCTCAGGAGCACAAAGACCAGCCAACCCTGATATTTACAGTGAGGTGGTGCCCAAAGGAAATGCTTGCAAAGAATAAGCAAAGTAGAACACAAACTGAAGAAACACCATCACCATCTCCTCCATATCCTACCTTTCTGCCTCTTGCAAGGAATTCAGGGCATCTTACAAGGCCCTCCTCCTCTCCATTTTATCCTTACTACAACAACCCTGTGAGGTAGGTTCACCTGAGAGTCAGTGACTGGCCCAAAGTCACCTGTGAGCTTTGTAGTCAAGTGGGGACTAAAACCCAGATCTTCTGAATCCCAGTCCAGCTGCTGAACGACTATGCCATCCTGGCTCTTAATATGTACCTCTCAAACAGTTGTCAATATACAACAAGCCTGGTACATGTAAAGGTTCCAGTGCATAGATGGCACTATTGCCATGTTTCTGAGCAACAGACATGTACTTAAGAGCAGAGTGAGTCTGTGGCAGAAGCTTCAAATGACCACTTTCCATGTGTGAAATTCAGCAAAAAGCATAATGTAAGCTGAAAATTAGGCATGTAAGAGAGTTTCTTTATAGTTGACAGATCATCTGTACCTGCCCATTATGCAACCCTGAATGTGTGTGTGTGTGTGTTTGTTTTGAGGGGGAGGAATTGTGCACATTCCCAAATTTGTAATCATATTTGGAATATATGTGTGTTTAGAAAAATGCACACCTTAAAATTTGCATCCTGCCCCACCTCCCAACACACACATTGTGGATGGCACTCAGCTCTACCTTTCTTTGTCATCAAACCCAGATGAGGCAGTGGCTGCTCTGAATCAGTGTCTGTATATGGTAAAGGCTTGGATGAGGGCCAACAAACTGAGATTCAACCCAGGCAAGATGAAGGTGCTGTTTGTGGATGGGTCATCTGTGCAGTTGGGCGATATTCAACCTATCCTGGATGAGGTTGTACACCCCCTGAAGTCAATGTTGTGGTTTGGGAGATGCTACTGAATCCAGAGCTGTCACAAGTGGACTCAGTGGCGCACGGTGCCTTTTATCAGCTTACACTGACCCTACCTTGACAGAGAGAGCCTAGCTACAGTTCTCTGTGCTCTAGTAACCTCTTTGGATTACTGCAATGCACTGTATGTGGGGCTGCCTTTGGAAACAGTTCAGAAACATCAGCTGATCCAAAACAGGGCAGGAAGACTGGCTTGGAGCCAGGTTATATGACAGATGGTCTCCTCACATTCCTACTTACATGGACCCCAACTTCATCTTCGGGGTCCTTCTTTGGGAACTCTTTCCAAAGGAAGTAAGTCAGGTAGCTACTGCGAAGAGGACCTTTTTGGTTATGGCACCCCAGTTAAGAAATGAGTTCCTCTAAGAGGTGCACCAGGAGAAAACATTCTTATTCTCCCAGCATTCTAACAGTTTAACTTTTTAATTTCATTTTTAATATTGCATTTTACTCTGTAGCGCTGTTCTGCTTCTATGCTGATTCAATTGCAATTGCTATTGTGGTGTTGTTTGAAGCTGATTTTATCTTGTATATTTTAATTCCTCCCTCCCCTTAGCTTTCTTAACCATACAGACAGCTTTGGCTATTGGGTAGTATAAAAATGAAATAAATACACAAACAAATGTCCATACTTTAGTCAATGGGAGCAAAGTATGCACTTTCGAATGCAGATAGAAATATTTTTCCCTATTCAGAATGCACACTTTTCCTGCTCAAACAAGGAAAACAAGTCACACATGGAAACAGGAATTCAGCAAACCAAGCCTTGGACTGAAGTTTGGAGAAACCCAGTGAGCCTGAAGTTCCTACTGAAACTTTGCTCTCGTTACCTCTAAAGTAAATACGAGAATTAAACATACATGTGTGACATACAACAAAATGTTGCAGTGTGGGGTGCTCCTGATCAGCCAGCCAACTCTGCCCTTTTCCAAGATCCTCCCTGTATCAAGTGTTCTATTACCCCCAACATCCAGTTTGTATTTCATAACCACCAAGCCTGCATCATCCTCACTAGGATGTTTTGGGGTTCGGGCTCCCATAGGCTTTTGTTTTGAATGGCTTTTCCTTGGTACTGCTGCAGAACTGGACTTTCCCAAAAGCTTGCTGATCCCGCCTCCTTGTTTGTGGACAGTGGTGTTTTGACTACATAAGACTCCCTGCTTGGAGTTCACTGTGATGACAGTGTCTAATGAAAGCATTCCCACCATGCAGCTGAGGTAAAGCTAGAAGCAGTATACCTTCGTGATATTATAGAAACATTGCTAATTGAAACAATGTTCACGGCAGGTTTTTATGCAGATGGCCTCAACATGTACATGTGATTCATATTACCATGTCTTACACAGCAGAAGCAAAATGGCATAAACCATTATCTGCTCTATCAACCAGCAGCATCAAAGGTGCTAGAAAGAGGTGACAGAAAGATCCACAATGGAACTCACACCCTGCTTTCTTCAATTAGCGAAGGGCTGCCACTCTGATGGGAGTGCAAGAGTTATTACTTGGTTAATGTTTTCATCCCCTCAAGCCTGACTGAGATCAGACTCTGACCTTATTTCCTGAAGGTTTGGCATCAATTTTGAAGGCTATCCAGTTGTTCAGCTGGGTGTGTCAGGCCTCCCTCCTACTGCTTCCTAGTTGGCAGGAGATGTTTAATTAATCATGCTCAAGGAATGACCTTTTTTTTGTTTTGATTTATATTACTGACTCTGCTCCAGCACGTGATCAGATTCCTACCCAGAGGGCAGTGCCGATGACCAGGTTGCACAAGCTGGAAAAAAGATACAGAAGAGAAAAGAAAAGAAAGGGAAGAGAACAGAAGAGAAGAGACAAAAAACTCTGGAGTACTTTAAACCTTATAATCTGCTTTTGGTATTTATGCCTTGATACAATTAAGAAGAGCAAAAATCAGATTTTGCCACCTTTACTCACATCAAGAATATCTCTCTGAAAATGTAGTTAATTGAGGTCCCCTAGAATGAAGCAATTTTCAGTGTAATATAATAACTAAATAGATTTTAAAGCCATCAAAAGGAATAGATCTAAAGACTTCAAATAGGGTTTGAAATGGAATAGACTGGCATGTTTCAGAATCAAGATGTCTTCCAGAAGACATTAGTACTATCTTATTCCATTTATACTTTGAACAAGATAAATTTGTAATATTTTATTAAATTTGTAGTAGTTTTGATACTCATCGACCTTAGACCGAGACTTACCTGGCTGATTTGGATATGCCATCTTGAAGTACAGCATTCATAGCTATTCAGAGCAAATGTGTGAATGCCATCACTGAAAAGCATAGTGTCTAATATGATCTAAGGTGATATGAAAGCTATATCTGTGGTGTTTGGTCATGGATGGCTCACTGACTTTCCAAAGTGTATGGCCAGCAAGTTCTCTGCACATTGTTTTTACCTCTGGGGGAAGGGGCAGCTGGTGCTACTCAGGGTGGACGACTTTAGTTCAGAGGCCACCAGCTCCTGATCCCTAGAATGTTTGTTTGTTTGTTTAAAATATTTCTATCCCATACTTTGCAAAAAAACCCCAACACCTCAGGACGGCTTACAAAAAGTTAATAATAATACAATAATAATGTTTAAATTAAGTAAAAACACAACATAAAACAACACTTTCAAAACTAAAGAAAAAGAAAGAAAATGCGACTGTGTAAAATCCTTAATTATTAAAATGATGGCTAAATAAAAAGGTCATTACCTGGAGCTGAAAAGAGTAGAGAGTCAGCGCCAGGCCTCTCTGGGGAGTGTATTTCATAGTCTGGGCGCTGCTGCAGAGAAGGCCTCTCTCCACATGGATACCCTCTGTATCGCCTTCAAAGAGGGTTTCCCGAGCAAGGCCTCCCCTGCCGATCTTAAGGGGTGTGAGGGCATGTAGGGAAGGAGACATTCCTTCAGGTATCCTGGTCCCAAGCCTTTTAGTGCTTTATTAGCACCAGCACCTTGAATTGGGTCCAGACTTCAACTGGGAGCCAGTGTAGCTGGTAGAGAATCTGCGTTATATGAGAATAATGGCTGGCTCTCGTCAGCAACCTGGCAGCTCTATTTTGCACCAATTGAAGTATCCGGACCATTTTCAAGGGCAGCCCCACACAGAGTGCATTACAGTAATCCAACCGGGAAGTTACCAGAGCATGTGTCACTGTTGCTAGGCAGTGCTTGTCCAGGTAAGGAGGCAGCTGTTGGATCAGCCAGAGCTAAAGGAAAGCGCCACCACTGTCACCTGGGCCTCCAGCTCTAATATAAACTGCTTGCAGTAAAATTCATGGAGAACAAATCATAAAATAACAGAAAGAAATGGAAAAAAAATATGGAGGAAAGCCTCCTTGTGTGACCCTCCTACACCTCCATTGCTATGGTACTGTCCATGTATCTATAGTTTCTTGAAAACAATGTGGCATATCCCTTTAGCTTCACTATTAGATTATATTAGACATGGAAGAGGTTCAGTGTATCTGAAAAAGCAGAAAGGTGGATCCTACAGGTGTTACATTTCACTTGTAGGTTGTTTTTGACTGCCTCCTTCTCCTGGAAGTACAACCCTGGAAGTACCTCACACACCATGATGAACCAATTCAGTGAGTTCGGAAGGAAGCTGTTCTCCTTCAAAGAAACCCATTCCTTTGAAGAAGAAGCAGAAGGTTAAAATAAATGAAATGGAATAAGGAAATATTTCACCCCGGCTTTCATATTCAAACCTACATGCTGCAGCTAATTACTGAATATCCTGATCTGTAACAAAGAGATGCATGTCACAGAGTACTGGTGATCTGAGCACATTTATTCTCCATTTATTCCAGCCATAATACTGCTATATAATTCCAGCATGGATACTTTACATCATACTGTTAGTTTCCAGGATGCTTATGACATGATGTCAGCAAGCTTATCCAGTAAGACTTTTTTATATATCATATAATTTTATATTTTGGAGGCCAGACATTCACCTTAATTGTTCCATTGCCATGATCTAACTGCAAGAATCCAGGTAGCTGTGCTGATCCATATTAATAAAATGGTCCTATTAGTTTTCATCTTCATTGTTGGGCAATGTCATTCCATTCCCCAAAACAGCTACTGTGAGATTTAAAACTGAACTCAGAGGGAGCAGAGAAACCGGAGTTGGGCAACAGAGATGTCATTGTCCCTGAAGGCCAACATGTCTTGGAGATTGATCCACATGAATCCTGGCTCCACTGCAACATCATTTATCTGTTACAACGATGAAGGGCTACCCCAAGATATTTGAGGTGGAGTAGCAAAGAACATGCAAATCAAGGTTCATGCTGGCTGTATTCATACAACATTACGAGCAACCTTGTATGGTTACCATGGTTTGTCATTTTTATCACAATTTTTCCAACAGAAAATCAAGTGGTTTTGATGTTATCATGGTTTCTATTCTCCCTACTTAACCTTTTCACTGTTGACACATATCTTATTAGCCACTGTTCTTGAAATTCAGTCCTGAGTTACATCACTCCCTCTTTATGTCACCTGTCTCTTTCTCAGAGGGCCACACATAGGGGTTAGATGATTGGAGAAGCTCCTGGAGTTGCCACTCTTTCCACCAGACTCTGTCCTACTTACAGGCTAAGAGTGTGGAAACCATGATCTTGAGTTCAGAGAACACCATGGTGGTATGGAGAAACCATATAACAAATTATTGTTTAGTATCATGGTTTCTAAAGACTTCCTGCCTGAGCTGACGGAGATCGTCTTGGACCTGGTGCTGAGGACCCCCAGGAGCAAACCAGCGCATCGGACGGCCGCACCTCCATTCGCGCCACCCGGACCCCGCCGCTGCTCTGCCGCTGCCTGCTGCTGCCGCACCGAGGCCAGGACCACTGGCCCAGGCCCCTGCTCCGGCCCACTTCCCCGGGTGTGTGTGAGAGATGCACTGGGGCGGGGTGGGGCACGGAGAGGGGCTCTGTGGCCTACAAAGTGCTGGCAGTGTCTAGGGGCCGGCAGCCTCGGGCTGGCGGAAACGCCGTCATTTGGGGTCTGAGCTGGGGCCGAGCGGGGGGCTAGGCTGGCCGGGGGCTTTGGTGGTTGGCCTTGGTTTCGTTCGTTTGCGGGCTGGCAGTGGTTTTAAGTAGGATGTTTTTAGTAATTTTAATTGTCGGTTCTAGGTTGCTTTTAATTGGTGCATCTTGTGCTTTACTATGATGTTGCCTGGAGAGCGCGTGGGCGCCACCATTGGGGTGGTGATGGGCAATGGACCTTATGGCGTTGGGGGTCTAACGGGTCTGCATAGAAGAAGGAGGGACAGATGGTTCCACCTGTCCCTCTTTCTGGTTATTCCCCCAACCAGCGGGTTCCAGGTAGATTTGTCAGCTGCCCCCCGGGCCTGTCAGTGCTGTTGCTTAATGCCAGGTCAGTCCAAAATAAGGCAACACTCATCCATGATTTGATCATGGATGAGAGGGCCGACCTGGCTTGTATCACAGAGACCTGGGCGGGTGGGGGGGGGATGTCGTCCTCTCACAACTGTGCCCGTCTGGGTACCTGGTCCAGCACCGACCACGCCCAGAGGGGAGGGGAGGGGGGTCGCTCTGCTTTATTGAGCTTATATCTCCCTTGTGGGGCTTCCTGTCCTCTCGAGGCCAGGGCTGGAGTGCCTCCACTTGGTCTTGGGTGACTGAGACAGATTGGGGATTCTGTTGGTGTACCGTGCACCCTTCTGCCCAACAAACTCCCTGCCTGAGCTGACGGAGATCGTCTCAGACCTGGCGTTGAGGACCCCCAGGATGTTGGTCCTGGGGGACTTCAATCTCCATGCCGAGACAGTTCTAACGGGTGGCTCAGGACTTCATGGCCTCCATGGTGGCCATGGGGCTGTCTCAACACGTCAGTGGCCTGACCCATGAATGTGGACACACTCTGGACCTGGTTTTCTCAACGGGGCAGGAAGCGGGTGACCTGAGGGTGAGGAATTTAAGTTTGACGCCCTTGTCATGGTCAGATCACTTCCTCATAAGGTTTGAGCTCGAGAGTGGCCTTTCCCTCTGTAAGGGTGCAGACCAGATTGTATCGGTCCACCCCTGGAGCTGGATGGATCCTGATGGATTCCTGAAAGCTCTGGGGGATTTTCCGGTTGACAAGGCTGGTGATCCTGTCTATGCCCTGGTTGAACTGTGGAATGGGGAGATGAACAGGGCTATTGATACGATCGCTCCCAAGCGTCCTCTCTCACCTGGCAGAGCCCTTTCATCTCCTTGGTATACACCTGAATTACGGGCGATGAAGCAGGTTGGGAGACGTCTAGAGCGTAGGTGGAGGAGATCACGGGGTGAATCTGACCGAACACACTTAAGAGCCCATTATCGGGCCTATGCTGTGGCGGTGTGGACGGCAAAGAAGAAATTCTTCTTCGCTTCCATTGCCTCCTCACAATGCCGTCCGGCGGAGCTCTTTCGGGTGGTGCAAGGGCTGATACATCCAGGTCCAAAGAAAGATCTCATACCACCCTCAAAGGACCACTGTGATGACTTTGCCAGGCATTTCAGGGAGAAAATTGCTCAGATTCGTCATGAGGTTGACTCAACTATTGTACCAGATTCTACTGAGGAGATGCCAACGACGCTGTCGAGTCCGCAATTAATGGATGAATTTCAGTTGTTGCGGCCTGATGATGTGGACAATGTGCTTGGACAAGTACGCCCTACCACCTGCTTACTAGACCCATGCCCACCTGGCTACTTAAGAAAGCCAAGGATGGGATTCGCACCTGGATCCTGGAGGTGGGCAATGCCTCTTTAAGAGACGGTCGGGTACCGTCCTCTTTAAAAGAGGCTGTAGTCCGACCAGTCCTAAAGAAGGCATCCCTGGATCCAGAGGTGGCCGTCAATTATAGACCGGTGGCCAACATCCAGTTCCTAGAGGTGCTAGAGTGGGTGGTGGCAGGACAACAAGCATTCTTGGATGAAACTGATTATCTGGACCCATTTCAGTCCGGCTTCAGACCCAGGTACGGCACTGAATCTGCCTTGGTCGCCCTGTATGATGACCTGTGCAGGGAGAGAGACAGGGGGAGTGTGTCCCTGTTAATTCTCCTGGACCTCTCAGCGGCTTTCGATACCATTGACCATGGTATCCTTTTGAATAGGCTGGTGGGATTGGGAGTTGGAGGCACCACGTGGCGGTGGTTCCGCTCCTATCTCAACGGCCGATTTCAGAAGGTGGTGCTGGGGGACTATGGCTCTGCACCATGGCAGTTATGCTATGGAGTTCCGCAGGGCTCCATTTTGTCCCCCTTGCTATTCAACATCTACATGAAACCGCTGGGAGAGGTCATCAGGAGGTGTGGGCTGCGGAACCATCAGTACACTGATGATACCCAGCTCTACCTCTCGTTTTCCACCAATCCAGGTGAGGCAGTGGCTGTGCTGAACCGGTACCTGGCCGAGGTAATGGGCTGGATGAGGGCCAATAAACTGAAGCTCAATCCAGACAAGACGGAGGTCCTGTTGGTGGGTAGTTCAGGACTCGGGATGGGGGACTTGAGCCTTGTCCTAAATGGGGTTGCACTCCCTCTGAGGGACAGGGTTCGCAGCTTAGGAGTGCTCCTCGACCCTGAGCTGTCTTTAGAAGCCCAGGTGACGGTGGTGGCGAGGAGCGCTTTCCTTCAGCTTCGGCTGATCTATCAGCTGTGTCCCTTCCTGGAGAACGATTGCCTGGCGACAGTGACACACGCATTGGTAACTTCCCGATTAGATTTCTGCAATGCGCTCTACGTGGGGCTACCCTTGAAGACGGTCCCGATACTTCAATTGGTGCAGAATAGAGCTGCCAGGCTGCTGATGGGGACTGGGCATTGTTCTCATATAACCCCAGTTCTCCGTCAGCTCTACTGCTTCCCGATTGAAGTCCGGGCCCAATTCAAGGTGTTGGTTATGATCTATAAAGCCCTCAACGGCTTGGGCCCTGGGTATCTAAAGGAATGCTTGCGTCCATATATGCCCTCCCGCCCCCTGAGATCAGCAGCAGAGGCCCTTCTCCAGGAACCCTCCATGAAGGATATTAGGAGGGTGAGTACCCGGAGAAGGGCTTTCTCTGCGGTCGCGCCCCACCTATGGAATGCTCTTCAGAGAGTTCTGCCTGGCGCCATCCTTACTTGTTTTTCAGTGCCAGGCTAAGACCTTTTTATTTAAAACTTATTTTAAGTGTTAATTTATTATGGAGGATTTTTAAAAAAATTTAAGCCGAGATTCACCGGGTTTTAATATTTTTAGTGTATACATTTTTATATGAATTTTTTGTTTTTGTTTTGGTTGTGAGCCTCCCCAAGGCTTTGTTGTGATGGGGGAGGCATAGAAATGTTTTATATATATAGATAGATAGATAGATAGATAGATAGATAGATAGAAAGAAAGAAAGAAAGAAAGAAAGAAAGAAAGAAAGACCCAACATACTGTGGTGAAATACCATGATCGGATTCAGGCAACCTGACAGACTAAAAATGGTAAAAAAAACTTCCATGGCTTGTGATGTTTGGACCCAGTCAGCAGATAACTCTGAGGTATAAATAGTGAAACCTCGAAACAACAGGTGCCCCCAGCAAGCTCTGTCTGCTAGCCACCCCAGACACTTTGTACCCCTCCCAAACAGGTTCAGCAGCATGGGGGGGGTATTTTAGAAATAGGTGCTATAAAGGACTTTTTCTCAAGATAATTCTGCATATTTGAAGAAGTAGTGGGAAAGAAAGAATGAGGTATGTGATTGTGTGTGTGTGTGTGGGGGGGTGCATCTGTATATGATGGAGGGAGTGTGTGAGTGTAACAGGTAGAACCCTGCCCCTCACACTGATGTAAACCTAGGCAGCTTATTTTGTTATATAAGGTAGAAAGGCACCTGTTCTTATCACTGGCAGTGCAAGTACAAGCAACATCATCCATTTGCTTTGCTGCCCTTTCATAATGGCCCAAATTTTCCCATGATGCCCATGATCAGCGAGACAGCATGGATAGCATCCCCATGTGCAGAGCATTTCCTTCACAATTTCCTGAATGACATAGAACTGCAGAGTAGCCAATGAGCTACCATGCCTCAATAAAATTCTTCCTTCTGAGATTTTGCTCTTATCTTTCATTTATTAGCTTGTCTTCCTCAGTGGCACAACTCAAACATGCTACTGCTGCAACAAGCCATGTTTAGGATTGATGTTTGAAGGGAAGAGAGGGTGATCAGCTGGAGCCTGGAATGGGTAAGCAGGAGCAGACAGGGGACCGGAGCAGGAAATGTGCCTTGGAATTATGTCTGTTTGCATTTGCATGGGGAAAGCATAGAAGGAAGATGAGATTAGCTGGGTGGAAAGGGATTTGGGATTTTAATAGCTATCCCAGAATCCACTTACTGTTGTTCCCCAGGTAAACACTCTGTCTGTTGTTACCCTTGGGGATTGTTAGTGAAGCTTATGCTTAAAGATCTAGCCCAAAGCCCGTACCTACAGCACAGTTGTACAACCTGTGGCCCTGGGCCTATGTCACTTTCTGTGTGGCCCACCAAGTCTGTACATACTCCACCCAGTGGTCCTACAGCTAGACAAGACTATTAGCTTAGTAAGGCTGTGGAACTCTTCTATGAGCCATCACAGCCTTTAGTGCAGCTGGCAGCATCCTGCCAACACGGCTATGTGAGTGGTCTACTTGTGTAGCAAGTAGAAGATAAAAAAATCGCTGATCTTCGAGTATACAGAAGAAAAAAGGACTATATTGAATGCAGTCATCTTAGATGATGACTGTATCAGCTGTATGTCCCTACAGCTTTCTCACAAGGCCCAACTAAAACCAGTCCTATATCTGTGCCTATTTTCTCTTCTTCTCTGTAATTAAAAGGCACATGTTGCTTCTTGTAATATGTCTGTTCAAAGTTTCACACAAAGAGTCTCACCTTTAAGCTATAACTACAGAAGAAACGCAAGCAAACTATAGGTAGGGTGGGAATCTAATTATAACTGTCTGTTCTTTTTTTCCACATCTACAGAAAATTCACCCCAACCAGCCCAAGTCAAGATGTTCTTTGGGATCAGAAGAAAATGTTCTAAAATGAAAGCAAGCTAAAAAGAGAGCAGATAGTCAGGATCTTTAAATAACAAACATAAAGGGTCTATTCATTTGCTGCTCCATAAAATTATTAGAAAAATTAAGCCTGCATCCAGGAAAAGGAATCCTCTTATTCTAGAGGCAAAAAAGTGCCTTTTTGTTTTGACATAATCTTGACTTTCTTCCTATTTTTAGCTGTTGATTCCTGTTTCTCCATGTTATCCCCTGATTGTTCCTACCTTAAAAGCTGTTTGATTAAATGCCTTTCCCCATCACCATCCAACAATTGAATTGATTCAGCATATTCATGCAAAGGATGATAGAATATTTAGAGGAGAAACAACAGATGTCCTTATATAAAGTTGTGAAAGACAGAGTCAGTAATTTCAGATATTAATTTTAAGACTCTGCTCTGTCATTTTTGGCTGGCCATGCACCACCAATTTTCATACATTTAAAACAAGAGTGCATGAAAAATCTCTCTTGTCCTCAGTTTAACAATAATGATTTCCATAGTTTTTTCTTCCAGGATATCAAGTAGGTCTGTCACACTCTGGGCTTCCAATGATCATCTGCAGGCAATAGGTTAAGAGGTTAAGACAATAATCCTCTGTATTAGTCAGCTATCACTTTACACTGATCTTCCCCCATCACTTAAAGTAGAAAAACTGGGCATGCCAGATCTGGGGTTATCTTGGACACAGAATATAGAGATATAATATTTTGTTGCTGTTGAGGTGGTTATTACATCCTTAACTCACCATTGTATAGAGAAGTTCATTTCTTTTGTACTGTTGTCTCTGACAACATCTCTTTACCAGAATCCACCTGTAGGTACAACAAGCAGAACAACAGGCAACATTGCCAATATCACATCTTCTTCCACACTCTGAAGACAAACTTACCATTTGTCTACACTTAATTGCCACCAATGCTGTAAAAGCATCAGGGAATGAGACTTAATTGTAATTTATTTATTTATTTATTTCATTTCTATACCACCCAATAGCCAAAAGGCTGTCTGGGCAGTTCTCAAAGTTAAAAAGAACATATAACGAGAATCTGGAACAATGTATAATAATAAAACTATGACCCTAATAAAAAGGCAGCTGTAGGCCCCCACCAACTGCAATCAAATCAGTCCAGAGATAGAGCAGCAAAACTAGATAAAATATAGTATAAACGTTGAGAATAAAAGTTAACTATTAAATACTGGGCAAATAAAAAGGATTTTTCCTGGCGCCAAAAAGAATAAAGACTAGGCAGTGCTATTTTCAGTTTGGCCAGAAAACGAAGGCTAACACTCTAGGAGGGATTGGAGTTTCCTTTGCAGTACCCCAACCTGCAAATCTATTTATGTATCAGGTTGCAAAGATATTTGCATGTTCATGTGTGGAACAGATGATTGGAACAGGATTGTAAGCAGGGGAAGGCTAGGCAAGTTTAGACAAAAGGAGTAAGTTAGAAAGTTAAAGAAACCTTGATTAACCTGAAAGAACACCAGGATGGATTCTTATGAAACATCTGAAATCCCTCACCAAAGACTCCTGAGCAAACTTAGCAGTCATGGAATAATAGGAGAGGTCCTCTTGTGGACTGGTAACCGGTTAAATAACAGGAAGTGGAGAGAAGGAATAAATGGTAAATTCTCCCAATCGGGTGGGGAGAAATAGTGGGGTCCCACAGTGATTTGTACTGGAATTTTACAATGATCTGGAACTGGGAGTGTGCAGTGGATTTGCCCAGTTTACTGCTAGGACCAAATTATTTAGGGTAGTTAAAACAAAAAGGGATTATGGGGAATGCCAAAAGGGTCCTTCCAAACTGGGGCCATTGGCAGCCTAATAGCCAGTGCTGTCAATGTACATTGGTGTACTCTGGGGCAAAAAATTCCAACCTCATGTAGATTGACAATAAAACTGCCAATATCATAGGGCCCTTCTACAGAATAATAGATGTGTGTAAATCCTGATCATCACATCTATAAAAGCATATTGTAAGTTGGAGAATGTGCATAAAAGATCAACTAAACTGATCAGGGACTGGAATAACCCCCCTATGAGGAAAGATTACAACTAGGGATGTATGAGGAATCTGCTTTGGGGATGGGGATTTATCAGATTCCGAGCTTGGATCCCCAGACTCTGGCCTGCTTTCTTGCAGCATGTCCTTCGGCCAAGCATGGTGAGTGTGCATGTACCAGGAACTGAACCTGCACAAATGGCATCCCACGCACATGCCATAACAGCTTTATTTGTGTTACACACACTTCAGAGGAAGGTTGCTGGGTTGTGTGACAGGAGTTTCAGTATTATTCATGAGTGTATGCATACTGCTTCTTGGTTCAGCTTGCTTGTTAAGCCAGGGCTGAGCACAAGAAAGAAGTCCAATGATCAGAAGAGGGATGGATGCTATGGGATTGTCAAAACCTTAGTTACACCATACGGGATTACTTAGCTTATTAAAAATGAGGAACCAAACATGACAAAGGAACTAAAATTGTGCATGGGTTAGCAAAAATGGATAGGGAAACCTCCCCTTCTCTTTCTTATAATACAAGAACCTGGGGTTCTCTCATAAAGCTGATTGGTGGGAGATTCGGGACAGATTCAGGACAGAACTATGTCTTCACACAGTACATAGTTAAATTATGGAACGGACTATCAGAGCAAGTACAGATGGCCACCTTTTTGGATGGCTTCAAATGGGGATCACACAAATTAATGGAAGCAGGAGGGCCATGTGGACATGGCCTTGCAGGCTATGTGCTGCTTCCATTATCAGACACACTATGCATGTGTTGCTGAGGAGCACCGGCAGGAGGGTGCAACTGCAGTCGTGCAAGCAGAATGAACAATGATCCTGCTCCAGCATGGACCCTCTTGTAGTCTTAAGCAGAGGGAAAGAGGAGAGCAAGTTCTATACATGTGCACAAATTAATTTATTTGAAGAAATGTAAACTCACGTGAGATTTTTCATAGGCTGGTTATGATCTTGTACATTTAGTCAAGCTTTGTTAATATAAAACATACACTGGGAGGCTGTGGCTGTAAACCATTTACATCTTGATTGCCAGGTTTTGTTAGGGTGTTATTATACATTCTGTGCATTATCTAGACAGAATAAAGCACTGATTTCAGCTGGAGAGTTTATTTTATAACATGTATATCTATTATATTACATGTGCAATTTTTCTCCAGAGACATCAAAGTAGCCATGTTCTTCCTTCATTCAACCTTTATTTTTATTTTTAATGATATTTATAGCTCACCATTTTTCCTGAAAGGAACCCAAGGCAGCTTCCAGAATTCTCCACCTCCTCATCCTCCTCTCCATTTTATCCATACAACAATCCTGTGAGGTGGGTTTGACTGAAAATCAGTAACTGGCCTGAAATCAGAGAGTTTCGTGACTGAGTGGGGACTAGAACCCAGCTCTCCTGAGTGCCAATCTAGAACTCTATCATGGCACCACACTAGTTCTGCACAACTCTCTCACAGACAATGATAGGCTCAGGGTCATCCTTAAAATTTGAATATGAATTTAAACTCGGGTCTCTTCCACCTCAGTTTAGCTCTAACCATCACACCATCCTGGCTCACCACACTGGTTTAAGCATGTTTTACTGTTCCATTGGAATCAGTGGAGTATTACAATGCTCAGCTTTGGATGAGGTTCTGAAAAATACATAGGGTTTGACCTTAACTTTCCTTCCTTGAATAGAGCAGAACTCACTTCCAGGATAGCCTTGTGAACTTGTGCTTCCCCTGTGCCATCCAAGCTTGTTCCTGGGGGCTGGAGGAACAAGACAGAACATGGTAAAGGGCAGCTAGAGGTGGGATATGGAATTACTTCCTCTCCCCCATGTACAGTGATGTGAAATCTAAGCTACAGATTTTATTGAATATCATTAATTTTATTGAACTGTAAGACCTCAGTTTACATGTTAAAATAGGATAAAGAATTTTAAAGAATAAAAAATAGCGGTATTGCTGGGAGACGTCCAAATCAAAGTACATAGGACATAGCTATAAGTTTTATGATTTATGACACCATATAAACTTCCAGTGAAATTAAAATTGTTATAAAATGTCAGAGAAGAGGGAAACCATTTTACATGAGCTCAGTCTATGCCTGAAACATTTCTCATTTTCTGGATTTTCCTCTCCTTAAGCAAATAATGTTCAGTATATGCTAAAAGAAAAATTAACTGCTTGAAATATATATCAGTACTTAAAATTCTTTTGCTTCCAGTAAAAGCTTATCATGAAGCCAAGCCTCTATACTTTGTCTTGTCCCCAGCAGTTGCAAGCCATTTTTTTTGCATTTGCTTCTAAGCTTTGGTTCAAAGCTAAGCATTTGATATCATGAAGAATTCCATTTTTTCAGTCAACCAGTGAAGTTCAAAGAACTTTGTTTTTGCAGTTGAAGGCTGTGCCTGGCTCAGCTGAGCAAACTGTTGATTACTGAATCCCTTTGTTTATGCCAATTAGCACCTGTCAGCAAATACAGGGACAGACGGTAGGTGCCCATCAAACTGCTTTCTCATCATAGTTGTTAAGAAATGTCTTTTCCTAAATGCATGCAGAAATGGCAAATTAAAGAAAAAAAATCTGAAAACAACATGACAAGAACTGAGCACACAGAAACAAAAGTATTATTTCAGTCAGGCTTTGGGTGTAATCCTAAAGCCACTGACTTTGAAGTGAGTTTGAAGGAGAATCAACAGGCCTTATTCCTACCTAATCTGTCCCAAATGGAGGCATCATTGTTAATAATATATCAACATTTATTTATGTATTTGCTATACTTAGTCCACCCAGATACAGGTACTTACACAGGCTACTGTATTGAAAGTCACAAAGCAACTTTGTGCTCAGCTCTCTCTTGTCAGGGAGACTTGAGCTGGAGAGTTCTTTACACAGAGGACACCTTCAAATAGAGAACTATCCTCTATAAATTGGGATCCATACATTTGGCTCAGTAGGTTATACACTGTAATTAGCTAGGCCAATTCAAACCACCTGAAGACTTTCCATCAGGACTTTTTGTTATATCAGCTGAAGTGACCCACTATATAATGAAACTCATATGGACCACACTTATATCTGCTATGTGAGCAGCTCCAGTAAATATCCTTGCATTCTCATTCTTTTCCTCACCAAAACCCTGATGATGGGTCTGATGATTGTACTTTTGTTTTTCCTCTGGCCAGAGTTGGGGTCACCAGAAGAGAAATTCCTTAGTGGCAGGATGCATATACACAAGAAAAAGACTTATCTAAAGGACACATTTTTCTTTCCAGGAAAAAGAGAAGTGAGAACAATCCTCATTAAAGCAGTAGATTAAACCCCTTTTACTAAGAAGCTCTTATCTTTCAAATTTGTTTCAGAGGCTTTGCAGGCAAGTACCACTGGAATGGGAATCCTGTGATGGCTTTTCTTTAAAGAAATAGAGCTCACCTTTTAATGTTAATTTTTTATAACCAGGACCAGCTTCCTTAGTCATGTTCTCTTGCGCATTTCTTTCCCAGTAGTGCTATTAATTAAACTGAATAATTTCCATTTTTCAGAGCAAGAAAGACAGTGTTCTGATTCATCCTGCCAGATTCATCCTAGAGATTGGATATCCTCCTTACTTATCTCTGATCTAGGAAAAAGAACCTTTAATCCCACTGACTATATCCTGAAAATTAAAAAATATATATTTTTGCCACTAATGATTAAAATGATTCCTACTTATGCCAGGAAGAGATCTTTTCTAAAGGTTCTGGGGAAAACTTTCAGTGTCTAACTCCCTTCCCAGTGCTTATCCATTGTGAGAATAACCATTTCATTCAACATCCATACAATGTTTGGCTTTAAGGAAACTGTTACATCTTGTTCAAGTATGGAACCTGGACAGCATCCTTCAACAAAGTGCAAAGTCACCTTCCCTTATTGACATTGGAGATTATTAATCCTAGATACTGTTGCCACATTGCAATGCATTTTAGGATTGGGCATATTTTTAAGAACATAAGAAAAACCATGGTGGATCAGATGAAAGGTCCATCTAGTCCAGCACTCTGTATAGACATTAGCAAACCAGCTAGCCATAGGCTCCCTCAAGCAGGAGAGGTGCAAGCCCCCTCCTGCCCAAGCTTCTCAGAAACTGCAGGCAACTGGTGGAGGAGGTAGCACATAGCTCATAAGGCTAAAAGCCACCGATGGCATCTTCCCTCATGAATCTGTCCAATCCCTTTTTAAAGCAATCCAGATTGGTGGCCATCGCCACTTCCCATGGCAATGAATTTCATAGTTTAACTATACGGTGTGTGAAGAAGTACTTCTTTTAATCTGTCCTAATCAGCTTCATGGGTTGGCCTCACACGTGAGTGTTATGGGAGAGGAAGAAAATGTCTCCCTTTCCACTTTCTCCACACAATGCATTATTTTAATCACCTCTATCATGTCTCCCTTTCTTTAGCCCTTTTCTCGGCTGAACAGTCCTAGTTGTTGTAGCTACTCCTCATAGAAGAGCTGCTCTAGACTTCCGATCATTTTTGTTGCCTTTCTCTGTACTTTTCCCAACTCAGTAATGTCCTTTTTCAGATAAGGCAACCAGAACTAAACACAATATTCCAAGTGCAGTCACACCAAAGGTATGTATAATGGAAGTAATGTTTTGGCAGTCCTATTTTCTATTCTGTTGTTAATTTTGCCTGGCATGGAGTTTGCCTTCTTCACAGCAGCTGCATACTAGGCCAATATCTTCATCAAGTTGTCAGCTGCTACTCCAAGATCTCTTTTTTCCTCAGTCACCGCTAGCTCAGATCCCATCTGAACATACTTGAAGTTGGGATTCTTTGCCCCAACATGAATTATTCTTCACTTGCTTAATTTGATCTGCATTCGCCATTTTGATGCCCATTCTCCCACCTTGGAGCTCCCTTTGGAGTTCCCCACAATTGCTTTTGGTTTCAACCACTCTAAAAATTTTAGTGTCATCAGCAAACTTGGCCACTTCACTACTTATTCCTATACCAATATATACCAATGTTGCATATATTCACTTAGCTGTTAAGCCTTCCCCCAAAGAATGTTCTGGTTTAATGAGAGCACTAAAAATTCTCTTACTGATCATCATGCCTGCCCCACTAAGGACAGCTTGGAAGAGTTTGTAATGTTTCTTTGAGTTTCTGTTTCTAACCAATAAGAAATAGAAGCACCCAATTAGGTGTTTAAGAAGCTATGCTACAGGAGTAGGAAACCAAGTGTGATCCAGATGTTAAAGAATACAATCCCCACCACCTCTGACCATTGGTCATGCTAACTGGTGCTGATAGTTGTAACCTAAAAGATCTGGAAGGCACATGAAATTCATTTATGAAACATTCCCTGAGTCTACAAATCAAGTCCATGGTCCAATGAATAAAAATGCTGGACAAAACCACAAATATGAATACTTCCATTTATTGGATAGACATAATAGGGCATTTTTAAAAAGTAATCATGTGGCAAAGCTGAATTGTGAATTTAAACTTAAATAATTTAACTAAGCTAGCACCCTAGAGGTCATGTTAGCAAGGGAGTCCACATGGACCCCAAGTCCTGCATCCAGAGGGGGAAAAACAGTTATCTTTGGAGTTAGTTAAATTAAATCTATCATCATCATCAACTCTTCATCAATGCATTCCATTACATATCAAAAGCCTTTCAAATTCAGATGACCCTTCTTTTCTGGCAGTCAGCCTACCTTTCTGTCCCCTTTCTTTTGTTAAATAGGAAGGGTACAGTCAGATTCCAATTGAAATAAGTGGGGCTGGCTTAGTCTTGACAAATTTTGATGCCATTCATGTCTGGCAACAGCTTCTGGCAGGCTTGCACATCTGATAGGACCAAGCATTCCAGCAGGGCCCACCAGAGCTGATGTCTGCTATCTGAGGACTACCATTTGCCTTTTGTCCTAATGCTCTGGAGGGATGCTGCACCATGCATCCCAAAGTCCTGGAAGAAATGTCATATGGTGTCTCAAAGTTATCTACCACTGATATAAACCATGCAAGGGACACTAAATAGGACATGACACACCAAAGGTTCCTTCAGACCTGTAGCTGGCATTGATTCCATTGTAGCTGCAATAGAACTTAGTGGCAACTACTTTCTGTTGGATGTTCCCAATATCACTTTAAATATTTAAGAAATAATTGATAAAACATTGTCTAGAAGACTACCTCCCTTCATGGATCACTGCCTTGTCATGGCGAAGGGGCTTGCGTGGCTCAATGAAGCTATGAGCTATACCATACAGGGCCACCCAAGATGGAGAGGTCATAGCAGAGTGCTCTGACAAAATGTGATCCACTAGAGAAGGAATTGCAACCCACTCCAGTATCTTTGCCAGTAAAACCCCATGGACAGTACCAAAAAGCAAAAATATATGGTGCCGGAAGATGAGCCCCTCAGGTCGGAAGGTGTCCAATGTGCTACTGGAGAAGAGCAGAGGGCTAGTACTAGTAGGGTCAGAAAGAATGAAGTCACTGGGTCAAAGCTGAAAGAACACTCAGTTGCGGATGTATCTGGTGGTGAAAGTCCGATTCTGTAAAGATCTATATTCCATAGGAACCTGGAATATATGATCCATGAATCAAGGCAAGCTGGACGTGGTCAGACAAGAGATGACAAGACTGAACATCGACATCTTAGGAATCAATGAACTAAAATGGACAGAAATGAGTGAATTTAATTCAGATGACCATCAGGTATACTACTGCGGGCAAGAATCTCTCAGAAGAAATGGAGTAGCCTTCATAGTCAATAAAAGAGTAGGAAAAGCAGTACTGGGATACAATCTCCAAAATGACAGAATGATCTCAGTTCGAATCCAAGGCAACCTATTCAACATCATAGTAGTCCAAGTCTATGCCCCAACCACTGGTGCTGAAGAGGCTGAAGTTGAGCGGTTCTATGAAGGCCTACAACAACTTCTAGAATTAACACCCCAAAATAATGTCCTTATCATCATGGGGGATTGGAATGCTAAACTAGGAAGCCAAAAGATAACTGGAATAACAGGCAAGTTTGGCTTTGAAGTAGAAAATGAAGCAGGGCACAGGCTGGTAGAATTTTGTCAAAACAATAAGATGGTCATAGCAAACACTCTTTTCCAACAACCCAAGAGACGACTCTGCACATGGACATCGCCAGACGATCAACACAGAAATCAGATTGACTATGTGCTCTGTAGCCAAAGATGGAGAAGCTCTGTACAGTCAGTAAAAACTAGACCAGGAGCTGACTGTGGCTCAGATCATGAGCTTCTTGTTGCAAAATTTAGGCTTAAATTGAAGAAAGTGGGGAAAAGCACTAGGCCACTCAGGTATGAACTAAATCATATCCCTGATGAATATACAGTAGAGGTGACAAATAGATTTAAGGAATTAGATCTGATAGACAGAGCGCCCAAAGAACTATGGACGGAGGTTCGCAACATTGTACAAGAGGTAGCAACTAAAACTATCCCAAAGAAAAAGAAATGCAAGAAAGCAAAATGGCTGTCCGATGAAGCTTTACAAATAGCTGAGGAAAGAAGGGAAGTGAAAGGCAAGGGAGAAAGAGAAAGGTATACCCAATTGAATGCAGAATTCCAGAGAATAGCTTGAAGACATAAGAACACCTTCTTAAATGAACAGTGCAAAGAAATAGAAGAAAACAATAGAACAGGGAGGACCAGCAATCTCTTCAAGAAAATTGGAGATATGAAGGGAATGTTTCATGCAAAGATGGGCATGATAAAGGACCAAAATGGCAGAGACCTAACAGAGGCAGAAGAGATTAAGAAGAGGTGGCAAGATTACACAGAAGAACTATACAAGAAAGGCCTTAACGTCCCTGATAACCATGATGGGGTGGTCACTGACCTGGAGCCAGACATCCTGGAATGTGAAGTCAAATGGGCCTTAGGAAGTCTGAGCAACAACAAAGCCAGTGGAGGTGACAGTATTCCAGCTGAGCTATTCAAAATCTTAAAAGACGGATGCAGTAAAAGTGCTACACTCAATATGCCAGCAAATTTCGAAAACTTAACAGTGGCCACAGGATTGGAAAAGGTCAGTTTACATTCCGATCCCAAAGAAGGGCAATGCCAAAGCATGTTCAAACTACCACACCATTGCACTCATTTCACATGCTAGCAAAGTTATGCTCAAATTCCTACAAGCTAGGCTCCAGCAGTATGTGGACCGAGAACTACTAGAAGTACAGGCAGGATTTTGAAGAGGCAGAGGAACAACCTCAGATATGCAGATGATACCACTCTAATGGCAGAAAGTGAAGAGGAACTAAAGAGCTTCTTGATGTGGGTGGAGCAGAGCACAAAAGTTGGCATGAAACTCAACATTAAGAAAACTAAGATCATGGTATCTGCTCCTCTCATTTCCTGGCAAATAGATGGGGAAGAAATGGAGGTAGTGACAGATTTTATTTTCCTGGGCTCCAAGATCACCGCAGATGGGGACTGCAGCCAAGAAATTAAAAGACGCTTGCTCCTGGGGAGGAAAGCCATGGCAAATCTAGACAGCATACTAAAAAACAGAGACATCATGCTGCCAACAAAAGTGCATATAGTCAAGGCTATGGTTTTCCCAGTTACAATGTACGGCTGTGAAAGTTGGACCATAAGGAATGCTGAGCGCCAAAGAATTGAGGCCTTTGAATTGTGGTGCTGGAGAATCCCTTGGACTGCAAGACGATCAAACTGGTCAGTCAGAAGTGATCAATCCTGCCTGCTCTTTAGA
Source organism: Varanus komodoensis (assembly GCF_004798865.1). Taxonomy (NCBI): domain Eukaryota; kingdom Metazoa; phylum Chordata; class Lepidosauria; order Squamata; family Varanidae; genus Varanus; species Varanus komodoensis. The sequence continues at coordinate 17,930,628 of NW_025335409.1, read as the reverse complement.
AGGCCAGATACTGAAGATGAAACTCAAATACATTGGCCACCTAATGAGAAGGAAGGACTCACTGGAGAAGAGCCTGATGCTGGGAACAATTGACGGCAAAAGAAGAAGGGGACGGCAGAGAATGAGGTAGGTAGATGGAGTCACTGAAGCAGTTAGTGTTAGCTTAAGTGGACTCCGGGGGATGGTGGAGGACAGAAAGGCCTGGAGGAATGTTGTCCATGGGGTCGTGATGGGTCGGACACGCTTCGCGACTAACAACAACAACAACAGAAGAGTACCTCTGCATCTTCAATGCCATCTGTAATATCATACTTGGAATGTATGTACAACACAATCCAAGATAAGTTATGGCAAGGAAGATTGGACATTTCCTTTAAACTTCAGAATACTAACAGATGAACAATATTTTTTAAAGTCATGTTTTAAGTATTTTTTTTAAATGAACATTTTCGAGTCCATCTTATAGGGAAATCTGGTACATGAACATAATTCTAATAGTGAATTTTCCCCAGAAATATCATGGAATGTTACATAATCATGTGAATTGTATGAGTGGATGAATGCATCTTTTCCTAGGAAAGTGTACCCCAAGTTGATTTATTTAAGTTTATTTGAGTTCATAGTGCCTCTTCGTGTGCAGATGGATCACTCTTTTATGAAACAAACAAGAATCAGTAATGTAGTTGGTAGAATTCATTTCAATTTGCAAAGGCACCCAAGAGTTTAATTGTTGTTGTAAAGTGTACAAAAGAACGACACAAATTCTTAAGTTAAAATATACTCCATCTACTCTGCTGGATAAGAATCTGATGGCATCAAAATAGAAAGGTTTACATGATGGAAGTTCCTCTTCATCTATAGCTGATTTCCTCTTGAGTCCCTGTAGAATGTCAGAATCATAGAACAGAAGAGTTGGAAGGGACCAAGAAACCCATTGGGTCCAACCCTCTGCTGTTGTAGGACACCAGTTTACACCATCCTGAGCTGAGGCTTTAGGATAGCTTTCTCAGGAAGTCAGTACCTTCCTGATGTTTTGGACTACAATGCCCAACATTATTGACTATTGGTCATACTGGCTTGGCCTGATAGGAGTTGATCATAAACATCTGGAGGGTACTAGGCTGCAGAAGACTGACCCAGAACACATGAGGTAGAAAACTACTGACGAGAGAGGCCTTTCCTGGTCTGATGTTGGCTGCAGTCTTGCTATCTCCTTGACAGGTTTGTTTTCTGTGTTTAAGATTTCTTTCCCCATTGCTGCATATTCTGTGGTCTGAAGTAGTGCAGTTCAGAAACAGAATTACTTCTGCAACTACTGTTATCTTGACTGGGCTTAAGAAAGACAGCTCCTGCTGTCCCATATAGTTATAAAGAATTGTATTAAAACTATATAAAAATTCATTATAAAGAATAAAAGGGGCACATGACAATTGCCAGGTTACCATTTTTTTTCCATCTCAGCATGACATAAAATTGACTTCCCAGACTTCTTTGCCTACAAGGATCAAGGTATCTTATATAACATTTGGAGCCTATAGTTGATGCTTATATATTCTTGAGTTACAACCTAGGTGGCCAAGCAGCTAACTGTAATGTGCACACAGCAGTGTTTCTATTCCTTGAGGGCTGTTTTCATCCTTTGCCATCAGGTGCTTAAGAAAAAGAAAAAATAGCCACTAAGCTTGTGTGTATATTAAAGAGCTTTAAAAGAGTAAAGCATATCTTAGGATAGTTTTTTTTTTCAGATCAGTCTGAGTTATCTCTTTATTTTGCCCATTAGCATTAGGAAGGCAGTCCTACTCCAGTCATCATAATCACAGCACAATAATAATATTCTGACTTCTTACTTCAGGCAAACAAACATGCTTCCTTATCACTGGCTTGGTAAAGAACAAAACTGAAACAAAAAAGCAAGGGAAATCTAAGGGGTGGAGTCCAACACTAACCGATAATACAAAATTCTAATATTTAACCCTCCAAAGATCATGCTACTGTTCAGGCTAGGTTATCAGTATCACTAAAGGAATTACAGAGAGGGTGTGATGGTGAAAAATCAAACCTCATTGTGGATGCACCCTTCCTTCATTACAACCCACCCTTCCTTCGTTACAGGAAGGATATAGCCAGGTTAGAGTCAGTGCAGTGTAGGGCCACAAGGTTGCTGGCAGGTTTGCAGAGAAAGCTGTATGAGGTGAGACTTGAGGGTACTGGGTCTTTTCAACCTGGAGGAGACTCAGAGGAGATCTGTTGGCAACATACAGGTATGTGAGAGGGTGTCACATGGAGGTGGATAGGGACCAGTTCTCCCCTGAAGAAGAGGGCAGGATGCACTCCAACAGAGTGAAGCTCAGGGAACCAAGGTTCCATTTAGATACCAGGAAGTACTTTCTGACAGTTAGGACTCCGAGGGTATGGAATGGACTTCCACAGGAGGTGGTTGAGGCTCCATAGGTAAGGGTGTTCAAGGATAGACTAGACATGAACATGGTGGGCATGTCATGAGCAGAGCCAGCTGGAGATGGGGGTCAGACTAGATGACCTGGGAGACCCCTTCTGATTCTCTCTGTTTCTCTGTTTCTATTGTGGAAAGTCTTGAGTCGGCAGACTTTGAGGGCTCCCCCACAAAAGGCTTTTTTGTACACTTACCTAGCCTTGAGCACTAATTTTTAGAGGGTTCTGTTCATCAAATGAACTGTTATTCTTTAAACAGAAGCTGCCATTGACTAATGGGGGAGGGATGGATGGCCCACCATAGCCACCCACAAAGACCCCACTGCTGCTGCGGCTGCCCAAGGCCTTGCCCGCTGACGACGACGCTGCCCCGAGGGACGGACAGCATCCACTGCGGGACCGGGACGCTGCTGGCCTGCGAGCCATCCATCCACCGGCGAGTGCTCCGCGTGCCCTGCTCCTGCCCCCCCCCCGGCATGGGTGGCAGCTGCGCTGGACTGGGGGCGGGGCATGGGGGAAGGGCCATGGCTTTAACTTGCTGGCCATGACTGGGGCCGGCGGCCTTGGGCCGGTGTCCTAAGGGCAGTGGCGCCATTTGGGATTGTTCAGGGCCGTGCGAGGGCTGGGCTGGTGATAGACGCTGTTGGGTGGGCCTCTGTAGTCAGGTGGTTGCAGGGTTTTATTGTTTTTTAATTGTATTTTAATCTAGATTTTACTTTGTTTGTTTTAATGGATTCACACCTGGCTGCTTCCATGGGGTTGCCTGGGGAGCACTTGGGCGCCGCCATTGGGGTGGTTTTGGGCAATGGTTGTTATGGCGTTGGGGGTTTAATATGTCGGTATAGAAGAAGGAGGGACAGATGGTTGACACCTGTTCCTCCTTCTGGTTATTCCCCCAGCCGGAAGGTTCCAGGTATGCTTATCAACTGCCCCTCAGGCCTGAAGGTGCTGTTACTTAATGCCAGGTTGGTCCATAATATAAAACATCCCTCAGCCATGACCTAATTGTGGATGAGGGGGCCGACCTGGCTTGCATCACAGAGACCTGGGCAGGAGAGGGGGGGATGTGTCCCTCTCTCAACTGTGTCCTCCCAGGTATCTGGTTCAGCAGCAGCCATGCCTGGAGGGGAGGGAGGTTGCTTTAGTTCATCGGGCTTCATTTACCTTTGCGGGGCTTCCTGTTCGACCAGGTCTAGCATGCCTCTACCTGGCGCTGGGCGACCAAGGCAGATTGAGGATTCTGCTGGTGTACCATGCACCTTTCTGCCCATCAGACTCCCTGCCTGAGCTGACAGCGATTGTCTCGGACCTGGTGTTGAAGACTCCCAGGACGCTGGTCCTGGGGGAGTTCAATCTCCATGCCGAGACTGTTCTGACCAGGAAGACTCAGGACCGGGAAGACTCAGGATGATGGCCATGGGGCTGTCTCAACATGTCATTGGCCTGACCCATGAACGTGGATACACGCTGGACCTCATTTTCTCGACGGGGCAGGAAGAGGGTGTTCTGAGGGTGAGCAATTTATGATTGACTCCCCTGTCATGGTCAGACCACTTCCTCATGAGGTTCGAACTCGATGGTGGCCCTTCCCTCTGTAAGGGTGAGGGCCCTATTGTCTTGGTCCGCCCTCGGAGCTGGATGGCTCTGGATGGATTCCTCAAAACTTTGGAAGAATTTCCAGTTGATAAAGCTGGCGCTCCTTTTGATGCTCTGGTTGAACTGTGGAATGGGGAAATGGCCAGAGCTATTGACACAATCGCTTCTAAACGTCCTCTCCCACCTGGCAGAGCCCATTCATCCCATTGGTATACACCTGAATTACGGGCGATGAAGCAGGTTGGGAGACGGCTAGAGCATAGGTGGAGGAAATCACGGGATGAATCTGACCGAACACACTTAAGAGCTCATTATCGAGCCTATGCTGTGGCGGTGAGGGCAGCAAAGAAGAAATTCTTCTCCACTTCCATTTTCTCCTCACAGTGCCGTCCAGCGGAGCTTTTTCGGGTGGTGCAGGGGCTGGTACATCCAGGCCCTAAGAAAGATCCTTTACCACCCTCGATAACCCGCTGTGACAACTTTGCCCAGCACTTCAAGGAGAAAGTCGCTCAGATTCATCACGAGCTGGACTCCACTAATGATTCAGATTCCCTAGGGGAGGTGCCAATGTTACCATCTGGTCACATATTGTTGGATGAGATTCAGTTATTGCGGCCTGATGATGTGGACAAGGTGCTTGGATAAGTACATCCCACCACCTGTTTACTCGACCCTTGCCCTTCGTGGCTACTGTCCAAAGCCAAACACAGGATTGGTGCCTGGATCCTGGAGATCATCAACACCTCTCTGAGGGACGGCCGGATGCCTGCCTCTCTAAAGGAGGCGGTAGTCAGGCCAGTCCTAAAGAAGGCGTCCCTGGATCCAGAGTTGGCCCCCAATTATAGACTGGTGGCCAACATCCCGTTCTTGGGCAAGCTGTTGGAACGGGTGGTGGTGCAACAACTCCAAGCTCTCTTGGTGAGACTGATTATCTGGACCCATTTCAGTCCAGCTTCAGACCCAGGTATGGTACTGAATCAGCCTTGGTCGCCCTGTATGTTGACCTGTGCAGGGAGAGAGACGGGGAGTGCGTCCCTGTTGGTTGTCTTGGACCTCTCAGCAGCTTTCGATACCATTGACCATGGTATCCTTCTGGATAGGCTAAGAGGGCTGGGAGTAGGAGGCACTGCTTGGCAGTGGTTCTGCTCCTACCTCGACGGCTGATTCCAGAAGGTGGTGATGGGGGAACTTTACCTCTGCACCATGGCAGCTATGCCATGGAGTACTGCAGGGGTCTATTTAGTCCCCCTTGCTTTTCAACATCTACATGAAACTGCTGGGAGAGGTCATCTGGAGGTGTGGGCTACAGAATCATCAGTACGCTGATGATACCCAGCTCTATCTCTCTTTCTCAACCAATCGAGGTGAGGCAGTGGCTGTACTGAACCGGTGCCTGGCCGAGGTAATGGGCTGGATGAGGGCCAATAAACTGAAGCTCAATTCAGACAAGAGGGAGGTCCTGTTGGTGGGTGGCTCGGGCTCTGGGGTAGGTGACTTGGACCTTGTCCTGAATTGGGTTGCACTTCCTCTAAAGGACAGAATCTGCAGCTTGGGAGTGCTCCTCGACCCAGAGCTGTCTTTGGAGGCTCACGTGACTGCGGTGGTGAGGAACACTTTCCTTCAGCTTCAGCTAATCCATCAGCTGCATCCCTACCTGGAGGACGACTGCCTAACGACAGTGACACATGCATTGGTTACTTCCCGATTGGACTTCTGTAACGCGCTTTACGTGGGGCTGCCCTTGAAGACAGTCCGGATACTTCAGATGGTGCAAAATAGAGCAGCCAGGTTGCTGACAGGGACTGGGCATTACTCTCACATAACCCCAGTCCTCTACCAGCTTCACTGGCTCCCCATCAAAGTCCGGGCTCAATTCAAGGTGCTGGTTATCACCTACAAAGCCCTTAATGGCTTAGGACCTGGATACCTAAAGGAAAGCCTGCTTCCTTATTTGCCCTCCTGCCCCTTGAGATCAGAAGCAGAGGCCCTCCTCTGGGAGCCCTCTGGGAGAGACATCAGGAGGCAATGTACCTGGAGGAGGGCTTTCTCTGCGGTGGCGCCCCATCTGTGGAATGCGCTCCCCCAGAGATCTGCCTGGTGCCATCATTATTTGTTTTTCGGCACTAGGCTAAGACTTTTTATTTAAACAATATTTTAACAACGCTTAATATCTATAGGTTTTAATTGGGCAGCCAGGGTGTTTCTGGGTTTTAGTTATATTTGTATCATATGTGAGCTGTCCTGAGGCTTAAGAAATGGGACGGCATACAAAAACTCTAAATAAATAAATAAAAATAATAAATAAATATCATGTTAGAAATTAATAAGACAGTTTCCCCAAAATAATCACTGGGGAGAGGAAACACAATTCCAGAAATGGTGAACCCATTTGCCCTTTCCTGGATGATAGTGTGTTTTGGAACTTTCCTTGGACCACCATGAAAATATGAACACTCATTAAACATGAAATGCTGAATGGTATCTTGAGCATGCACAGAACTTTTATTCTGATTCTTCAGCTCTCTGCATTGACTACTCCATCTATTTGTTTATACACACAGCCCCTCCAGACTCCCATGTTTGAGGTGGTGCTGCAGACTTGACAGTACATTTGATCTTAACCAAAAGACTGAGAAGCAATGTTTCAGACATGAAATATTAAATTCAAATTCAGGCCCATACCTTTTCTGGAGGATACACACCACCCTTTATTCAAGTATTTTAGCCTTCAGGGCAAAAATACCATTAAATTACATTTCTCTTCTTTCCTTTTCTCTTTGAAAATAGATACTGTTGTTGTTCTTCAAAGAAATCATATTTTAAGCACACACACTAATATTTCAACATTGAGCATAGATATCTACATTGTGAAGAAACTGTCTTTTTCAAAACTTTAGTATTTTCAACCGATATATATTTTTTCAATGACTGAAGGATTGAGGTGATCAACATTAGAAGGGGAAAAATGTATGCTACCTTTTACTAAAGATGTGCTGGTGGAGTTAGAGTTATTATTAATACCTTTGAGGGGGGAATATGAGGCCATATTCTCTTATATATAGGAATGTAGGATTGAAATTGGTGCCATCTTATTGGATGATAGCTAAGTATTCTGAAGAAGACTATTGGCTGTGATTTGAGCAGAGCTTGTATGATAGAAAGTTGGCTGCAAGGCATCTGATTGGTTGGACAGTCTGACAAGAACAAATATAAGGAGCACCTGGAGAAGTTTGCCAGTGGTGTCTTATGAGGCACTGGAAGCCTGAAGAACATGTCGACTGGGGTATATTAAAGACAGGGTAATGGTAGCAGGCAAAGCAAATGGTGAGACTGCTTAGCAGTGACAAGATCCTTCACAATTGATGGCTGTAGTGGGGTTAATCACCCATGAGCAGGCTAGATTTTCCACATATACATTAAAAATAATAAATAGAACAACAACATAAGAGTTGTATAGACAAATGCTGTTCACTGTCCATGTTCTCAGTTTTATTGAGGAAAAGGGGAAAGTAGGTAGGCTATGTCACTTTGATCAGTTTTGATGGGCGTTCTCCCGTGACTCTAATATGAGACTTTTACAAACCAGTTTCTCTTTGTTCAGTCCTGTTTCAGTGAAGGAATGGTAAATTTACATTCTCAAAATCCTTTGATCTCAGGGAGCTAGAAAGTGTTCTTTATTTTTTAAAAGAAATATATTATTACAATCCCTTTAAATATGGATGATTCATATTTTCCTTTGAAAACAAGGAGTGATTCATAGATTTTCTTCTTTGAGGGGGCAGAAATATAGAGTTCATACAGCAATGCCTTTAGAGCAGAAAATCAATGGCTTAAAAGTCCTGGATGGTATTTGGTAACTAATAAGTGTAGGAGGTATCAGTACAAATGAAAAAGTTTTGCATGCTTCATGTCCACATCCCATTACAATGCAAAGTTAATCACAACTCTGACTTAAAACGAACACCATCCTGTACTTGCCAAATCCTCTTAGGATCAATGAATTAGCAAGCTATTGGATAATGTCCTGTTCAGATCTTTTTTTAAACAAGAAGAATGTAGGGATGTACTTGGAAATCCTCTGAGATAAGCCATGAGTTGGAGGAGTCTATAGATGACACTAAATTACTTAGGTTGCTTAAAAACAAAATGTAACTGCAGAATGTTCCAAAGTAATTGCTTTGGAATGGCAGAATAAGCTTTAAAATGGCAAACACAGTTTAATGAGAGCAAGTGTAAAATGATGCACATCAGGGCAGAAAACTAACTTTGCATGTATATTGATGAACACTGGGCTAGTGTTGATGAATTTAGGAAAATATTTTAGGGTTTCATTGGGCAGCTCAGTGAAAATGTGAGAAAAGCAGATTCCATGTTTAGGATCCTTTGATAAGGGACTGAAAAATAAAACCTTAATTCTTAATGCCCTCATAGAACCCCATGGTGTGCCTGCACTTGGAATACAGCAAGCAGCTCTGGTTTTCAGACCTCAACAAGATTATTAAAGAGCTGGAAAACCTATAGAAAAATGTGATCATGGGTGTCCTCCCCATGAGAAAAGGCTACAATATTTGGGGCATAGCAACATAAGTAAATAAAGGAAGGCATTATAGGGGTGCAGGAAATTAGGCATGGTGTAGAAAATGTAGATAGGCAATGCTTCTTTCTCTTTCATAATACTATAATCCAGTGACATTCAATGAAACTTAATGACTGGAAGTTCATGAAAGAGGACAGGTGCTGCTTACTGTGGCATTCACTATCGCAAGATGTAGTGATCACTGGCAACATGGAATGCTTTAAAAAGGGACAATCTAGAATCATAGTGGATATGACTCTCAGGGGCTACTGGTCATGAAAAGCTCCGTCAGTCATTGGGAAGCAAAGATAGAGGGGTGCTCACGTTCTGTTTGTGGGGGTCCCAATGAGGCAGCTGGTTGGCCACTGTGAGCACAAAATGCTTTCACCTGATCTAGCAAAACTCTTCTGATATTCTTATAGATAAGACCAAGGGCTTCTGGAGCCCAGCATCCTGTTTCCAGCAAAGGCAGTCAAACAGGATGATCACAGTGCTCTGTTTCAGCCCACCGACTTTGTCATTTTCATTTACCGCATTGGCCCTGAAAACTTATCTCTTGCCACCTCTACTTGACTCAGTTCTTACTGCAAAAATTAGAGTAAAAACTAAGAGTAGATATTCATCCAACATCTTCCCAGTGAAGCCAGATTCAAATAATTCAAACTGTTTCAATCTCTCAAATTATATCTAGGCTACCTAAGGAAGAATTCTTTTCAGTCTCCATATCCTTCTTTGTTTGACAGTACTTTCTTGATGCTGCCATCTATCTATCCAACTGATTCCTTCACTAGTTTGTTGTTTCTAAAATACTTCAAAAATACTTCAAATCATTTTTTTGGTTGCACTGTCATTTTATGTTATTTTGCCTGAACTGTACTGCTTATTCTCACTTGGGCAGGACTTCCCCTTTGTAAAAGAATAGTCTCCTTCATTCTCCTAATTAAGCAGGCTGGTAACCTCTTCAGCTTGTTTTTACCTTTCCTAATCTGTATAAGGACATTGTCTTATCAAAAGGCCTAGAAGCTTATGAACTTGGAGGCTTAGGGCAACCAATGGAGAATGGAAGGCAAAGCTCTGCATTTTGTAAGGCAGCAATTTTCAGCTGTCTAGCTGGAGTGTTTTAGAGAAGGAGGGAAAGGGCTGGAGCAGATTCAGGATTACTTGTGTCTTGGTGGTGCTGGTCTTCTCCTTCTGCCCTTTAACCCCTCTTCTAGGCTACTAGGTCACTCAGGCTGTGAAGGGGTGGATGAGGGAGCTTGAAGCTCCAGTTATCATTTCTGAGGTTGGAGTGCTGTGTATGGCATTGGATTTGTGAAGTTCACTATCTTATGGCCCCTCAGTCAATGTCTCAGTGCCACAGGATTGATTCATAAGGTCATGCATTTATGAAAACATTTGCATACCACCCTTCATCCAACAGATTCCAGTGTGGTCCAAAGTATTAATAAATGGTTTATATTATGATTACATAATATAATCACATACATAATATGCAATATAACATAATAGATTAAATAATATAATATACAGAAACAGACTCTAAAACCATAAAGTTAACCATCACATGCTTTTGATCTAGGCTCTTATTACAGTAACTACAAGGTCTAAATAAACCCTGCAATTCTTGAAAAGGTTTGATCAACAACATTTTATTAAGACCTCTTCCTGCTTATGGTTGATAATGCCATTGCTTCAGCTATGTGGGAATTGCTGCAGTTTGGCTCCTTGCCATGTGGCTGAAATGATGCTGAAGGCCTGGCAAGGCCCGAAAGCGAGCCTGTGAGGCTCCTTCCCATGCTAGCATGGGCCTGCACAGAGCAGCAGACTCTGGCATGGATGCCATGCTTGCTTCCTTGTCCTGGGAAGGAGCCATGCTGAATCAAGGTTCCCGGCAGAATGGCAGCATTGTGAAATGGCAGAAGTGGGTTTCGCTTTATTAAAGTAGTAAAGAATATCCTGTATTCTCCATGGCATATTTTTCCAGGCATCCATGTATGCGTATTACCACACTACAAGAAATATGTCAGGCATAGAAATATAATAAAACCTAGAGGTCACTTGGTAAAGAGCCATTACCCAACAGGGGTACTTATTAATCCAGGGTGAAAAAAGATTTATGCTGACTTGCCTGATTCTAATAAGACATAATGAGTAGAATATATGAAAGGTCTATTGTAGTCTTTCTGCCAAGTGGAAAATGGTAACTCTAAAATACTAATTAGAATGTTATCGTATCTTGCAACATTAGAGAATCCAAACCAAAAGCATCCACAGGGGCCAGTAGTCTCCTCCTGATATCCTGTTTACATAAATTTTGCCTTAGTGGCTATTGCTGGGAGAATGTATTTCCTGAACAAGTAAAACATGCGCAATTTCTACTTAAGTTCTTAGCTGTAAAGTGGGATGGGGGGTGGGGGGCAAAGTGGAATTGTATTGGTAGCAGCTGGGACGGATAAACTTACTCCAGCCCTGCCAATTTAATATGACATGAAAGAAGACTAAAATGATATTACTTATTCCCCAAAGTATCACAATGCATTGAACAATTTAAAAGAAAGATATTACCTAAAATGTATCTTGGAACTGAAGTATAGTATACTTTCTTTCTTAGAAAGTTTCTTAGATGTATCAGGAAAAAACATGTTATTATTGTATATAATCTTTCTCTAAAAGGTTATTTATTATCTGAACCTGAATTCAAAATGGCAGTGTTTTCCCAAAACAATCCAAACATTTTATTTTTGAGAGGCCAGTATTGAATCTTCTTAAATAACTATGATGCATATATTAAGAAATAGCTATAATTTCATAACGCCACTTGTTCCATGCTGGCCAGTGCGGTGGTTTGGTTTAGTCAATGACACTAGCCTTGTTTAAACCAGATGCCTGCATGTGTAGCTGTAATAATGCCGCATGTTATTTTCCTCCCCACCCAGTTAGCTAATGCAAGGTGATTTCTATAGCGTTTGTCTGCTCCACTCCTAATATAAATGTTTACTACAGTATCAGCTGAAAGGTCATCCATTTCAAGGGAGCAAGGGAAAATCATGGGGAATTCTACTCTTATCTCAGTTTAGTCAATTCTACCCACGCATCCACTATCCACATGGAAAAGGAGACCCTTGCCCTTTCCAATACAACAGTAGTTACTTGAATGATCAATCGGGGACAAAATGGTCGGAATGGCATCCTGCTGTTTATGCCATCACTTGTCTGGTATTGGCACATTTCTACAAATAGAACAAAGAGAGAGGCCTAATTTTCCAGACCTGACTCTTCTTTCCCTGGGATGGCCAGGTCCCCTAGACCATCCTCTAGAGAAGCAGCCAGATGTACATTCTATTTGAAGGGATGCCCAGTTCAAGTACCTGCTAAAGATGAAGAAGTGCCCATCAACCGTTAACAGATGGACCCAGTCCATCTTCCCCAGTACAGAGTGATGCACTGTATTTCTATTTAAATTACAGCTATTATTTCTGAATTGGATTGTGTACATATGCATGATAGCAAGCAAATGCATTCTATCTTGTACAATGTTGCAAACCTCTGTCCATAGTTCTTCGGGCACTCTGTCTATCAGATCTAATTCCTTAAATCTATTTGTCACCTCTACTGTATATTCATCAGGGATATAATTTAGGTCATACCTGAATGGCCTAGTGCTTTTCCCCACTTTCTTCAATTTAAGCCTAAATTTGCAACAAGAAGCTCATGATCTGAGCCACAGTCAGCTCCCGGTCTAGTTTTTACTGACTGTATAGAGCTTCTCCATCTTTGGCTGCAGAGCACATTGTCAATCTGATTTCTGTGTTGACCGTCTGGTGATGGCCATATGTAGAGTCGTCTCTTGGGTTGTTGGAAAAGAGTGTTTGGTACGACCATCATATTCTCTTGACAAAATTCTACCAGCCTGTGCCCTGCTTCATTTTGTACTCCAAGGCCAAACTTGCCTGTTATTCCAGTTATCTTTTGGCTTCCTATTTTGGCATTCCAATCCCCCATGATGATAAGGACATCATTTTTGGTGTTAATTCTAGAAGGTGTTGTTAATCATTTTAGTTCCCATTAAATGTGAAGTTGATGGATACAGGTGAACCATTGGATTCAGACAGAAAATTCAGTGGACCACATTTGTGGGTTTCTATAGGCATCTTGCTAACCACTGCAGGAAAAGAATTCACTCTACTAGACTGGGTTTTGGTTTGATTCAACATGATTCTTGTTATGTTCTTCCATACTGCTAAAACAGAGATTACCATAATACATCATTCTCCCATTATGAAAGCAGATCTATACCAAAGTTGCATCAATAAGTGAGATGTACAAACTAGATTTATAGCACCAGTTATAATTTGCTCTCATTAATTGAAACCAGCCCTTTAGATTGACTTTAATTGGATTAACCTACTGATTAAGTCCATTTAAGTTGTGGCCCTGCATTGATTAATATACTCCATCCATCAGAAATGGCACACTCACAGCTCAGCAATGACAGCTGGTATCATGGATCTGAGATCCCGCAGAGCTATGCAGCAAAGCTAGACTACACCATGTGCTAGCATGATGCCGTCAATTACTGAGCCTTCATTGTGACCCTGGGCAATATAGAGATGGACGCCGAACCAGTCCAATTCTGATTCCCTTTTGGTCATGCTCCACTCTGTGAAGTGTGTGTTAAAAGCTCAAGTACTCCACAAATCAAATGCACATGACAGGCAGGAGTCATGATGGAAAGGTCCCTGTGACAGAACTACGGACAGCAACTGCTGCAGTGAAATATGCTGCTGCACTGGGCACATTTCTTTCCTGTCTTCAAAACTAGTTTATTAGGTGTAATCTCCATCTGTTCAGAAAGACAGTGCCCTAGATGTTGCTTGTAGCAACAGCATGTTAATAATAATAATGAATAAAGGTAAAGGTTTCCCCTTGACATTGCATCCAGTCATGCCTGACTCTAGGGGGCGGTGCTCATCTTCGGTTCCTAGCCGAGGGAGCCAGCGTTTGTCCACAGACAGTCTCCATGGTCATGTGGCCGGCATGACTAAACACCAAAGTGCACAGAACGCTGTTACCTGCCCACCGAAGTGGTACCTTTTTATCTACTTGCATTTGCATGCTTTCGAACTGCAAGGTTGGCAGGAGCTGGGACGGAGCAACAGGAACTCACTCCGTTGTGCAGATTCGAACCGGCAACCTTTTGATCAACCAGCCCAGCAGCACAGTGGTTTAAACCATTGCACCACCTAATAATGAATAGTGACAGCTAATTGGCAAACCAAAGTCTTGAACTTCACAGTCTTTATGGGCAGGTCCCTGAAGAATAGCCAATTGCTGGAAGCAGCCAGATCTATTTGCTTTTTTGGGGGAGGGTGTAAAAATTAAAACCACATATGAAAACTTGGTTTCTGCTGGGCAACCTCTGGGAGGGAAACACCCGGACAAGGCCCACATGGGCTGATGCCTATCTCAGGTCTACTTGTCCCCACTCCAAGGATTATTAGCAGTAGCAAGTAGGTGAGAGGTGGGAACTTGCATTGCCTTCAATACCCTAGAGCAGATTCCTCCAACCTGGTGCCCTCTGGCTATGCTGTATTATAACTCCTCAAATTCCCAGCAAGAATGGTCAGCCTAGCCCAGCACAACAGTTTATCAGGGCATTATGGATGATTACTGTCATGTCTGGCTGGCTTGCAGTCACGTATCACAGATGGTAGCAGTGCTGTGACTGCTGCCCACAACCAATAACGTGGTTACTGCAGGGTACTCACCATTGGTCGCATTGCTGGAGGCCTCTTCCCATACAGAATCAACCCTGGTTATGATAAGAGGGTTTTGTTTGCTTATTTATCAGGAGGCAGATAGTCAAAGCAATGGAAGGGATAGAAGCTGGCAGTTTTACAACAATATGGACATAAAGATCTATTTGTTCATTAACTCTATCTTGTCTTGAAGTTACGGTATAAAATCACTCTGCAAAGGTGTTTTGCAACTGTCTTTCCTTTAGAGTAGAATCCAGTTCTCACTCAGTTAATAAGCCTGTGCTTGATTTACAGTACTTCAGGCTGTGAGACAATGCACATGGGTTTGAATGCTGTGGAAAACAATGAAGTCAGGGAAAAAGCTAGGCTAGAACCCTTCTCACTGGATCCTGATCCTTTCCCTTCCCTCCCTTTTCATGTGGAGGGATTTAAATTGTATTGGAGCTCATTAAGAGTTATGGCTTGCAATTTGAACTGGTACAATCCAACAATAGGTGTACTCCATGAATGAAAATTAGTCCCAAATTTGGCCTTCCATAATCATGTTCATCAACTGTTTAATCAACTCTTCTAATAGGATAGTAACTTGGACATCACCAGGAAAAGGGGTATCATTTCAGACCATGTGTTCTGATGGTGTTCTGTGATGTAACTTGGGTTGCAGTTAATCATATCTTGAGCAGGGTCCAAGATAGAAGGATAGAACCATGGAAAGCAGCACCATGGAAATCTCCAAGGAATGGGGTTTGGGCTGGAAGTCAGATGCAACTGTGTGTGTGTGTGTTTCTCTAACATGGATCAGGAGAACTGGTATTTAGGCAGAAGTGTTGCTGAATTTAGGCTGGTTCAGCCCAGCCCTAAACTGACTGAGCATCTGTCTCTTAAATGCCCAAGTCTATTTTAGCCATCTTAGGCTGCAATGACACAGGAAAGGCCATGGCAGAGTAGTTGCTTCATAGTGAGCCAGAAGATGGCACTACAACTTACATCTGATGAGAGTGGAAGGACTGACCAGGTGATTTGTATGCTTGTTTAGTCAGTTGTTGTCCAGATGCTATTGATGGACAGCACGGAGGTCTATGCATGACTTTCTCTTCATATGGTTCATTTTTAAACAAACTTTGGGCAGTAACAATCCTTCCTACAGAGCACACCTTTGAACAGAGGACTGATCTCTGACAAGCCTTCAAACTGAGGATCATCCACATGGATACTCCCATACTTGAAGACTTGCTGCTAATGTGTGAACCTATTGCACTGAGAATATTGTGATTGTAAAACTGAGGACTTTAACCTGGTATTAGATCTTCAATTATGTGTTTGCACAGGTAAGTCATCCCATGATGCAGTGATGTACATGCATGTATGAGCTGACCTAAAGTTATAGAACATTTTACAGGTTTATTTTACAACAGAGATGGATCATCTGGACTTCCAGTTTGGCGTCATGGCGGCACGGCTGTGAATAATGAGCTCTTGTTATCATGCCGGTATTTGTTCGACAGAGAGCCGTGGGAGGCTCATCTAAGCTCTGTCGGGGCGAAGATTAGATTGTCCGGGCACTCTTCTAATTGTGCGAAGCAATGGCTCTGCATCTATTGGGAGAGATTCAGGCTTTTCTCAATCAGACAACACAGGGGAGAGATAAAGCTCCCTACAAGCCATCGACATCCAGATAATAGCATAGTATAATTAGCTGAAAGTTCATCGGACTGCTGGGTGAGCATTTTTATCTTTTTTTTCTTCTATACTACCCGTGAAAAAGAAGCAACAGCTTCTAATTTGGCATAAAGAAGAAAGGAGAAGCCCTTTGATGGAGGGAGGAATTTTTCCTTCCCCCACGGAGTCTTAAGTGGCGACTGAGCTGGGGGAGAGGAGTTGAGGTTCTTTTGGAAAGTTTGGGGTTTGAGAGAAAGACCTTTTTTCTCTAACCTCCCAAGGGCAAAGAATCAGAATAAATAATTACTTTGAAATAACGTGATAGAAGTTAAAGATTACCCTGATTGGCCATTTTTCCTCTCTTTTTCTTGGACTCTAGCCAAAAACAGTTGGACTCTTGCCAAATTGAAATGCATCATCCTTTTTGCCTGTAAAGAAAAATTGCAAAGAAAAATGACCCTTTGCTGCCACCCTATGGTTATTTGTATTTATAGCAAGTATTTTTACTCTCTCCTCTATTTTTTTTGCAGCTGTCTTGTAATTTTGGGTGAAAACATAGAAAACAGAGCGAGTCAGAAGGGGTCTCCTGGGCCATCTAGTCTGACCTCCGGCACCAGCCGGCTCTGCTCACGACATGCCCACCATGTGGACGTCCAGTTTATCCTTGAACTCCCACACCGATGGGGCCTCAACGACCTCTCGTGGAAGCCCATTCCACACCCTCGGGGTCCTGACTGTCAGGAAGTGCTTCCTGGCATCCAAACGAAACCTTGGCTCCTTTAGCTTTGCTCCGTTGGAGCGTGTTCTGCCTTCCTCTGTAGGGGAGAACAGGTCTCTACCCATCTCCATGTGACATCCCCTCACATACCTGTATATCGCCAACAGATCCCCTCTGAGTCTCCTCCAGGCTGAAGAGACCCAGTTCCCTCAGTCTCGCCTCATACGGCATCCCCTGCAAACCGGCCACCAACCTTGTGGCCCTACGCTGCACTGACTCCAACCTGGCTATATCTTTCTGTAATGAGGGGCCCAAAACTGAACACAATACTCCAATTGCGGGTGCACCAGAGTCGTGTAGAGTGGTAGTAATACCTCTCTTGATCTAGAAGCCAAACTTCTGGCTCTGCAACCAAGGGTGGTGTTCGCTCTCTTGACCACCGCATCACACTGCTGACTCATGTTTAGCCTGCAGTCAACCAGTACCCCAAAGTCCCTTTCACAAGTGCTGCTCTCCAGCCACTTGTCACCTAACCTGTACTTATGACAACCATTCCTTTGCCCCAAGTGCAAGACCTTGAACGCCATCCTGTTGTCTCCTGCCCACTTCCATAGTCTGTCCAGATCCTTTTGGATTTGGAGTACCTGCTCCTCAGTTGTGGCCACTGCTCCAGTTTTAGTGTCTTCTGCGAATTTGATCAGCAGACTGTTCACCCCTTCTTCCATGTTGTTAATGAAAAGATTAAACAGGATCGGCCCCAGGACAGAGCCCTGGGGGACCCCACTTGTCACTGGCCGCCATCCCGATGATTCCCCATTAATGGTTACCTTCTGCTTTCAGTGATTCAACCATGCCCTAATCCACCGGACAGTGCTTTGGTGTATCCCAAAACTCCTCAGTTTCTCCACCAGGATATCATGGGGCACTTTGTCAAAGGCCTTGCTGAAATCCAGGTATACCACATCCACTGCATCCCCTCCATCTAGCCATCTCGAAACCTTGTCATAGAATTCCACAAGGTTTGTCTGGCAGGACCTGTTTTTGTGAAGCCGTGTTGTGTGGCTGTCAGCCTCCCTTCCCTACCTAGCATCACTAGATCTCTCTCTATTATGAGCCTTTCCATTGTTTTTCCTACAATGGACGTAAGGGTAACTGGTCTATAATTCCCCCTGTCCTTTCTACTACCCTTTTTGAAAATGGGGACCCCTGATGCCACCCTCCAGTCCTCTGGAACTTCACCCGTTCTCCATGAGGCCTCAAAAATGTGGGCCAGCAGGCGTGAGAGAACCCCTGCCAACTCTCTAAGTACTCTCGGGTGTAACTCGTCAGAGCCTGGCGCCTTTGTAATGTCCAATGCCCTGAGGAGCCCCTTGACTTCAAGGGGGTTGACTCTAATCAGTGCCCCTGAGTCCCCAGCCTCATCTAATCTCCTATGTGGATATCCCCCATCCTGCTTTCGGGAGAACACAGAGGCAAAATAGTCATTTAGCATCTGTGCCTGTTCCCTCATATCAGTCACTGGATCTCCTTCCTCCTTATTTAGTGGTCCCACCACTTGTCTCCCCTTCCTCTTCCTATTTACATGCTCAAAGAAGCCCTTTTTATTGCTCTTGATATTCTTGGCAAGTCTCAGCTTGTAATCAGCCTTAGCCTTGCGAAGAATCCTTCTGCAACGGGCCTCCTCCTCCCGGTATACCCTTTTGTCTATTTCCCCCAGTACCCATTTCCTACGGAGGTTCCTCTTTCTTCTAATCCCTCTAACCACCTCCTTTCGCATCCATGGCGGCACTCACCTCTGCCTCCCCACCTTACTGACTAGAGGCATCGTCAAGGCTTGCTCCTCCAAAACCTCCCTTTTGAGTGCTATCCACCCCTCCTCAACTCACTTACCTTCCAGTAACCTATCCCAGGAGACTTTCCCCAGTCTGGCCTTCAGTTGGCCAAAGTTGGCCCTCTTGAAGTCCCAGCTTCTAGTGCTCCACCTGCTGCCTGTGGAAAATTATTACCACTATGGAAGAGCTAAAGACGATGCTTCTGGCAATACAGACATCCTTAACAGCTTTGTAAATATCACAAGAGGCGATGTTAATACAACAGGAAAACATTTCAATTGAACAAAAAGAGTATTTCAACAAACTTGATAATTCTATTAAGGAGGCTTTGGTGAATGTGCAACCTAAAACTGAACAGAATATACAAAAAATACAACAAGCATATGAAAAATTTGAAACGGTGGCTAAAGAAACAAAATTAGCAAAGCCAATAAATAAGTTATCATGGGATTTGTTTGCTTTATTAGAGAGAGAGAAACAATTCAAATGTTTGAGAGAGACTACGTTTAGGTGGCTGTCAAAAGAAGGAACATCTCTTGCTGGGAACTTTACAAGATACAAACTGGACATGATTTTTAAGGCACAAGAGCTGTATGAGGAATTGGGTGCCTCAAAAGAAGGAGGGATGGATCCCGAATTAACGACATATTATTTTGAGGAAGAAGAAATAGTGAAAATTGATTTGCAACAAAAAGTACAGATACTGGAAATGAATATTGATTTACAACAAGCACTACAACTACTGAAAACAAAGGAAGAGAGATGAGGCAGGGGTGTAAAGAAGAAATAAGAGAATTTTCTATCTTAAAAGGAATGATTTAAATGGGTTGGCACATTTATATGTGGTATGGAGAGGCTAAGTTACATGATTCTTTTGTCTTTAAGTTACTATACTAGAAAATTATTAATGTTGGTGTAGGAAAAGTTGTACTAAGATGATTTTTCTTCTTTTTTTTAACCCATGGAAGCTTCTCTGTATTCAAATGCATTGAATTCTGAAGGGAGTATAAATATGATCTAAATTGAGCTAAGAAATATAAGAACAGGGAGTTGATCTTTTTTATTTGTTGGTGACATAAGGTGTAGATACAATGAGGTATGTTAAGTATAAAGAAAGTTTGTTTAAAATCTATTATAGGTAGTAGTTGTCACCAAATAGATTAGCTAAGATGTTTGTAAAGATGTCAAATGGATGTTGGGTACTTAATTATAAATTGGGTATTTTTATTACATAGAGTAGAGGAAGTGGTACAAAAATCCTTAGTTTCTTAAACCGGCAATTTCTTTTTTAGTAGGCATTATATTGGAGCATTAGTAAATAAGAAATGTATTTGATTTTACTTGTATTTATTGTGGTAAGGAGTCTCTTTGCTTAATATTGGAAAAATGAAGAATTACCCATCGATGAATTGATTAAAAGATCCTGAACTGTGCAGAAATGGTCAGACAGAATTTACCATTGAAGGAGTAAAAAGATACTGACTTCTATCAAACTTGGAGAAATGGGACTTTGCATAGATTTAAACATGGTTTTTTTGGACTTGACTTAGATTTAAATATATTGTTAAGTTATTATAAATGGATTTGAATATGACTAAGGAATGTTAAAAAGAAAAAAAAAAGAATGAGTAGGGGGCTGACCCAGTATGTCTGTTGTAATTGATGGTTGATGTTTTTAGTGTTAGTTTAAAATTTTTTAAATAAAATTAATTAAAAAAAAAAAAGAGATGGATCACCTGGCACACAAATAAGCCATTGCCATAAGAGCAACATAACTTCCCATGTTTACTTATCAGCTCATGCAGTATAGCAAAGACTGTATTATTTTAAAACCCAATTACTTTCTCTTCTCATTGGAAAATAAAAATTGCTAATTTTGGTAAGCTCTTGTCAAACAATTCATCGAATAAAATTCGTTTCCACCTGTAGTGCTCTAACTCAATAGGTACAGCTATTTCTAGAAATGCTGTATACAAATGACCTCTCAAAATTCTCCACTCTATTTGTGTGCAGAAACAGTGGGGGAACATTCCACCAGATTTTTCCAGGGGGTGGAGAACTGTTCATTTACTTCTCATAGATAAGACTCATCATTGGTAGAGCTGTAGCTCAGTGTCTGTCTGTCTGTCTTGAAGAGGTTTTTTTTTTGGGGTGGGGTAAGGTTGCTACCACTGAAAGTGGCAACAGCATCAACTGTGTCATCAGGGGCTGCCTATTTTGCTGGGGCCCACCTAGCACCAAACTTATGATCTTATAGGAGCCAGGTTAAGATAACCCTTTATGCTGAAGGTTATCCTTGTTATCCAGTGGCTTGAAAGGATTACCTATTCAAGGTGTTTGTTTTCTACAGGGTTATTCTTCACTATATGATTTCTGCTATTTGTAATTGTTATATTTCTTAATAATATTTTATGGCATGTTTATCATATTTGTTGTATTGATATTATGTACTGTTATAAACTGTCTGGGAGTTTTGGTTAATGGAAGGCAAAGAAAGGATAATGACAATGACCTAAGCTCAGTGCCAGAAGCATGAGTGTCAATACAAAGAGAGTCAAACTCACACTTTTAGGATCTAAGAACTCACATTCCTCTGCCTGGATTGATTTTACAGTTTCACTTTCTCCTACATTTTTTTTTTTTAAATCTCAAGTTCTTCCTGTCCTATGTATGGAGAAATTTTCACATTTTGGCAAGTTCTTATCAAAAGTGAGCAAAACAAAATTTTCACCTATCCCCATTCTGGGTAAAGACATATTGGCTTCATCTTTGTTGAAATTATTTTTCTTATGAGACCAGAAATGGGAACATTTTTCTCAGACTGATGGTAGGAAAGAAATGAATACAAACTTAGCCTTGACCAATAAATTCCTCTTGCTTTTCCAAGACAGTCAGCACAGTAAGACAGACAGGAAACCCGTCTCCCACCTGGTTATGTACTGCCTCTGGAAAGTGAAATTCCTCAACCTGCCATTAACATTTGTAGGTTTAAATGTCCATTCCTATGCATGCCTGTAGAAAAACAGCTGTGAGTTTATTTAGACTGGGAGGAGGTACTTATGAAAAGGGGATCAGTATTCTAGATTATGGGAGCCAAAGAACAATGTTGTGTTTTCATGGTAGGCAGTTGGTCTAGGTTTCTCTAACAAAAGCTGCTTTACATGAAAGAAAAGCAGGGAAGATAGTAGGAACTGTCTTCCTAACTGCCTCTGAAAAGGGGAGTTCCCCATTTTAGTTTATTTTAAAGTACAACAGTTCTAGATTGGCATATCAGGAGAAATGAAGGGAAAATTTACCTGTTTGCATTTTACTAACTGTAGGGAATGAAGAAGTTCAAACAAGCTGTGGTTCTGCTTTCCATCATTCCCCACAGCAATGAAGCAACCCCACTTTGCCATATGCACATTCAGGAATACCTCAGGCGGTTCTGAGCATCAAACTGTACACAACTGAAATTTCTTGACATGCGAAAGTTAATAAGAATGTAAGAAGAGTCCTGATGTATCAGTCCAAAGTTCATCTAGTCCAGCATTCAGTTCACACAACCAACTCCAATGGGAAACCTACAAACAGGACTTCAGAGTAGCAGCACGTTTTTGCCCATATTTTCCAGCAACATAGTGCTCCTGATGTTGGAGGTAAAATGCATAGTAGCTGGCAATGACCTTCTCTTCCATGAATATATTCCATCCCTTTTTAAAGCCATCCAAGCTTCTGGCCATCACCACATCCTGTGGAACTGTATGAGAGAGAGCCAATGTGATGTAGTGGTTTGGAGTGCAGGGCTGGGACTCAATGGATGTAGGTTCTAGTCGTCACTCAGCCATCAAGCTCACTAGGCAACTTTGGACAGCTCTCAGCCCAGCTCCTCACAGGACTGCTGTTGTGAGGATAAGATTGAGAGGAAGAAGATTATGTAAGATGCCTTGAGATGGGATATAAATAAAAAAGATTAAAACTATCATTAAGGGTTTTTAATCATCATGGCACCTTATAGTTGTAAAGCACAGGCACTCCATAGACAGGGGAAACCAAGGGTGGAGCCCACTATCTTATGCAGAAGCCAGATCAGATGGGAGGAGGATGTACCTCCAGTTCCTGCTCTCAGCTCCTTTAAGTTATCTACCATGTTGTGGGCCGGACAGATGATGGGGGTGCTTTAGGATCTTGGCCTCCTCTTCTTCTCCACCATCCTGCCCCTCTTTCCCCTTCCCCAGGCTCTTTCAATATCTCTGCTGAGACCTCAGGAGAGCAGCCATGGCACTGTCCTCCACAGTTCCTGCAAGGGAGTGCTGGCTGAGTGGGGGGATGGTCCAATCCACTTCCTCTACAAGGTCTACAGTCTCAGAAGGTGGGATCCACCATATCCCATAGTTTTGGGGATGATTTCCCAGGGACTGCAGGTTTGAGGCTTACAATTAAAGCAATTTAAACACATGGAAAAACTATAAAATCAAATTTAACAAGTTAAAAGAAGTTATTGTTAAGCAGCCCATTTCACAGTCTATGGGATTGCATGTCATAATTAATGTGTTAATTTGTAAAATTCCTTTGTTGATTTTGCTGCAACAGAGTAATATGGCTACCTGGTTTGGAACTTTCTAGGTTCCAAAGTTTTATGTGGCAGCTTGACTGCTATAGAATCCCTGTATATTGCAAAAGGATTCTGGGATATGTGCCAAAACACATTGTTCATGGAAGGCACAGGTCAGGCCTGCTTGCCCCCGTGCATTCATTATGAATGCACGCTACATACATCCCTCTCAAGAATGGTAGCTTGCCTTTTAACAAAGGTGGTCCACCATTTTTGATTTTCCATTTGAGAGGTCTTTATAAATCTTCAGGCTGGAAAGCCGCTGATGTATAATAAAAATAACATTTATCATAAGAAAATTATTTTATTTCAAAATAGGGATCTATTAACAACCTTTCCTAAGCTGGTGACTTCCAGATGTTTTGCACATCACATCTGATTAGCCCCATCTACCATACTAATAGCTAGGAATATTGGGAACTATAGTTCATAATATCTAGGCTAGAGATATTCCCCTGTTTGGAGAATATAGAGCAGTCTTGTTAGCTGATCTATGAAGATTATTACAACAGGGAAAGGATCTGGAGAATACTTCTACCTACTTGGAAAGTGTTGTGAAAGGTTTCAGTTCATGCAATTTAACCATTAAAAGCTACTGGATTGCAAATTCTAATTTATACTGCTTTGCCATTTAAAAACCCTCTTCAACATGAGAAGAGGTGTTGAGAGATGAACATGGGTTCTTACAAGCATCATCTGTGTTGAGTAGTATTTGCAGGTTCACAAATTTATGAGGTGCTGTTATAGATATAATTTTATTCTGGCACACTGTGCTGAACTGTGTGTGTGTGTGAAGCACATGCTCAAAATAATACATTCAGCAAACATGGAAAAAGGGTAAATGCATGGAAAATTTCATTTGTGAAAAACCAAATGTATAAACAGCATGCAGATTAATACAATAAGGGGAAATGTGCTCAATAAAGGAAAATAAGGTCAATAATATATGCACTACTGCAAACAAAAGTCAATAATATATGCACTACTGATATTTTAAAATGAATATCCATTTAGAACATTAGAAAACAGCCCTGAACTCATTCAAAAGGAGTTCAAGTTATTAGGACTTGTCCTTGCTCCCCCCACCACCCTCCCACACTTCCCCAGGTTCCAAATTTGGCATGACAATGTATCTATTCTTGCCATCAAAAGTGTGAAATATGTTCAGAAAAATCCTCAGCTGAATGGTTGATGTCACCATATGCAGAACCTTATGCATGTTTAGACAGAAAAAAATGCCTACAGCTTTGGGCACACTCCAGTCAGCCATGGATGTCGAAACAGGCATAAAATTGCATCTTAAGGCAACAATCTTATATCTACTTACCTGGGAAGAAATTCCACTGAACTCAATGGGACATTTCTTCATTTGTGTTCACACAATAGCAGATTGTACTTAGCTGATTGTATTCTCAATTTTGTATTAGGCATTGGAGGCAAATTCCAAATTGTTAAATTGGGGAATGGAAATACAGTTGTCTTTTTAATTTTGGCAAGGCAGATCATATTTAGAGGGAGATGTAGTCCTATATAAACTGTCATCATTTTACTTACTCTTTCTAGCCTGTCCAGAAAAAATGAACACTATAAAAAGACAAATAGAGTACTATATATTTCACTTGAATGTGTAGTTCTCCTCACCAGGATCACAGAAATGGCCTGTGTCTCCTGGATGCTCTGCACTGAATTCGCTTTGTGCTGCTTCCTGGTTGCTTGCAGTGATGCAGTGGCCCTTGGGCCACCCCTTTGCTGTGTACTAGGGGAGCTGAAATGTGGCAGATCTGCAGGCTTAGAGCACATCTCCTCATATGCAGCTGTGGGAGCAAGTGATGCTTGCATAGAGTCTTACGTAAGTGAACTCTATGCAAGGCTCCACCCCTGAGCCAGAAGCTGCTGCAGGACCAGGTGGAACAGGTACAGGAGTTCACAGGTGGAGCTCACAGCAGACCACCAACTGGCTGACTCTAGTTCAGAGAACATGGCCAAGCCAGTACTGTGTGCTCATGGGCAGTTTCACGTCTTCCCTCTGGCACCACAAATAGGTAAGCCCAAACGGCCATATATAGCAGACCCATGCAGACTGATGGTGTCTCATGCCGACTGCATGGTATCTCATTTTTTAAAAAATGATAATTGGAATTTTAGACACAACTTGCTCATTATGACACTATCAGCCAAAATTCTCCAATTCATATTCATATGCCTGATTTTCACTACTGGAAAGGAAGAGGTACCTTTTTCTAAAGTTTTGTTCTTCCTCTTGTATACGGAGGGACAATTTGCCCTCCAGATGTTCTGGCCCACAACTCGCTCCTCACTATTGTCTTTGTTGGTGAAGCTGATACAAGCCAAAACTTCTGAAGGACCACAAGTTGCCCAACCTGATCTTGTGAATCAGGACCATAAAGTGCCATACTGAAAAGTGTTAAGGTTAAAATCAGCAACTCTAGCACCCTTAGTTTAGGACTTTTATTAAGAAGAAGATGTGGAAGCAGGTAGTAAATGTGAAAGAGAAGGAGGAACACAAAGGAATGAAAGCCAAGGACATATATCATGGGAACATTTGGGGATATATTATAGGTAGGCCAAGATTCCATGAACTAGTTCTATACACTCAGGGGGAATTTGAACATGTTTAATTATTGTTAACATTTCAGTGCAGGTTGTTGTTGAAGCTTGCAATTGGGTTTGCTCCCTCTCGGTATTCCTAATCCAGAGTTAAGGCTAGAAGCACAGTGGGTTTCTGTCATTTCCATTGGATGCTTGGCTTTCATTCCTTAGAGAAGACAGATGCTAACTTTCACCATCACATGCCTTTGTGATACCTGAACTGAATATGGCTGTCAGTTACAAACATAAATACCACCTGCTTTCCTTACAAATTGCTTTTTGAATGCAGGAAGGAGAGAGCACATGTGACAAACTTTGCACCTGCCATACTGGTTGCTCAAAAAGTCCAATTCACCTTAAATTCAATTAATCCTAAATTCAATTCACCTGAATCAAGTAACAAATATCTTTGAGACAGCCTGTGCCCATTTTGATGGCTTTCTTGAACCTTTTCTGGAGAGGAGGCAGTTTAGGGAGATCTACTTTTGATCTGTGCTGCTTTGACTATCGTTCTGAGCTGCCTCTGGTACAAGAGAGGTGAGATATTAAAATTAAAAATTGTTCCATGTGGTAGGCAGAGGTTAAAAGTAGGTTCTAGGGCTGAAAAGTGGGCTAACCTGGTGTTTTAAGAAACTCTATAGAGAATTTCATATATCTTTTTGTTCAGTTTTTCTGACATTCTGTCCTTTCTTTATCAACTTCTGTTTTGTTTCTTGCTCTTCTCTGCCTCCATTTCTCTTCCCCTTATTCGTCTGCTGAACTCTCAAACATTTCAGCTCATAGAATTGCACTGCTTGTCCCCCAGCCAGTATCAACTGCACGTCATTTCAATTTGAGATGCTAATTCTGTGGTATGTTTCAGATGACAGTCACCCTTGCCTTTTGTTACTAACGAAATATCAAAAGATATCAGATGTCAAGAAAAGTGGATTTCAATTAATTATATTATGTAATTTTGGATTCTCAAGTTCCAAGCCTCTGAGTTCAGATGTCAGATTTTGTAGCCATATTATAAAATCTATATTAACAGTAATTTCATCTCCACATTTATTATATAAATCCAAGTAAGCAGCAGAGGCCTAAATAGCAGTTACTGTGGGAATCACACTGTTTTCTGGTGTTTTGAATTTCCATTGCAATAGTGTACTTGGATTCTTCACAGCATATGCTGTGAAGCTGTAATTTCCCCACTACTGAATGACAAATTGCTACCTGGTCATCCTAAGTTACAGTGACCTGCCACCACAGCACCCAATGGGGCAGCAAGACCAGCAGAGCCAATCAACAGTGTCACAACATGGGGTGATGTGGGATGGGGACAAAGAGGACCGTGTGCCTGGATTTTGTAGGGAACTGTTGAACATTCTCAGCAACCCTATGGGTGGAAGGGAGACTAGGTGAAAGCTGCATCCTGAAACATTTAAGTTGAAAATTACAGAAATGAATGAGAGTGTGTGCCTGTCTGTCCTTACATCCACACCACACACCATGACTGTGAAATGTGAACACCTGAAACGTGGCATGCCTATGAAGAGGGTTCTAGGGTGTGCATTTCAAGGTTATGTTTTGCTTGTTAATAGCTTAAATGTGACATTAATTTAAATGTCTCCACGCGGTGGAAGGCTGCAGTAACAGTTGCAGCTGTAGACAGAGGTTTCTGTAACTAGCACATAGTTGTGCATCTGAATAATGCATGATATACTTTTGAAGTGTGGTTCGAATGCATGGTTTGTAGCTAGGGAAGAATCATAGGCCAAGGGACAGAGTTATGTGCCTTCCTCTTCCTCCTTGCTGGTTGAGCTATGCTGGAAGTTGTAACCCAGCAAATCCAGAGGGCACACGTTTGGGAAAAGCTGAACTAATCAGTCTATTTCTAGTCTGGGTCATTTTCACATGTGTTCACTAATAAATCTGTTCCATCCCATTTCTGCACACACACACACAAACGTATTTTTATTTTTGCACTTAAATACATATTTTCAAATTATTTTCACTGAAAAGATACATTCTAAAATGTATTTTGATATACTTTTGGGGAAAGTACTGTGCTGGAAATTTGAAAATATGAAAGCCAATTGATATCTATGCATTAGTCAAGGACATGTAGATAAGGTAATTTCAGATCAGAATGTGCTGAGATAAAATTCTTCAGGTATCTCCAACCGCAAAGCAGTTAAACTGATGTGCAGGCCTGGCCATAAAGTTGGTAGAGCTGCAGACAGTTAAATTACATGTTTTGTTGCACATCTGTAACCAATACATTGAAATAATATTTCTTACCAGAGTTTTCAAACCAAGGAGTGGCCAAGTTGCTGCATGCATTTGCATGTTATGATTTTTCTTAATTGCACATTTCTATCCATCCAAAGTCATGAACAAGGAGTGAAATATCAGTTAAATGACACAGTGTGAGGGATAGTCCTACAAAGTATATTTGATGGCCAGTCTCAGTATTCGGATCTGGGCATGCAACTAGAGTTCCTAAATCCTTGTTTCCCACATGTATGGGTGACACTGGGGTAGGAGGGTGGTGCTCTTCCCCACCTGTGAATACTCCTTGACATATATTTTCTATAGCTATTTTACACTGATCTCCCACCAAGCTGTGGTCTATAATAGGAAAAAAGCATGGCTGAAAGAAAATTGTTAGTTGGAGTCATTTTCAAGAGCAAATCGCCAGAGTACTTAACTATCCCCTCCTCCTTGTCAGCCAGCTCTGAGTGCCTAGAGTTAGGCATCTGGAAACACGTGTTTTTTGAAATAAGAGGATCTGACCTATGGTGTGTAGGGAAAGAATGGTATTACAATGACTTAAATCCATATACTTACCATTCTATCATTGATGTGGCTATCTACTGACTTGATATATACCAATAATGCTTTGCTGCTATTTTAAATAGCAATTTAACCTGAACTTTATTTGAATTGTTAATATTAATGTTATGCAAATAGATACACAGAAGACTTACAAACATTTTTTTCTTGTTAAACAGAGTATGATGGGATTTTCTAAAATTTTTGGTTCATGCCAAGTAATAAAAATAAAACCAGGCTTTCAAATGTTTTAAAAATACTTAAAACCACCCACAGAGCTCCCTCTGCTGTTGTAGTTAGTTGTAATCAGCCAACAAAAACCTCACATACCTGGAGAGGAACCTATTTGTTAAATCCGATAACAAAACTTGCCTTTGGCTAAGAATCAGAATTGAGTTTTCAGTGGTGTACAAACACTTCAGAATCAATGGAGCTGCAGCTAGCTTGGTTTGAGTGGGGACTCAAAATCAAAGTGGAAGAATTGCATGTGGAGAGGGAAAGCAAATTTATTTTAGATGCAGAGATTTGAAACCCAATTTTAGTGACATAAGTGTGGCCTAATGATTAAAGGGTTGGACTGGGTCTCAGGAGAGCTGGGTTTTAGTCTCCACCTGGCCATGAAGCTCACTGGATGACTTTGGGCCAATTCCTGACTCTCAGCCTAGCCTGCCTTTCAGGTTTGTCGTAATGATAACATGTAGAAGAGGATAATGTAAGCCACTTACAGAAGGAGGAAAGGTAGGATATAATGTTGTATGAATCCCAGGAAGCATGAGAAAGTGCCTTCTCCTTTACCAACCTCCCTAGTCACTAAGGTCATTGAAGGATATTCTCCTGGTGGTCTCACGTGGACCGACTGGGAGCCACCAGAAGAGTTGTCCATGTGACAGCTCTACTGTTATGGAACTCCCTCCCCGGGGACGATAGCAGTGACAAACATGGTGCCATTTTTGGTGCCCACTGAAGACATTTCTGTTCCAGGCAGCCTTCCTTGCAGACCAACCACAGTTCTAACATTGCCTTGTTTTTAATATTTTCTTCTATTTGTTTTTAGCTTTTGCCGTTCACCAATCCAGAATCTGACCGGATATGGTGTGGTATACAGATGTTGCAAACAAACAAGCCAAGTCTACCAATAGACCCAACACAGAACTGTGGAAATGTCTGAGTTCCCATGAATACAGTCATTGAGTCAACATTGGTCAGCTTGGTTAGTCAGTTCATGAGTCCGTCTACTTCAAAAAGAGAGAAGTGGTTTGTTAACTTATGAGGAGGCTGTGTCTGTTCTATGATGAGGAGTTTTGGCAGTGTCATCACCCATGCTTCTTGTGATGGAGGATGGGATTATCAGTAATTGAGTGTCATTAGATTATAGCAAAGAGACAGTTAACCAATATCACTATTTTTAATTAAGGCAAAGGGCAGGTGGGCACCCTTTTACTCTAGAATATATTCCCCTTACTGGAGACACAAATTGGCAGCTGCATATTGGTGGCAGGAGAAGTTGAAGTCAGTGGTGGGCAGAAACAGACTCAGAAGTGGGTGCCTCACCCACTTTTTCTTTCTACCATTTCTCTTTTTGTCACCATGTTTGCTTTCTCCCTCTTCTTTCCCACCCAGCAGGCTGTCCAGGGCATGGACAGTTGGCTGAATCCAGAGGTTTGAACTGACCCTGTGCAGAGAGTTTTGACATTATGCCCAGGCTTGTGTGAGATCAGGTCAAAGGCTAAATCAGCAGGTTGCCCACACTTGAGCATACAGCATAACAGAGTCAGATTTAGACCTGTATGAGATTATCAGCAATGGTTTCCTTAGGTAATTGGAAGAGCTAATATAGACAACATGTTAAGATTATTTATATAACTTACAGGAATTCTATCTACACAAAAAACTTTGAATTAATGAGCTAATCGCATTTTCCAAGTGTTTTGTATGTCTTCTGTGAGGCTGCTTAATCCTAATGAAGTCCATGAGATTTAAGCATTGTAAATGTACCTTGGGTTGAAGGTGCTAGGCATTTTATTTTTAAAGAAATATATATATTTTCAATGCTCACAATTTTAAATGTTGACGTTTTGGAAGTTCTACATTATGCATAGTTTGCTTCTAGGGTGTAAATTTGATAAAGAGCAAGAACTTGAAATGCATGAAAAATAAATGCTCATCTTGATCATTGTGATTTCCCCCCTCTGCATTGTGCACAGTTGCTGCAGCTTTATTACTGTATAGAATTAAGAGCAAACATGGTACCTCTGCCTGACCTTAGATCGTTATGCAGAAAAAGTAATTGGAGAGAAATCCATGAACAAATACCCATGCCTCCTTTCCCCCCATGCTCCATTTCCAAGCCATTTCCCTCTCTGGGGGAGTTATACTTACTGCCAAGGAGAAGATAAGTTCAGTAAGCAATGGGACTGCATCAAACGGGAACTCCTTGCCAGGGCAAACAATAAACTACTTGAAAACACATTGCTGCAATGGTAAGTTGGCAAGGCATTGAGTATCATCTCTCTTAAGTGATTTCTTTATTATAACAACCATTCAAGTATGATTGAAAACAGAGACTAATTGAGAAGCAGATATTCAATGAAATAAAATAATCATAATAATGGAAATGCCTTTGGTAATGGCTGGAAAGCCGCATCTCTCTTCTACTTTTCCAGATGTTTAGAGACTGAACATACATGCTGGCCATTGTAATAACTCTGTGCAGGACCGTTGCAAAACAGTCAGTCTTTCTTTTTTGGTAACTCTTAAAAAATATATCTCATTATCTCTTGTGCCCTTACTCAGACGTAAATTACATCAACAGAGTTAATCCATGGGGAAGTCAGGATGGGAGAGGGGGTGCACTCCCTTTCTAGGAATTGCTTTTCGATGAAGGGGCATGGGAATGCCAATTCCACTGATTTCTCCTCCTGGGAGGTAGGAGAACAGCAGCAAGCTGTACTGCAGCCTTGCCTTCCTCTTTCCCACTTCTTTTATTCTATGATTTTTTTTAGGGGAGAGGAAGAACTGTTTCTCCCCCGCCCCCCCCCGCCACCTTTAATAAAATCTCTCCTCCACACCTGTAGACAGCTAACTGATCTAAAAAGCAAGCAAACACACCAAATGAAACTTAAAGGGCTTTTCCCCCTGCACACATCAACTTTCCAACCTCTTATACATCTGCAATTGCAGGTATGTGTATTCAGTAGCATTTTCTCCAATTGTTTTGCATAAATACCACAACTGTGCACACTCATAACTGGAAGGTGTTCAAGTATAGTTTTTTCCCCTTTTTCAAACTTAGGTGGGGCACAAATCCTTAAATGACAGTTTCCCAGCTTTAGATATTACAGGAAACTGTTTTCTGAAATTGGGGGTTTGGGTGCATGGGCTATGCACCCTGGAAGGTGGGCTGCTGGCAAGGGTAGGTGCACTTCTCAAGGACTGAGAAGAACAAGTTTGGGTACAACATAAAGAACTTTATCAGGTCTTTACCTGGAGGTAGTAATAGATGAAGACTTATGCACCAGAACTGATGGAGCAGATTTATAGCTCTCAATAATTGTCTTCTAAAAGCATAGGAAAATGTAGACTATAAAACAAGTGGCCTTCCATTTGTATATACTAATGGCAAGAATATGGAAAGCAAACAGCAGAAATGCAAATGCTTTATGCAGGAGGTGAATATGACTTAACAGGTATAACTGAATATTAATGGGATGATTCCCATGACTGGAGTTCATCCATTAAAGAACATCACTTGTTCAAGAAGAACAGAAGGAAAAGCATAGGTGGTAGAGTCACTCTAGAGTTGGGATAAAACCTAGTAGAATCTATCCGTCTAGCATTCATGGACTTCTTTGCATGCTTGGTCCCATCTTAGAATGAATGCTGGTCCAAGAGGGAGTCTGCAAATGCCTGTAGAATGAAGATTGCACCAACAACAACCCACCCCCATTATGGATTCTTCACATATCCCTAAGTCACACTATATGTAAAAGATACATATATCTGCATAGATATATAAGAGGGTGAGAAAGATCATCTGGATTAAAATTAATGGCACAAAGTTCAAAGGAAGCATTGTAATATGAATCTGCCAACAGACACCCAGTCAAGAAGATGATGGTTCAAACTTTTAAAAGTATATTTCCAATATTTGAAGAAGGCATGATGTAGTAATGGGGCACTTAAATTTCTCTGAAATCTTTTGGGATGCTAATTCTGCCAAACAAGCCCCCAATAGCTTCCTCCTTCAGAAAGTTGGGGAAGAAACGAGAGGAATGACTATCCTTGACTTGATTCTAACCAACCATTATAACCTAGTGGATAAAGCACCAGTTCGGTGAACACTGTGGGAAAGTGACTATGCCATTCTTGTATTTTTGATTCTAGAGAAACCAAAAGCTTAGTGCAACTCAACATTTACCCTGGATTTTAGGAAAGACAATTTTAATAAGCTCAGAACAGCTTATTAAAGCTGTTTAAGGTCCCATGGCAAGCAACTGTAAAAGAAATTCAGGATAGGTGGGGATTTTTAAAAGGGGATTCTAAAGGCATAATTACAAATAATTCCAGAAAAGAAAAAGGTAGAGGAAAACAGAAGAAGCAAATGTGGCTTCACAAAAACTGTAGAAATGACCTAAAAACACAAAAGTAAGTGGAAGGAACATGAAGCTACAAAAGAAATAGTACAGGTGCAGAATTCCAGGGACAGTATCAGGAAGGCTAAAGCTAAGAACAAGCTGAGGTTAACGAGGGATGCAAAAGGCAGCAGCAGCAGCAACAAACCCTCCTTCAGATACATGTATCACTAAAAACAGAGGAAAGAAATTGTGGTTCGTCTAATGACAAAATGACAGCAGATGAAAAAGAAAAGGCAGAGGTGTTCAGTTCCTATTTTGACTCAGTCTTCTCCAAAAAAAGGGGGTTTATAATCTTCCTGGGAAAGGTGAAGAACAAACTGCAGAATTGTAGCAAATTGTAAAGAACCATCTCATTACCTTGAAAGAATTCAGATTCCCAGGGCCCAATGAACTGCATCTTAGATTAATAAAGGAAGTGGCAGAACCACTGTCTACTATCTTTGAGAAATGAAGCAACGACCTTGAGGTGCTTTTTCTCACACAGAAGAGCCCATATCCCTCTCCATATGACAAAACTGATTTTTTGAACTTGACAGCTTCCAAAAAAAACAGTTCAACTTGTGGTACGGCTTGGGGGATCTACCATTTAATGAAAATAAGCCCCAAATCCCCATGTCCCTGGACATCCCAAAGTAGCTCTTTTGATCCCAGCCATGATTTATAGAGGTTTTTCCTAGATAGGAACAATAATCTATGCAATTTATTGAGAACAACTGCTGTTTTGCTCCCATTTACTCACTGGTCCTTTTCTAGAATTGTTTTGGCAGCAGCACAAATGAAGAATCTGCTTAACTGAATCCAACAAATTTACTTTTCTCAAAGCCCGAAAATATTAGGCAAGCAAAGAAGGCTCCTTTTAAATTTTCCATCCTAATTTCAGTTTACACAGAGTAGATATATTTGCATGCAACTCTCATCATCCCCAGACAGCATAGGTAGTGGTCATGCTGGCAGGGAAATGATGGATATTGTAATCACATCTGCATAGGAAGGCTGATACAGATCAGGAATGGCATGAAACAGGTGGAGATGTTCAAATTCATTTTGATCTGTACCTAGAGGACCACAATTTATTAATTTTGTAGACAACCTGCCAATAGATGAGGATGTCAGCTAGTGTGTGATCTTAAAGCCTATATTTTGCTTTCTGAGTTACCATTACAACAGATTGGCTCTCAATTCCAAGCATGTATAAGTTGAGATGCACTTCTGAAACTGCAGCCTATTACTTATTAACTAAAGCTGTAATCCTATGTAAACCCCGCTGAATACAATGGTACTTCATAATGAACGTTCATAATATTGTATTATAAATCTCTTCTTTTTCAGCCTGCTAGTTAGTACAATACATGTTCTTTTTAGACATACTGTTTTGTTGGTCTTTTAAACCCCTTTTACATTATTCCTATTTTACCATATGCATAAAACTAGTTTAAAGAACCCCCTTTATCAATGAAAGTTTGTTCTCTAGTACTTAACCCCAAAGGATTCTGATTTTTAATTTCACCAGAAAGATCTGAGGGGTTGGGTTTTTTTGCTCTTCTGTTGTGGTATAATAAAGTCATAGGGGACCACTTCCCATCATGTATCATTCATATTTTGAGTTTAATTAGGTGCCAAATGTACTGTCTGCCATTACCTGCAGCATCAGCATGCATTAGGAATCACCATTAAATGGCTTTTTGTTTGTTTAACCACAGTTTTGTGTAGACTGGAAATTATGTATCTCTGAGATTTACTTAATAAAAATGTCAAGGAACAGTTTAAATGATACACCTGCTTAGCCAGTTATTATGTGCCCTTTGCAATATTATTACTTCTCAAACAGCGTGTGTTAGGCTGACCAATGTAGGTTGAAAATCCCACAGATGCCTCTATTTGGGCGTAAGCCCCAATGAAAGCAATCAGGTTTACTTCTAGGATTTTGCAGGAGCCTTCTTAGAAGTTTGCTAGGATAAGATCAATGCATGCTGAAGGTATACCGATTCTAATAGATTTTGATTTTACAAATGTAGCTTGATCTTGAAATGTTACCATTCCATTTGTAGATGTATTTAATAGAAGCTGTGGAAATAGAATACTTTCATTCACCTCCGAATATTGGTGCTTGTAGGCAACTGATTTCTTCTACCACCTTGGGTGGGGAAGGATGTAGATCAGAGGTGGACCCAGTTTCACCCCTGGCAACATCAGGTAGGACTGGGAAAGATCCCACTGTGACATTCTAGAAAGCTGTTGTTAGATAAGGTAGATGGTACTGAGCTAGTTGGAACAATGTCCTGAACTGGTATAAGTTAGCTTTCTTACTTCACAGGCATTGCACTTGAGCCTTAGTGAAAAATCTTGTACTGCAACATTAGGAATGGTTTCGGACTTGGATCTGACTTACAATGTTGAGTTTCTTCACATGACACCAGTTTTACCTCCCCTGGTGCTCTCGCCATTGCCTTTCCTGTCATGCCCAGGCAGCAGAGATTATGGAAGTTGTGGTCCAACTGGAGGGTACCAGTGAAGGGAAGTTGGTGTATAACACCAGGACTAGTGTGAACCATGTGTGCATGGGGGAAGGTGGAAATAATTGCAGCTGCACATGCAAAATCAAGTGGAGAGATCTGACAGGGAGTCAGACCTGACCTGTAATAGAAATGTGATTTACAGAGCTCTCTTTAATGGAAGGCACAAGCACAGTCGACTTTCACTAGAACTGCCATTGGGTATAACCCATGGTCTTTCCAGTTCAAAGCACAGTTCAAGTTGGTAACTCATGCCTTCTAGATGGTTTTCATTCCAAATTCCATTTACATTTAGTGAAGGAAGGAAGGGAAGCATTATAGAACTTTTCCCCCTCCCTTTTATTTCAGGAAATAGCCTAAGGGTTAAGCCACTTTTTCACTTCAAACAAATTATAACGCTCCCAAGATCAGAGTTGCTTTGTCATTTTCGCTTCTATTACACTTAGCTTCCCAGCTGATACCCTATCCTTTTGAGTTGTTTGTTTCTCTGTTATCTTCCATTGTTTGTGTAGCATTGTGGGCATACTTAAACTTTCAGAGCATCACTGATGCAGAAAGGAAGGAGGTTACAAGTGGCTGACCTTTCTGCAGATGCTTGTTTTGAAAAACAACCAATATACTTGGATTAACATAAAACTTATGAAAATAAGTTATTAAGGCATAACTGGCTAAATAGACATATCTGAAGGCACCTTAACTTATCCAGTTGCACAACTGGGCTGAGCCTGGAAAATCCTGAAAGTTATGACTGACTGACACAGTTCTTCCAGATGATCATGCAATTCTATAAGTTTGTGTGCATGTATACCCAAATCCCAAACTAGATGCAGCACCATGGGTAGTTCCTTTAAAATTCAGAGTAAAATCTGGAGCAAATAAATAGCTTCAGTGGCATTGGAGCCACCAGGCTCAATTATATTTTGGTATAAAATTGGACCACCATTATTTGAAAGATCTGCAGGGGTTGGGGATGATGCGGGCTGCTAATCTTACCGGAGACTATCCAAACCCTGTCAGGTCTAACCACTCATGATGTAGGAAGCTCTTATTGGGTCATCACCTCCCATAGTCAAATAAGTGGCATAAGCAAGCCAGTCTCAAAGGCAATCTTTATCTCCAGAATGGCCCACAGAACCCGGAGAATGAAGACTCCAAAACTGCCATGGATGCTCATCACCCCAACCTGATAATAGTTATCTAATAATAACCTGATAATGATAACCATGTTCCCGCTGAACATCAGGAAGAACTTTGTGAGTATGACAATGGCACCAATTACCTAGGGACATCATGGGCTCTCCCACACGAGATATTCAAGTGGCAATTGGACAGCCATTTGTCAGAGGTGCTTTAACTTGCAGACCTGCATTGAGCAGGGAGTTGGACTCAATGGCCTTAGAGGCCCCTTCCAACAATATTGTCCAATCCAACTGACGTTTCCTGCACCTACCTGCCAAATGTGACCGGATGAATGATATCCAATGAGCCTATAATAATACCTATCCTATTTAATAGTGTCAAGTAAGCAAAAGGGGCGTCGGGCGGCCGGCGGCTACAAAGCGCCGCAGGGGGGAGCGCCGGCGGGAGGAACAACACCTGGCAGGAGACCGCGCCCGCGCCCGAGAACCGCGCTGCGCCCGAAGACCGCGCCGCGCCCGAAGACCGCACCGTGCACGCGCCCGAAGACCGCGCGAAGACCACGCCGCGCCGCCGACTCCGCCGCTACCTGACTGCCCTGCCACG